>NC_141547.1:77051666-77375000 GCF_021556685.1 Rattus norvegicus
ATGGGTTGATGCCTAAAGTAATAGGGCCCAGTCTCCTGGGTCATCTGTATAAATTACTTAAATGCATAAAGTTTGGGTTTTTTTGTTTGTTTGTTTTTTTGTTGTTTTTGTTCAAATTATTCCATTAGTTTTATTTACTCTGTAGAGTTTGTTACCTCAGTATGTGCTACTCTGCCTGGGAAAAGATGCTGATTTCAATATATATTTCCATGTCAATCGGTAAAGACGTGTTAAGGTTTTGTTGCTGTTGCTTTCTTTTGTTGGTTGTCTTTTTTGGTTTTTTCAAGACAGTCTCCCTATGTGGTTCTGGCTGCCCTGGTACTTCTAGTGTCACTGGCTTACCTCACACTCACAGTAGTTTTCAGGCCTGTCCTACCACGTTCATCTAGTACTGCTGTCACACAGTCCATCAGAAGAGCATTAGGTTATATTTGCTTTGAGCATGTGTGAAGTGCGTGTGCATGCGTGTGCGTATGTGTGTGTATGTTGTGTGTCCTACTTATAAAGGGCTAGCCTGTGTTTCATCATCATCCATCTTTATTGAGCGACTTAAGAGATAGCAAGTGGCATATTGATTGTTTTGGTGTATGACATTGGTTTTTCTGAAAAGTGGGTATTGCTGACTAAAGCAATTAGTATTTGAAACCCACTCTCCAAGGAGCCATATCCCAGGGGGCAAAGCGGGTATCGTGTTGGCTGTTCAGGACAGTTTCTTGTAATTTGCAAAAGCAGAGAAGACCTGCACACACAAGACCAGTACTAACCAGCCCAGCTATAGCCCTGGGCAGCTGTTCTGGTGCCAAATCTATTTTTCAGATGAAAAATAGAACACTCATTGCCACTGGGTATAAAGGTCTAATTAGAATTTTAGCATGGATTTTGCTGTTGATATTTGCCGTGGTCTTGTTGCTAAAGGTTTCTATATTAAAAACAGGCTGTTTACCCGCATTCTGCCAAAATCTGTCTGATTATTGAAAGTCCCAGTTTTCTCTCAGCTGTGTTTAGCACAGTCTTGAATATAATGTGTAACTGAGGTTTCCCCTGAATCAGATTCCACAAGTGTCTTTTGTACTGGTGAGTTTTAATTCACAGATGGACTATAACTGTCTCTGCAGTTTGCTTAAGGCTGCTTGCGGAAGTAAAGAGCGAGTTTGCCTGCCAGCCGTTGCTTGTTCTCCCTTCTGGTTCTGCTGTGTACCGCAGTGTGGCCCTTGGGCATCTTTGTCACTGAGGGCTTGCTTGGCAGGAGGACACTAATAGCTTGAGCTGTTCAGGTATAGTGAGGAAAGGCTTTGCCTCTCAACCCTAGTTTGGAACATTTCCAAGTGGGGTTTGTACATGGGAAGCATTTGCAGCTGTCACCGTATTAGGTAATTTTCTGACTTCATACCATTAAGTGTATAGAAATGGATATGCAGACCCTGCTAGCTTAACAGACTAGGATGCAGACCCTGCCATGCTGCATGGTTCTCCTGAGATGCACTCTTGCACAGAGGTAAAGATGAAACGCTGGCCAGGCAGAGCCAATCTTACTGTGAGAGCATACACTTTCTGGAAACAGCTTTTTCATCTTTTGTACAAATGCATGTTTTTGAAAGAAGTCACAAGCATTGAGATAAGCCCCCTTAGTGCTAGGTTCTCCAGATGACCTTGCACGTGGATGGTCCTAATTAACAAGGTCTGCTTAAAATTAGACTTGGGAGCCCAAGTGCCTTCCCAGGGTAGCCTGCCCTTTACAAGGGAGGCATCACCAAGTAGACACCAGTGTGAGGCCACAGCTGGGCTCCTTGTACAGCAGGTGGCTGGAAGTATGGTGGGTGGGACCTGCTAAATCTGTCAGTTCTCCTTTGAGCTTCTGTAATTTTTTTTCTGACCTTACTGATGTGTCTCTTGCCCTCTTGTAGGCAGGCAACCTTCAGACTCACTTACGCCGGCACTCTGGGGAGAAGCCATACATCTGTGAAATCTGTGGAAAGAGGTTAGTGCTGGGCTGGGGGTGCCACGTGTAAGGACCGTGTATGGTCCAAGTGTCTTTGTTCAGTGTCATGTCATTGGCTGCCAGGGCTCACGCAGCCATGGCGGAACATAAGTGCATTCACTCTGCAACAGGAAGAGAATAAGAAGAGAAGTTAACAGAAAGCATGAAATCTAAGCCGGAGCCCCAGGAAGGAAAGCGGCTTTACAGGAAACAGATTAACTTATGTTGAAGTGTTCATTCTGAAAGCATCTCCAAGGAGGAGACGTCTAGTCAGGGGAAACAGTGCCTGCGGCCTGAGTAACTAGACCTCCAGAGAGAAGGCAACAGAAGGTATCTAAGCTGTGTTATCAAACCAGGCTGTTGGCTTCGGGACAGAATTGATGACACTCAGCCTTGCTGGGTGAGTTTTGACCTGAAAACCGAATGTTGGCATGGCAACAGAGAATCAGCCTCTTTAGGTGAATTGATGCCAGTGCAATGATTCTCTCATGGGGCATGGGGTAATAAGCAAGGCGCTAGTCCATCCCTCCCGTGTAAAGAGCACAGCCTCAGCCCTCTATCCCCTTGCTTGGTAACAGGCCAAGAGCTTCTTACTCTACTCCTGCCACTGTGTTAGAATTGCAGGCCTTCACCAGAAGCCTCGCATGGCATCTCCGTTGCTCCATGCCTGGTTTCCATCACTTAGTTACTCATTCACCCAGCATCTGCTACTCCCACTGTCTGCTCAGGGCTGTGAGGGAACATAAACGTCAGCCACTCAGAGTCTCTACCCTTCACAAGTCCCCCTTGCAGTCAGTGTCTGGAGTTTAGAGACAGACATGGGATTATTCAGAAGTTGGAGTTCAAACACATCCCACAGCACATGCTGTGAGCACAGCAGAGGGAGAAGCAAGCCTCAGATAGGTTTTGGGAGTATGGCCTGCTGCTACATTGAGGAAAATGGAGCACATCAAAGGCTGCCGTGCTGACCATGGCTCCCTTCTGTTGCAGCTACCTGAACAAGCTAAGCCAAGCTCTGGGCGGTAGTCATCTGGTCATGGCAGGGGCCAAGCAGCACACAGAACGGCCCCACATACTCTCACTTCCCATAGGCTCCTGAGTATAGTTTGCAGAGTTTAAAATTAGGACCTTGGGATTTCATGTAAATCTCTTCTGTGCCTCACCTGCCCTGGAACAACCCGCCAGCCATCACGGGGTGGGAGTCTGGGGCAACCAGGAAAGAGTAGACTTTCACAACATGGATGAGGAGGTACTTGCTGCCTAAGACCCTGAGACTCTCTGCACTCACTGTGTTTCCCATCAGAAACATAGGCGATAGGGTAAGAGGGTTTCCTGGTATCTGGAGATAGTCATGGAAGGTGACAGCCGTCAGGTCCCCAACTTGTCCTCGGCTGGGGCAGCTGCTCAGTGAACTCTGGTTCCATTTTCGTCCCCATCTCTGTTCCTGTCTCAGGATGGATGTGTTTAGGCTTCAGTTTGGGCTCACGGTGAGCTCGCTCATTTGCTAGGGAGGGTACAGGGGAAGCTGACTCTGTATCTCACCCTGGGATGAGCAGAGTTGGGTTTAATGCCAGGACCATGCAGAGCTCACCCTCTGCTCTTCACTGTGTCCTGGGCTGGTGTTTTCCCACAAACCCGTAACCCCAGCAGGATGTCAGCACCACAGGGCTCCACATTCACCTGAACCGTGAGCTTGCCAGTGAGGTGGCTCAGATCAAATGCACTTGGAGGCCAAGCCTAGTGACCTGAGTTGGTTCCTGGGAGCCATATGGTGGAAGGAGAGAACTAATTCCCTAAGTTGTCCTCTGACCTCCACTTGCATGCTGCATTGTACAGACACATGCACTAAATACATAAATGAATTTTCTTTTGGCTTTTTGGTCTTATGAGGTTGGAAACGGTAGAGTGTGATGAAGCAAGAAGCAAGTGTCTTAAAACCAAAATGCTGGCGTCATGTTCTACCTTCCTGCACCAGAGGGATGGAAATGTGTTTACACTAGAGCAGGCCACAGCCAGCTACTCGGAGCAGGTGGAGCAGTCAGTGTCACCTGATAGGACTTTGCACTTCCTTGCAGGTTTGCAGCCTCTGGTGACGTCCAGCGCCACATCATCATTCACTCTGGAGAGAAGCCACACTTGTGTGACACATGCGGCCGAGGTATTGCTGAGTGAGCACTTCCTTTGTTCTCAGGGTCACTGCTACAGGTCTCGTCTGCCGGCCTAACCCCTGCTGTGGTCTGTCTAGGGTTCAGCAACTTCAGTAATTTGAAAGAGCACAAAAAGACGCACACAGCTGACAAGGTGTTCACCTGTGATGAGTGTGGGAAGTCCTTCAACATGCAGAGGAAGCTGGTGAAGCACCGTGTGCGGCACACGGGAGAGCGGCCATACAGCTGCCCTGCCTGTGGTGAGTCTAATGTTGGCCAGCGGTAGACTGGCCTCATCCAGTGTGAGGTGGAGGGGGCCCACCCTGCTGCTGCTGGCTGCCATAAGCCACTGTTCTCTCACAGGGCGGGGGTTCCTTTGCTTCCATATGGGAATAATGCCACATAACAGACTCTGTATCTGTAGGCATCAGGGACTGCCTGATGCCCAGATACAAAGTGACTCCAAGCCCCACCACCCAGAGCTGGCAGCCCCAGTGGGAAGGGTAGAGTGTGGGAACATACTTTGGGAACTAAGGGCAGGCTTCTTGGAGTCATGGGTTAGAAAGCAAAGGGCCTGTCTAGGCCTCAGCGAGGACGTTGATGGTAAATGAAGGATAGGTAGCTCTCTACCTCGGGTGCCTTGCTGCACGTACGAGGACCAAGCGTCGGGCACTGGTAGCTTGTGACTACATGGAATCAAGTCATCCCCCCCCCCCCCCCCGACACTTGAAGAAGGCATGTGCCCACATACGTACCGTGTGTGCTGGCTTGACATTGCTATGCTTCTGTGATGGCTGAGAGAGCAGTCTTTATGGCAAGTCTGTTCAGAGCAGTTGTGGGGGTGCTCAGAGCACACCTGGATTAGGGTCTGCGAGACTGGGGCTGCAGTTGGCATCCAACAGCACAGAACTTGGGAATGCAGCCAGGACTTCCCTCCCATCTCTGTTCTGACAGACCTAGCCTACTGCACACTGCCCTGATAACTGTGAGATCAGGTTTCACTCCTCTTTTCATGGTGACTCCAAATGGTTAAAGCATATATGTACTGGGGACCCTACAGATGGTGGCCGCAGCTTCCCAGAAGTCCCAGATGAGCGTTAAGTTAAGGGTACAGTGAGAGGCAAAGCATCTTCTCCTGCCCAGAGGTGGTAGGGAGCAGAACGCAGCTAGGACACGGTGGTGTAGGAGCCAGGACACAGCCATAGACTACCACAAACATTACCAAGATGACAGAGATGATGTAGAGCTGCGAAGAGACCTGACTATGATGTCATGTGAGAACTCTGACCCTAGCATTGGGCTAAACAGTATGAGCTATTAGTGGGTGCTGGTTCAGGTTTTATATGGAGGTATTCAGAATTTTTTTTCTTGGAGAGCCCTATCCAGTTTGTTCAATCAATGGCATTCTTCTTTGTAGCCCCATTCCACATGCTCCTATTGCTTTACAAGGCCTACATAGCTGAGGAATGAAAGGTAGTGGTGTTTGACAGTCAGTAAGGGAGAAGTTCTCAGTATGTCCAACATGCATGGGGTATTTCCTTTAAGGGAGCTCTCTAACCATTAGGCCTTTGCAGTTACCTACTGAGTTCCATTCCTCACAGGGAAGCAGGCTGAAGGACAGACAAATGTATGCATGTCTTTGGTACAAGTGTACTGCCCAGACATGAGGAAAGTGGTGTGACTAGGTCCTAGGCTGGCCATGTGGCACTGCTGTAGTAGCCGGCCACTACCAACACACCACCGTTCTAGACAGAAACCAGAGCAGAGCGATTGGTTTGGGCTTTCGGTTTCCTTCAGAGGTCTAGCCCTAGACTCACTTTCACTAGCTGGGCCCTCTCTCCTAAAGGTTCCACATCCTCTCTAAATACCACCCTCAGTAGAGGACTGAGGACTTCACAGGTTCATGTGACAGCCGCATGTCACAGGACTGCCATTGTTGGAGGGCAGTGTTTAGCCTGATATGGGAGCAGCTGCTGGCTGCCCAGGCAGACTCGTGCTGAGTCTCAAACTGCCAGGAGATGGAAAGGTATTTCATTCAAAGGGAGGGTGCCATCACCCACCAGCTTCCCTTATATCAGATGTTCAGAAGGAGGGGAGCCTTCCACTTCTAAAGTACCCCTTCTCTGCAGGGAAGTGCTTTGGGGGCTCAGGAGACCTGCGTAGGCACGTCCGCACTCACACTGGGGAAAAGCCGTACAGCTGTGAGATCTGCAGCAAGTGTTTTACACGCTCCGCCGTGCTGCGGCGGCACAAGAGGATGCACGGCAGAGCTGAGGCCAGGAGCCCAGTCGTGCTGGATGAGCTGAGCCAGGCCATTGAGACCTCTGACCTTGACAGGTCTCAGAGCTCGGACTCCTTCTCCCAGGACGTGTCTGTCACACTGATGCCTGTGTCTGTCAAGCTCCCTGCGCACCCCGTGGAAAGTTCTGTGGCTGGATTTGATGGTCACTGTACTGGCTCCTACTGTAAGTTACGCTCCATGCTTCACCCTCCTAGCATGAGTGACCAGGACAAACTGAGCCTGGAACCCACTAAGGTGGCCAAGCCACCAGAGTTGCACAGCCAGCCGCAGGCCTACACTTACTCAGATGTGGACAGCTCAGCAGGTGTGCAGCAGCCACAGGCTGATGGCACGGCTGTGTCCCGCTCCTCCCTGGCCACTCTGGACAACCACTGCACTGAGCCACTGGGCAGCCGGGCACCTTCGGTGACTTACAGGAGCTCTGAGGGACAGTTTTTCTCTAGTATGACTCTCTGGGGGCTGGCAATGAAGACGCTGCAGAATGAGCATGAGCTGGAGCAGTGACATCTCATAGCACTGAATGGCTACGTGATTCCCTCCCACTGACTGCTGGGAGCTCTAGCACCATGAATTCAGGCTTTGGGAGAAAGCCCTGCTCGCCCCCTGCAGTCCCAGGGAGGCAGACTGCATAGGGTATAAGAACAGCCGGCGCACGTTAGTGTGACAGCGTACCTCATGTCAGCTACTGTACATTTTGGTCCTGCTAAATGGCATATGTATATACAAAAATATAGATATTTTTACATTTTTATATGATAGAAATGTTTAGTATATTTTAAAATATTTATACAGATTCTATTTGTATATCGAACTTATAATTTAATTTGAATAAACAAGCTAGTTTTTCCATATAATGTTTTGTATTTTGTAATTTTTTTCCAGTACTTTACTCTTTTTTTTTTTTTTTTAAATTCAGGGTCTCACTACGTAGCCTTGAACTGTTTGTCTAAGTAGATCAGGCTGACCTTGAACCTTGGCCAGGCTAAGTCCTCCAGTCCGAGTACCACAGCTCCCTGACCGGGTCATACATCTCATTGATGGACAAACCATTCTGTTCTCTGTGTACCTGACTGGTAACAAGTGGCCCTTTGGTTTCTAGATAATGCTTCCGTTGAGCCCTCACCCCTCTCACAGCCACCCTGTGCTGTCCTTGTCAGTCTCCGCCAGCTCCTGGGGTTATAGCCCTCCTTTCATCCTTCCTGTGGTCTTGCCATGGTTCTGAGAACACAGAAGCGAATAGGAACATTCGTCTAACTCCCACTCGCGTGTCTACAGTTCAAGTGCAGCCCGCTCCCCCTGTCATTGCTGCAGAGGGCAGTAAGCCACTGTGCAGGCCTTTGGTCTCCGTGCAGGGAATGCAGGCCAGGATGTAATGCCTGGCGGACACTCAGCACTCATGTGGCCGTGGGTGCTTTGGAAGGTTTGCTCATTGGAATATGGCCCCCTAGATTGAGCCTCTGATTTTCCTTTGAGTCCCAGTCATTCAGACCTTAGTCCCAGTACTTCACTGAGATGTTTTTCCTCAGGTCACCAGTGACCTCTCCATTGCAATTCACAAATAGATTCTCAGTCTCCAACTCAGGCAACTCTCAGGTGGACCTGAGAGAATCGGCCATCTTTCTAGATCTACTCCTTTCTCCAGCGACGGCCCAGTCTCAGAACTCATCTTCACTGACTCCGCTCCACAGCTGAACATTAAATGCCCAGAGTCCAGGCCCTGGACCCCCGCTCTTCTTCCTGTCCACTCCTTAGATCCCAGGACTACTGACTGCAGGTCTGTGAATCCTGGACCTCTCAGAGCTCTGGAGTCATATGACCCCACATCAGTTCAGTTCTGCACCGGGATGGTCACAGCCGCCTTTCACTCTAGCTCCAGGGCGGTCTAACTCCCTCTTCTGGCCTCTGCCGGCACATCACTCACTGGTACAGATGATGTGAGACCCTCTGCCATGCCCTCATGCTCTCATCAACTCCAGCACCCCAGCAAGGTAGCACTGGTCCCATAGTGGGTTAGCTCTTTCCAGATACCTTCCTCAGATGCAAACTCACTTCGACACATCTCTCTAAGTGGTACACAGTGACCTTACTGTGTCATAAATTGATAAATTGTCACTGACATTGTTCCATGTCAAAAACATCTGTAGAAGGACATCTGTGCCAGGAGTCCACATACAACTCTTTGCCATCACTGCAAAATAACAAGTTTATTTTAAAAATCACTAGTTGTATGCTTTTATGATGTGTAAATGAGGCTTAAAAAAATAAACGACAAAAAGTGAACCAAAAAAAATGCTGTTGGCACTAGCATTCTGCATGCGTGCGTAAATGCCTTGTCTGGGATCCTTTCAGCTTGATGGGGTCGGTGATGGAGCGCAGGCTAGCTGTGCTCTTCTGCCTTGGCTGCTGCTTTCTGCAAGTTTCCAATTAGCCAGCAGATGGCAGCATCACCATTCACAACCTCAGAAACATGGCCTCATCCGGTAGCAAATGCCAATGGCTGCTTTGCGCTGTGGCACTGTGGCATCCTTGGAGTTTCTCTCCAGAGAACCAAGCACATCTGCACCTTAGCCTCCTCAAGCCCTCCTGCAAGCCTGTGGGGGAGAGAACAGTTCTGCCCCGACCCCGAAAGGGAAATCATTTTCATGGTTATTTTTCAAGGGACTTGCCTACAACTCCAAGTCTAGTATCCACACTGAGATTCTCCTCATGGATGACTCAGACTGGGGAATATGCCTAGCAGTGCCAGGCACTTCAGATGCCTTGTGCTTACTTAGCCAGTGGATGCACATGGGCACATCCACAAGCCAGCAGCAGTCTGACCTTGTGCAAAGTCCCAGGGGCCCTGGTTAGTTATGACTCTGGCTATCCAGAGTATGGGCCTAGCGTTATAGCTACCCAGAGTCCTGGGTTCAGTCTCTAGCATGGAGGAAAACAAGTGGCTCTGTGAACCTTGAGCTGTGTGAGCCATGCCAGACAGAAAAAGCCAGACAGTGGATGCACTACATGACTATATGCTTCTGTGTGAGTCATCTGGACTAGACAGATCAGAAATACAGAAAGCAGATAGCCGGCAGCCAGGTACAGGGAAGGAGAATGGAAAAGTGAATGCTTAGTGGGCCCTGGGCTCTTTTTAGTGCGGTTAAAACATTCTGGAATTAGCTAGTGTTTATTTAGGCCTGAGTTGTGCTGATGCCCTAATTTATACCCCTCCCCCTACAAACTGGAGACAAGGTCCTTACCCAGGAAAGTAGGTTTGAACAGATCAGACGGGTAGGACTGACGTGATTGGCGTTCTAGTAAGAGATACCCATAGTATCCATCCCCCACCTCTCCCTTCCTTGCTTCTCACTCCTGATACCCTGGGTTTGGATTGTGCAGTGCAGGTCTTACAGAGAACTGACTTAGTTGAGGTCAGATACTGTTTCTCCAGCCTGGGGCTGTTGACTGTTGCCACCACCTTGAATTTGCCTCGCTTTCCTCCCCTGCAAGATGCCAGTGGAGTGACTGCTCACCTCACGGGGTTTGCTGCTATGCTAGAAGTAATGACCAGAGTAGAGCCTGCAGGGCAAGTAGAAGGCTAAGGTGCTCCTTGCCATTGCTCTTTTGTGGGGATGGCGCGAGAATGGCACTCTCACCTCTTTGCTCACTCATGTCCTCCAAAGCCCTGCAATGGCGCCCAGCCCGTAACAGGTATGGATTAGTCATTGGAAACGGAGAGTGGATGGTGTTTATGGTAAACAACATTCCCTCCATGACAGTTGTTCAAATGGCCAGGGGCATCGTAACATGGAAACCAAGCAAACATTAGTTATTAACATGGGTTGGACACACACACACACACACACACACACACACACACACACACACATTGCCATTTCTACACTGAAGCCCTAACCCCCAGCACATCAGGATGTGACCTTGTTTGGAAAATGGGTCACTGTAGGTGTCATTAGTAAAAATGAGGCCATGCTGGAGGAAGGGCCATACTCCAGTGACTGGTGTCTTTGGAGGACATTTGGACATAGGGACATGCACACAGCAAGAACTTCATCAGAGGATGTGCACCATGCCTCCATAAGCCTGACAGCCCAACTGGCCATCACAGCCCTCAGAAGGAACCAGCCAGCCATGGCCTTGGCCAGGTCTCCAGCCTCCAGCCCTGGGCTGGCAATCAATCGGGCTTTTCTGTTGTTTAAACCACCAAATCCGTGCCTCTTGGTTGCAGCAAACTAATTAAGTTCCTGGTGTTCCAAAGATTCAAACGCCAAGTGTTGAAGTCTCACACTATTCACACCACACACAGGTGCGCAGGTTAATTGTTTAATTCTTTTGGAATCAGGGAAGAGGAGAAAAAGTAAACACAGCATCTGGCCCAGTTTTAGGCTCAGGAGAGAGTCTTTAGGAATCACTTGCTCTCCCAGGACCTCCTCCCTGCTCTTGGCTGTTGCCCTAACATGGACTTGGAGGTCCGAGGATACACAGGTTCATCCATGACAGGGGAAGGAATCAGGGACCTGGAATATGCCTGAACCTCAGAGGCTACTGCCCTATGTCTTCAACTAGGGACCTCTTGTCTGCAATGGAGACCCTGTTCAGGGGCTCTCAGGCACTCACTGCCTGACAACAATACAGGGCTGCCCCTCAACCCCACTATTACCACCTGTAGTCCCTAGAGCTAGCATATTGGCCAACCCTTTGCCTATGGTGACCCTGAATGCATATGCACTATGTTCAACCTACTGTCACGTGGGCACCCAGGGCCTTAGCCTAAGTCAGGCAGGGAGGACAGAGTATCCTCTGTGGGCCTGACTTCTCTGCATCTTGAGTGATTCCTGGTTTGTCCCCATGGGGAGACGCCACTGGAGCCTCCCTGTCCAGTCCCCTGGAAGTCAGAGAGTGTAGCAGTTCATCTTGATTGTCAACCTGATGGGATTTAGAATCACCATGGAAACAGGCCTCCAGGCACAGGGGATTATCTAATAAGGGCTAATTGAAGTAGAAAAGGCCCATCAGAAATACAAACAATTCCATGGCTGGGGCCCCAGAGTGCAGGAGATGGGAGTCAGCTGAGCACCAGCAGTCATCTCTGTGCTTCCTGACCAGATGCAATGTCACCAGCCACCGTCCCCTCCTGGTGCCGGACCTCCTCTGCCATCATGGATAACAAGCCCTGAGACCAGCAGCCAGAGCAAAGCTGCTTCCTTCTTTAGGTAGCTTTTGCTGGGCATGTTGTCAAAGCAACAAGACAGGAGGTGAGGAAGGACAGGAGCATATGTGAGCCACGGCACCCTCAGGGGTTCAGCCCATCCTTTCCTGCCCCAAGTCCTGTTTTCCTGCCCCATGTGCTAGATCTACACCTACCCGAGCCTGACCTGCGAGGTACAAAAGCACAAAACGAAGGAAGTTTTGAAAAAGCATCCTGACTTCTGCAAGAGGCACCTCCCAAGTCAAAAGAGGCCTGGGGCCTGTTACTCCCTGTTTGTACACCAGTGCTGGTCTGACGTCACCTGCACCCGTCTGAGGCAGGTGGATGCTTTGAGTGGCCCTTAGAAAGACTGTGACCTCAACACCACAGAGAAATACAACCGATAGCTTACAAAGGAGCGTCCTTAACATGTGTCAGTGTTGATGCTTCCACGAGCCTGACCCAGCCAGCGACCCAGGCAGGAGCCTCCTCTATGCTGGGACCTTGACACTGACCTTGTGCCTTGAGCCTGCCTCAGCTCCTCTCCTGTAAGAGGGCCACAATGCCATTCCCCACCTGGCTGATTTAGGTAATTAATGCAAACCAGCCGTTGCCTCTCCTCTTTATTTCCTGCCATGTACATGACAGGAAAGGGACAGACAGGGGACATTTCAAGACGTGTACTGTGCATCTTCAGAGTAGTCTGTGGCTTCATGCCTGTTAACACATGTGAATAAAGTTGCGTCTAGATACAAACTGACAGTGAGCTGTATGCAGGAATTGCCTGGCTTATGAGAGCCGAGTATGACATTAGCAAGTACCACTACCCCTACATCTAATAAGAACCTGCTGGGAGCTGGGCGCCAGGGTGCACAACTTCAACTGTAGCCTGACACTGTTCCAGGCCGGTTTCTACTGCTGTGATAAATACTATGACCAAAAACATCTTGGGGAGGAAAGGGTTTATTTGGCTTTCACCACCTGATCACAGTCTCACTGTGGGAAGTCAGAGTGGAAACTCAAGCAGGAACCCAGAGGAAAGCAGGAGCTGATGCAGAGGCCATGGAGGAGTACTGCTTACTGCCTTGCTCCCCATGGCTTGTTCAGTGTGCCTTCTTATACAACTCAGGACCACCAGCC
Organism: Rattus norvegicus; assembly: GCF_021556685.1. Classification (NCBI taxonomy): domain Eukaryota; kingdom Metazoa; phylum Chordata; class Mammalia; order Rodentia; family Muridae; genus Rattus; species Rattus norvegicus. The sequence continues at coordinate 77,064,419 of NC_141547.1, forward strand.
CAGGGTGACGCCTACAGTGGCGTCACATCAATCATGAGTCAAGAAAATGCCCCCAAAGCCTTGCCTACTGGCCAATCTGATGGAGGCAATGCCACAATGGATGTTCACTCTTCCCAGATGACTCTAGCTTGTATCAAGTTGACAACAAACAAACAAAACAAAACAAAAACCTAAACGGCACAAAGGCTGAGGCAGGCCAGCCTGGGCCACACAGTGAGACCTTGTGAAGAAAGAAGGAAGGGGGAGGGGTAAGGGGAGGGGGAGGGGAAGAGGAAAGGAAGGAAGGAGGGAGAAGAAAGCTACAGAGGAGCAGAAATGATTCAAAAGAGTCTTGGATGCATGGTGGAGAGAAGCCCATTGGAGCTGGGATGGGGAGAGGGAATAAGAAAGGGAGGGGGAACTCCTCCTGTTGATGACCATAAAGTAACCCACTGGAAGCCAGAAGAAGGGGGTTGACAGTAGAGTGCCTTCCCATCAGCCTCACTCCAGGTGTTGTCCTTGCACACACACCCCTCTTCTCCTCCTGGGACTTCCAGGAGGCATATCTTCTGGAGGAAATCCCTCTGCCTCCACACACAGTATCAAGCTCTTCCCAGGCTGACTCCTGTCAGATTCCTTGACTCATTGCCATAGTAAGAAGAGTGGGTAACCTACAACACTACAGACCCCGCCAATGGAGCTGTCGTAGAGGTGCCACCAGGCCCTTGGTGGTCAGGAGCTAAGCTTCCTTGTGCATGCCAGGCATGGACTCTGTATTCTCCTCCTCTCCTCCCTGATCAACGAGCAGAACAAAAACCTTCATCACACATTCTTCTTGCTACACATGAAAAACATGGTTTCACCTGTTAGGAAAGTAATTCTTAGCTGACCTCTGAAGTGAAGTTTTGCCTATATTTTGACTATTTTTTCTCCCGATTTCTATTTAATTTATACCTGAGTTTGGTGGCTTTCTCAAGCAGAGAGTGTCTACTTGGCTGACTGAACAAAGCCCACAGGCTGGGTACAGAGACAGCAAGTGTGTATCGTCTCACAACATTGAAGACCAATGGCCCAGATGAAGGAGGGGCTCTTCCTGGGGCTTCTCTCCTTAGCTTGCAGAAGGCGTTGGTCCCTGTGTCCCATAAGCTCTTCCTCTGTCTCTGTGTCTCCATCTCCTCTTGTCAGAGGCTGCTGCTAAGATTGATCCAGACCCACCTGTGTGACCTTGCTTTAATCATGTCGTCAGGAGCTCAGTCTCCACACACAGCTGCACCCCAAGGTTCTGGAAATGACCTCATTTCGGTGAGGGACACAAACTGGTCCCCAAGAAGCATGAAGTGTCAGAGTCTGTGGTGTGGAGAGACCTGGTGTACCGTAGCCAGGTAGAGGTGTCAGAAGCCTGCGGGTTGGCCTGAGCACAGTGCTCAGCATGTATAAGCAGTGTGTGCTAGGGACCACATGCTTGGATCTGCCCATAATTTCAAACTCCCGTATTAAAAAGCTGATGGCAGGCAAGGTCAATAGCAGAAGAAAGGGTCATTTTATTTTGTCCTTGTGATTCTCAGTGCAGCAGATTTTCTTACCAAGGCACCCTATTGTAGACTCTGACTAGCATTAGAGAGGTGAGTACTCCCGTGGTTTCTTTCTTGCAGGTATCCCACGGGCTTAACTGCGGTGTCTTAATGTATTGCATGGAAACCTGATCAACCACTGAGCCGAAGACATGATGAGGCCCTTGTTGCCAGGTAAACAGCAGCCTCGAGCCTAGGGTGCACACTTGTTGTGATTCTCGGCTCCAGCCTTGCACACCCAGGGCCTCCATGAGACCCTCTAAGACCCTTAACAGCTCCAATGAAGACCACTGAGCTAGGGAAGAAGAGAAAGCTAGAAATGACTTGTTAATCATGTCTGCTACATGGACTCCAGGGCTTCGCCCACAGAAGTTTCTCTCTCTCTCTCTCTCTCTCTCTCTCTCTCTCTCTCTCTCTCTCTCTCTCTCTCTGTGTGTGTGTGTGTGTGTGTGTGTGTGTGTGTGTGTGTGTGTGTGTGTGGTCAACCTCAGATGTCTTCTTCAACTGCTTTTCACACTATTTGAGTCAGGGTCTCTCAGTGAACCTAGAGTTCATCAATCCAGCCAGACTAGCTGGCCTGCAAGCTTCCATGATCCTTCTGTGTCAGCCTCTTCAATACAAGGATTACACATGTACATAGCTATACCTAGCCTTTATCTTGAGAGCTGGGGATCTGAACTCTGATCTTCAGGCTTATGCAGCAACACAACTGAGACATCTCCCTGGCTCCTGTAGGGTTATTTATAAAGATTACCTCGCTCTAAGAAGACTGGGCATTCAAATGCATTTACATATACAAACCTATGTATTTGTAAAATAGCCACTGGGCCGAGACAAAGAGGCACGAGACATAGTTCCCACATGGAAATATGCAGTGGGGGAGGGGCCAGCATATATGACTTAGAAAGACTGGAGTTCTAATGCCAGAAGTGAGGAGAAAGACCTGGAACAGATCTTTCCTTAGATCCTTGGAGGAAACGCAGCCCTGCTGACGCCCAGATCTAACTTCTAGCCTCTAGCACTATGGGACAACCAATTGCAGTTGTGCAGTCTCCTTGGTTTGTGGAGTGTTGTTACTGTATCCCTAGCAAACTAATACACAGATGCTCCTGCCGTTCACACACAGGAGCTCTGTCTTCAGCTGGGAGATTCCTGGTGGCCAAAGCAACTAGGGAGTCTGTTACTAGGCTCCACACTTCAGGCAGGCCAAGCCAGCCATTTCCACAGAACTGACAGGTTCATGCGTTTAGCCCAGTGATGGAGATCCAGGTGGTGCTTTAAAATAACGTCCCCTGGCACTTATCTCTGTTTTAAACTTTCATCACTAATGTTTTTCCCCATAAAAATCATCACCTTGGAAACCAATAGGCAAGAGAGATCTGCCCCTCCAGCCCTGTGGTTTTAAACTCTTACAACCTCTTCCAGAAGCTGGTGTCCACTTTCATGGTAGAGAAATCACTAATAGGGGAATGCATGGGCTGTGGGTTCCAGCCAAGCCACAGGCCAGGCCGCTCTGTTTCCCAGGCATGTGCTATGGGAACTATCCCCAGAGCTGGCCACAGACCAGGGAGAAGCCATTCTTGGCTATGGGTTGACCTTCCCCCTTGGCTAAGAGGAACCCCCCCAACACACACACACACACACACACACACACACACACACACACACACACACCAGTGTTCTTTTTCCTCCATCTTGTAATGGGAGTCCTGGGAGAGTGCTTGCCCTCTCTAATCCTGGCTGGCTTCCTCTGAGAAAGCTTGCTGGGCTTATGTGACTGGTGTTGCAGGCAGATCTGTTTCAGTTGCAGTGTTTCCTCACTGAGCTGTGGTGGGTTTCAGGAACTTCCTGAAACCCCCCCCCACAACATACACACACACACACACTCTATCTAGTAGCCCTTTCCAGCCTGACTGACTGCACCGGAAAAGGGCCTGGACATCTCCATACTAAATTGCCTCAACAGTCATCTTGAGGGTATGTGCTAGAATGCCTAACCTGTGGTAGGCCTCCAGATTTTGGTTCTCATACCACCTTGTGGGTTTTCTCAGGCAAAAAGCAGAACTATTTATCACCTTTTTGTGTGCATGCATACATGTCTACATATATGTGTGTGCATGTTTGTCTGTGTGCACAGGTCCTGATGCACACGTGTGTGTGTTCGTGTGGAGGCCTGAGGACAACCTTTTTTGGCAGTGTGATGGTTTGAATGAGAATGGACTCCATAGGCTCATATGTTTGAATAATTGGTCCACCTAGTTGGTGGACCTGTTTGGAAGGGATTAGGAGGTGTGGCTTCATTGGAGGAGGTATGCCACTGGGGTGGACTTTGAGGCTTCAAAAGCCAATGCAACTCCCAGTGAGCTCTCTGCTTCCCATTTGTGAGCTGTCAGCTGCTCCAGCACCATGCCTGCCTCTTACCATGCTCCTCACTATGATGGTAATGGACCCAAACCCTCTGGAACTGTAAACCTCAAATAAACCCTTCGTTTTATAAGTTTACTTGGCCATGGTGCTTTCTCACAGCAATAAAAACCTAAGACAGACAGGGTCTCTCACTGGCTTGGAACTTGCCAGGTAGGCCAGGCTGGTTGACCAGGAGTCTCAGGATTCACCTCTCTCTGCCTCCTTAGTACTGGATGACAACTTCATATCGCCATGTTCAGCTGCTGCTTCCTTCCTTCCTTCCTTTCTTCCTTCTTTTTCTTTCTTCTTCCTCCTCTTCTTCCTCTTCTTCCTCTTCCTCCTTCTCCTCCTAATGTGGGTTCTTGGAATTGAACTCAGATTCTTGTGCTTGAGGTTGAACTCAGAAAGTTGTACAAACAAACATGTTACCAGCTGAGCTATTTCCAGTTGGCAAATCTTTAAGCTTCTATGTCTCTGTGTCTCTTGTCTGTCTCTGTCTCTGTCTCTCTTTCTCTCTCTGTCGCAGGTGTCAGTGTGAATATCACTTGTTTCCTTGATCATTTAGAACATTCAGAACAGCAATTCTGAGAAGATGCACAGTGGTTACGCATGTGTCCTCTGGTTCTCTTCTTTGCCACTTTCATCAGATGGTTGGGAACAGGCTGTCTGTCCTCTCCCACAGGAGGATGCAGTCACATCTTACCCCATGGAAGGGGTAAGAAGGACTAAGGTGCTATGATCACTCAGGTTTACCCAGGGTCTGTTCAAAAACACCAGCTGGACACTCCAGCCTTTGAATGCCTCATTGGATGTGTCCTTTTGTCAGTGACCTGGGTTCTCTGGCCTCTCTTACCTCACTGCTGCACTATCTTATGAATTCAGCTGGATGCCCACTTCCTGGAGTGCTGGAGTTGAAGGCATGGCCTTCATGGTAAGTAGATATGAATGAGTAGATATGAATATGTAGAGCTACCAGACCTGGGACATTTCAGACAAAGAAGTGTGTGTACATGTGCCTATATGCATATACAACTGGAAGAGGACCTCAGGTACTGTCCCTTATCGGCCACTGAGGTGGTGTGAAAAGGAATGGCCCCCATAGACTCATGTGTTTGAATGCTTAGCCCATAGACTAAGCATTGTTAGGAGGTGTGGTCTTGCTAGAGTAGGTGTGTCCTTGTTGGAGGAAGAGTCTCGCCGTGGGGGTGGGCTTTGAGGTCTCTTATGCTCAAGCTATATCCAGTGTGGCACACAACCCCCTTCTGCTGCCTGAAGGTCTCAGCTCCTTCTCCAGTGCCACGTCTGCCTGCCTGCATGATTCCTGCATGAAGCTACTGGACTAAACTCCAAAACTGTAAGCCAGCCCTAACTAAATGCCTTTCTTTATAAGAGTTGCCTTGGTCACAGTGTCTCTTCACAGCAATAAAACCTTAACTAAGACACCTATAATTTCATTTTTTTTTTTTTGGTTCTTTTTTTTCGGAGCTGGGGACCGAACCCAGGGCCTTGTGCTTCCTAGGTAAGCGCTCTACCACTGAGCTAAATCCCCAGCCCCTTATAATTTCATTTTTGAGGAAGCGTCTTCTACTGAAGTGGAAGCTTGTGGTTTGGGCTAGACAGGCAGCCCTGCCAGTTCACTCCTAGGACCTGCCCGTCTCTACCTTTCAATGCTGGGGTTACAGTTGCACATGGCCATGTCTGACTTCTATGTGGTTGCTAGGGGTTTGAACTCAGGAGTCTTATAGCAATTCTGGTCTAACCTGCTGTTAAGTGTTGGCTTCCCTACCTGAGTTCACCTCCGAGCCCAGAGAGGAACCTGGATGGGTTCTTTCTGCCTCTTCCATTTCTGCCTCCTGTCCGATGCCTTGTCTGTGTGCCTGACCCATCATGTACAGGTGGGGTGGGCTCTGCTGTAAAGGGGAAAGAATGGTCCTCCATAGCTGCCAGGGCTCACATTTGCTCTTGCCTGTCAATGCCCCCGGCCACAGCCTACCCCATTCTCCATCCTTCCATGGGCTCTTGGCAGCCCACCCTTGTCTGTCCCCACTATGCAAGTTGTGGGAGTCTCCCTCACATCCCCTCCAACAGGCTTCTCGGACATCCAGCAGCCTCTGTGAGCTCAAGGAGTCATCAGGTTCACACCGGGGACATCAAAGTGATGTTGATGACAATGTCCTTAACAATAAGGAGAAGGAAAGGTTTGAATAGAGAGGACAAAAAAGCCATTTCCCCTCAATGCTCAAAGTTTAGAGACTTCTTAGCAAAACATGATTAGCAAGAGAAAAGCAATTTGTTAGCTATGCGTAGGCTTCACAAAATCACAAGGCAGAGAAAGAGCAGCTAACTAGAGGCTTGGCCTGGGTGACTGGCTTCTTAGCAAAGAAATACGCTTTAAAGAATGGAGGGGGCAAAGAGAAGCTGCAGCTCCAGAGGCAAAGCCTTCCAGAAGGACACACCCAGGAACCAACTAGACTTCTAGACAGCCTCTTTGTAAACTGCAAGGAGGAAGGTGGACATCCATCCGGTCTGGAGGAGGGGGAGGGGGAGGGAGGCCTGAAGACCTCTCTTCTTGATCATCTTTCATTGCCTTTGATCAAAATGATCTATGTCAAGTGGATACATCTTTGGAGACATGTTCTGTTTCTATCAAAGGTGTCACAGGGATGGAAACAGAGTTGAGGACAGTGACACTGCCAACCAGCACACCAGTCTCAGGAGATCCAGTATCACCTAGGAAGAGAGTCTCAAGCAGGGCTGCCCTTGATCAGATTGGCCCGTGGGCGTGTCTTCAGGAGTTGCCTTGATTGTACTCATTGATGTGAGAAGACTCAGCTCACTGTGGGCGACACCATTCCCTAGGGTTCCTGAACTGTGTAAGTGTAGAGAGCAAAGAGACATATGAGCACCAACAAACATGCAGACCTTCCTTCTTCTGCTCTTGACTGGCTACAGCTTCAAGTTGCTTCAAGTTCCTGCCTGACTTTGCATAGGGGTACATTGTCATCTGGAATTATAAACAAATAAGCCCCTTCTTCCTTTGAGTTTCTTTTGTCCAGGCATTTTATCCCAGCAACAGACAACTAGAACAATCAGTATTGGGTGACCAATATGTGCCACTCTGAAGTCCTCTGGGGCATTTGGTACTATCCTTAACTTACAGAAGGGAAAACCGAGGCACTGAGAGGTGACAAAACTGACCCATCTTGTCAGAACAGAGCAGCAGAGCTCAGGTTAAGCTTGTGCACCCTGACACCCTCAAATGCACGAGCTGGGGTATCCCAGGGCCTTTACCCCAGTAGCCAATTCTCCCTGTCAGAGCAACAAGCCTGGATTAGTGCCTGTGTCTGTCAGACCAAATCACTACCAATAGGCGGCTTAGAACAACAATTCTTTTTCTTAGTTCCATAAGGCCAGAAGTCAGAAATCAGGTGTCAGTGTGGCTATGCTCCTGCTAATGGCCCTAGTGAGGTCTCTTCCCCATCTGCTGCCTTGTGGAGCTCCTGGCAATCACTGCGTTACAGCTGCATGGGCGCCCTACTCTCCACATACACCATATGCTCAGCACTGAAGAAGCAGACGGGTAGAGCTGGAGGCCCTATGGTGCCTGTCACTGTGTCTCAAGTATCGTAGGCTGTGATCTCCACAAAGCAGAGACTTGTGCTTTTGGTTGGTTCATTGTCTTTCCTCCAGGGAGCACCAACAGGGGACAACCTGTTGGTGTCAGGGGCCCCCAATCGGAAGCCATGCCTTTAGGAGGTGGAGGGCAGGCTGTGGACACAGCCCACTGGCAGACTGGTTGAACGGACTGCAGCTGTTCCAAGCCCTGATCATCCTGCTTATTTCAGCTGATACAGCCGATTAGGGCTGGCAGACGGCTCAGCTGGTGAAGTGCGTGTTGTGTAATTGCAAGGGCCTGAGTTCCATCTGCAGAAATCTACATACAAGCCAGTCATGGTAACATATGTTTATAGTTCTAGTGCTGGGGAGGCAGAGACAGGAGGACATCTGGGATCATTAGCTATCTTCAGGCCCCAAGGAGAGATTTTTGTCCCCGAAAAATTAGGTAGATGGAACCTCTGAAGAATGATACTTGAGGTTGACGTGTTCATGGGTATGTATCATCACCCATGAACGTGTACACATTGACACAAACAAACAAATAAACAAACTAAAAACCATTTCCTGCCTTCAAATGAGTGGAGGTTACTATTTTTAAGATTTATTTTTTATTGTTTTTAATTACGTGTGTAGGGTTATGTGCGGGTGTCTTTGGAAGCCAGACAGTGGGGTCTCCTGATGCTGGACTTATAGGCACTTGTGAGTCATCTGATATGGGTGCCGGGAATTGAACTGGGGTCCACTATGAGAGAAGTAGGCATTCTTACTAGCCGAGTCATCTCTCTAGCTCAGACAGTTACTATTTTCAGTAAAGCGGTCACGTCAGTGCTGGAAGTGCTCTGACAGGTCACGCCATTGAGCCATCTAAGCAGTCAAGAGTCTGAGGCAGGAGGATCACAAGTTCCAGGAAAACCTGAGCCACACAGTTGAACTCTGACTCAAAACCCAAAATATAAACAGATAGCCATTCTTTTCCATTGCTGTGGTCTCCTTGGGGGAAGTAATTTGATCACATTTCCCAAGTGCGTCCAAAAGGCTGCTCCTATTTGGTTCTGTGATTCACTTATAAAATCTCTCCAAAGGAAATAATCAGAGACATGGCCAAGGTTTCCACATAATGATGTTATTGCAGCATCTAAAAAATAGCGGTTAAAAACAAATTAGAGATAGCTTAGATGACTAACCATAAGTGATCGCTTAGATAAACAATGGCATATTGGCCGGGCAGGAACATGTTCAAAGGGTTCCTAATAGCTTGGAGGAATGCTTATGCTGTGAAAAACGATACAGAATGGAATGCCCAGCAGGACCACAAATGTGCACAAAATCATGCAAAGAAGAAAGAACTTGAGCTGTTCATTAGAGTGAACCTCATCAAAGGATGTGTCATCCCCTAGGATGACAGAATGACTCTCTGGGACAGATGTGGGCACCGTCCAAATGTAAGTTGTGCCGTCTCTTTGGCACTGGTGTCTCCTGGAGCTACTTAAAAGCCTTGGAATTTCCTGAGCAATGGGCATCATCGGTTCTTCACACACAGCCCAAAGTCAGTCTGCATTTGGCTAATGCGCTGGTTCAAGGTAGAGCCTTATAGACTCAGGATGGAGGGGGTGTCCAGGAAGGCTGAGGCATTTGTAGCTGAGCCCACCACGCTCTGGGAAGGTTCTGTTCTAGTTTGCTTTCTGTGGGTGTGATAAGGTACTCGGACCCAATACAGCTTAGGGGAGGGAAGGGCTTATTTCACCTTAAACACTCCCATGCCACAGTCCATCATGAAGGAAGTCAGGGCAGGAACTTGAAAGAACTTGAAGCAGAAACCTTGGAGGAACACTGCTTGCTGGCTCACTGCTGTAGAGTCAGCTTGATTGTTGTCAAGCCTGAAAACCTGAGTTTGGTTTCCAGTACCCACATGGTAGAAGGAGAAAACTGAATCCTTCAAGTTGTACTCAGGCTTTACACACACACACACACACACACACACACACACACACACACACACACACACTCACACACACACACACTCACACACACACGCACACACACAAACACACAAACACGCGCGCGCACAAAGACACACACACGAATGCACACACACACTCACACACATACACACACACAACCACACAAACATGCACGCGCACACAAACACACACACACACACGCACTGGCATTTACATGCACTCATCCATGCACTCGCACACAGACGCACACACACGCACGCACGAATGCACACACACGAATGCACACACACGAATGCACACACACGAATGCACACACACGCACACACACATGCACGCACGCACGCACTGGCATTTACATGCACTCATCCATGCGCATGCACACAAAATAAAAATTTTTAATATAAAAAATGTGTTTCACCATGCAGTGGTGGTGCACACCTTTAATGCAAGTATTAAGGAGGCAGAAGCAGGTGGAACTCTATGAGTTTGAGGCCAGCCTGATGTACACAGAAAGTTCTAAGACAGCTACGGCTACACAGAGAAACCCTGTCTTGAATTTTCCCCCACCCCTAAACAACAGCAACAACAAAACAACAACAACAAAAACAAACAAGAAAAAGAAAAACCAGGTAGAGCCACTCTGCCCACCCCCCAAAAAAGGTTTCAGGGTCCAGTGGCTCCTGAGCTGAAACTGACCTAAAGGCTTCCTCTCCAAGGAGTAGATAGATTTCGTGGTACCAGAAAATGTTATCCAAGCTTCCAAAGGAGGAAATCAACCAACATTCTCACCCAGCAATGAAGCCTGTGAACCACACCAAGGACCACCATGGTACAGTAACCCTAAGGGTTCAGGAGTGGTTCACATATCTTGGAGGTAAACAACAGTTCTCTTGAACGTGAGACCTGCTTAACCAAAGGAAAACCATACCTAGAACCAAAACCTAACCAGTTATCCAGGACTAGTGAAGCCATGGATCTTGGAGTGAAAGACCCCCGGAGTGGGGAGACCCTCACTCAAGTCTCGGGATGACGCGACCCCCCAAGAACTCACACAAGACCGTCCTTGCTGTAATCACATGAGGTTTATCGATAACAACCAGTGCACTGGGGTCAAGACTTGTATCCCACGCAGGGGCAGTGGAGTTCGACCCCGAGAGGCCGGGAGAAGAGGTATTTAAAGGGAGAAACCACAACCCGAGGGGGCAGGGATGGCATCATAGAATAACAGTGAAAAATCACAAGGAAGAACTCTGTCCCCCAAGATTGTTTCCTAGGAGAAGCTGTCTCCTACTTCTCAGATTGTTTAACTTCATGGTCCGCTAGTTCCTAGGAGAAGTTGTTTCCTGCTTCTCAAGATTGTTCTCTAAGATTTATGGTCAGCTAGTTTCTGGGAGAAAGCTGTTGAGCTGGCCAATGTAATTATCCATTCTATAGCCCTAGGAGAGGCTTCTTGGAACATACAATTCTGGGGCCTAACCTGTTTGTTTTTGTTTTGTTTTGTTTTTTTCTGCTCTAAACTTTGTGTCTAGGGGGGCAACTTTAAAACTTCTATCTTTCAGGAGGAGAACCTACAACTCCCACTTTACTAAACCAGCACAATCTCTGAGTGCATTATAATATTTTTCTTTATACCCAAGCTAAGCGTGGTCCTCACCTCTCACCAAGGAAACTTCTCTTTGCAACAGACTGAGACCTCTACAGAAAACCTATAGTCTATAAAAATGTGAAGTTGTAGAGCCCAGTCCAAATGGGTGTGTCTGTGATATAACTCACACGCCTAAGGCTTATGGGTCCTTGCTAAAGAGGGGGCAGAAAGAGTGTGAGGGTCAAAAGGACAAGGAATTTGCTTTGAGACTGTATACCTGATATCGTCAGAAGCTACACCCATACAGTCTCCCCAAAATGATTATCTGACACTACATTAGACAAACGCCACTACATAAGACATGGGAGAAAGCCTACGAGGACTCAACCCTACACAGAGAACTACAAGCAACTAGGGAATGCTAGTAGGATTGGTTATCTAATACCAACTAGTCACCCACGAAAACATGCATACAAGTAACATTCTACAGCCTGAGTATGCATTATGAATTAGGAATATGTATATTCATAAATAATTAGTGAAAAAAGATATCATGAATCTGATAGAGAATGGGGAATATGGGAGGATTTGGAGTGAGGAAAGGGAAGAGTGAAATAATGTAATTATATTAAAATCTCAAAAATAAAAGCCAGTCTAAAATTTGAAGTTGCATATTGCCAAAATTCACAGGTGATACAGGTGCAAGGACACTTTGCTATTCCTAAAGGGAGGAACAGGCAAGGGCAAGAACGACTAACGCAAAGCCAGACTAAGCCTTGGGGCAACTCTCGACCTCAAAGATCTTGTCTAGCAGCCCAGCACATTGCAACAACTTCAACCCTGGGTACTCACCTGAGCCTGACGTTTGCTGGCCATGGGTCACATGTTGGTACAGGCAGTCTTCCTGGTCAGCAATGACAGGATGCTGGTCTCAAAGCTGGACTCTGCTTTGCAGCTCTTCTTTCACAGTCTCATTTATTGTCTCCCTGGCAGCGAACCCCTGGGGGTTCCGCCCTCAAGCATCATTTTCCCGGCCTCCTCAACTCACCTTTGGCATTGCATGAAAGCTGCCATCATCCCACAGCTCTGGCCTCCTGCACATCTTCAGAAGCAGGCTTTGTGTGTGCTGTGGAGGTTGTCGCAGAAGCTGTGCTGGTCTGTTCCAACCATGGCCACAGTGGCCATGAAGCCTATTTCCAAATCTGGAGTCCTGAGGTGGTCCTGAACAGGGTCTTTGAAGGACACATTCATCTTTCATCATGGGAAAAAAATGCTCTCATTCCACAAAAAGAGAAGCAACCTCTGAAAATCCCAGTGTCCTCAGGTCCTTTTCCAATTGTCCTGTTAGCATGTCTGGTCACCTCTTTAACAGGTCACACAGCCTCCTGCCTCAACCACCCTTTCGATCCCCTTTTTCCCTGGCCAGAATTCTTCAAGTCTTTACAGTCATCGTATCTATGTTATATATTCTTTATATCTATAAATGCTCCCCAGTCCCAGTGTAACTCTGACCCACAGCAGCCACTGATAGTCATGCAACGGGCTGAATGCTCCACACTGTGAGATTTCCCCAGGTGAAGTAGCCATGGACGAAATGCAGGCTAGCTCTTTGCCATGATGTTGTGAAGACGGGCTCTAAACCAGTTTCCAAGAATCCTCATTTCTTAAACCCTCCTCGGGTGCCCTTTACTGTCCAGATTCCTACCAGCATCTGGGTGCCTTAGTGTCCCAGTGCCTTCTTGGTTTCCTTGTCTGAGCCTTCACTAGGATTACTCCTGATGCTCTGTTTACAAAACTATAGGCTTCTTTTAGCTTCCAAAGTCTGCCTTTTCTCTTTGCCTTAATAATTTTTAGGCCACCTCCATATTTTCAAGTATGGTAACGAGTCCATCTCGTGGTACCAGTTTTCTGCATGTGTCTGTTTGAAATACCTGAGACAGGCCGACTTTAAAGGGAAGAGGTTTACTCAGCACATAGGTCTGCAGGTTCAAGGACATGGTGTTGGTATCAATCATCTCAGCTTGGTTTAGGAACCCTTGGCTACACATGAAGTGGAGACACGTATGAGGAAGCATCCGCATCAGGAGGCAGAGAACCAGAGAGCACAGAATAGACCAAACTAGCTCTACCATCAGCCGGGGACACCACTGATTAGTAAACACAAGTCCCCATACTCAGCTTTGATAACCAATGGCTTTGTCTCAAAGATCCTATACAGACCCTGGCTTGGCTCCTTAGATGCATGGTCTGCCTAGCGCAAGGTCACAGATCATAATCCCTGTTTATTCCCAATAGACTCAACTTTGTGTGGTGGCGAATCTCATTTCGCTTGTTATTCAGGTATCCTTTGTAACTATGTTAGACCAGTAAACACGGGAAAATGAACCCCCCTGACAGGTTATCTGATAGAGTCTATGGAGTCTATGACTCTTTGCAGCCAGGTTGCCAGTATGCAACCTGACTCTCTGGTCTCACATTTCCCCCAGCCACAAACCATACTCCCCACTCTCTGCATCTGCCGGTGTTCTCCCTCTGCCTCAGATGCTCTTCCTTTGCATTTTATAATAGCAAACTCCTTGGAGCCCTTTAAAACCCAGCTGGTCTACTACCTTCTCAGTGAACCTATAGCTGTTGGCAATGGTTCCTTGCTGTCTTCTAACTTTTTCAGCCTCCCACCCCAATTCTCATTTCTTACTTAGAAACAGCTCGCTTTCTTCAGATTCCAGGACCCATTTAGAGTGTGTAGAGAGCATCATTTCTTCACTGTGAACTTCCAGAGCCCAGGGAGGAGGCGGCCTGTGACAGGCCTATCCAAGCACCCGCTGAGTGACCATCACAGGTCATGGCCCAAGAAATTTCTCTCTCGTAGCACAGTGACTGTCAGGGGTAGGAATCAGGATTCCCCCCATGCAACCCTCAAGGAAGTGGGTTTTAGGTTTAGAGGCCCAGCCATCCCAGCAAGAATCAGGGGTGACACTGTCTACATCCAAACACCAGTGCTTTTTCTGCTATGCCTGCTCTTGTCTGCTGCATCTATGTGACGTTACTGTAATCTTTGTGGTCAAAGCAGTAGAAATCAGCCCTCTCACCTTGTTAGAGGCCGGAAGGCAGAAAACAAGGTGTTCATGAGGACCTTGTGTCTCCAGCATCGCCATTTCCACCTCCATTGCATGAGGCCTTCTCTATTTGTGGGTCTCTTATGCAATTCTTTAAGGACGCTGTATGGACCTGGGGTCCCTGTGTACAATCTGGATGTTCTGACCTCAAGACCCTTGGATTGGTGAGCTGACTTGGTGGGTGAAGGAGTTTGCTGCAGAACCTGATGGTCTGAGTTTTATTCCTGGATCCAAAATGATGGAAGGAGAGAACTAGCTCACTCAAGTTACTCTCTGGCCTCCACATCGGCTACACTGTGATGTGTACAAAGTGGTGTGCTCTCTAGCATGGGCACACTCATAGCACGCACACACACACACACACACACACACACACACACACGGGTATAGATTTCAAATAAGGTTACCTTCATGGTCTCAGTGGTCACCATGTGGGCATCTCATTTTGAAGTCACCTTTCAGCTTGTTCCAGACGCCTGGACTCTGTTTGATTTCACTTTCCAGTGTGTTTTCTTTTAATCCAATTCGCTTGATCAATATTGACTTTACACTTGCTTTGTTCCAGGCCTGATAAGGTCCCAGAGGTGATGGGCCTGGTTTCTGCCTCAAAGAATTTAGTTTTAGTGAGGTGACACGTGGAATACCTCTTCCTGTGGGCCTTTGTACCTTCTACGAAAGGTTGTCACAGTGTAGCTGGTGGCTGCAGAAGAGGCTGCTGTTAGGAATGGGCAGCACAGCACCATGACCAGCCCACCGCAAGGAATGCTAGGAGATGTGCAAGGAGAGGCAGGGGAACTGCTGGGAGCTCACCTCTGTGAAGTGACTGCTTGGTGACACCTTCCTCTAGTCCATGACACTGGGCCAAGGCTGGGCTCTATCTTTAGATGGTAGGAAAGTGGCTGTCCAGACAAAGGAGTTAAGAGTGGGCTTGAATGAGGCTGTACATAGCTTTCTTGGAAGCCCTATTCAAAGTTATAGCCATCCATCGCAGAACCCTTCAGCATCAGAAAAGGCTCAGCCACACAGATGAGGCCAGGGCATTAGAACCTCTTCCCACCTTTCCAGGAGATCTCAGCCTTCCGAGATAATCTCAAAGTTCATATCAGTCACCCCATGCCGCTGTCTGCGTAGTTCACGACCTCAGCTTTACTTTCATAACTTCGCACTCGGCCCTCCTCTGGGTGTCACTCGGTATTACACCCACAACGCTCATCTTTGTCTCAGCACTGCGTCAGGACACCCGGCTCTTAGGGCTGCACATGACCCCAGCATGCACAAAGACCACTTTATTCACTCACTGTTGAGGGGCTCAAGACAACCGTCACCTTTCAGTATAACACGCATGCTCCAGGTTGAATCCAAGATGTCCCCAGAGGCTTGGTGCCAGCTGATGGCTTTAGGGAAATGACTGTGACTGAGAGCTCTGATCTCATCAGTCCACTGACGAATCCATTGACGAATCCCTAACATGGTGACATTACTGGGAAGGGGATGAAAACAGCAGGAGGATGTAGCTGTCGGAAGTGGAGCCTTAGGCTACATTTGCCCAGGGCCCTTCCTGGATTCCCCTTTCTGTCTGACCTGAGGGGAACAGCCTCCTTCTCCTCTATAGACTCCCACACCCATGAGGCTCTGCTTTCCCCAGAATCAACAGTGGACTCAGAGTCAACAGAGCCGAGGACTATGGGCTGACCCATCTGAGACCGCCAGCCACACTTACTCTCCCCACCCCCACGCTGTTTATGTGGTATGCTTTGCTAGAGCAGTGTCAAGTCCTCTTCACGCAGAGGAGTGCCCACGTCCACTCAAGTCCTGTTCTTAGTTATTTTGGGCACATGCCTCAGAGGTAGTGCTTCTGAGTTTGATTGTATTTAACTATTCAAAAGCTTCTAAGAAGTTAGCATGGTGACTGTCCCATTTCATCAGGTCCACAGAGTCTTATGGGAGAAGTGGGTTGGTGGTGTTCAGCCAGAGTTCTCGAGATTGTGTGACAAAAAGGGCTTATTGACTCAAGACAGATACTGCTTAGCAAAATGACTGGGGGCACATTCTTAATCCCCCAATGCTGATGTCGCTAGCACCTGGGAAAACGGGTTCAGGCTTAGAGGGAATGACAGTTCGATCATGTCATAGGGACTACAGGCCTTCCCTACATTGGAGGCAGAACGTGAGATTGGGAAAGTTGCAGACAGGAGGATGGTCACCGGGGAGGACCAGACTCATGAACTGGAGGTATATGAGTACCATCCACTAGCACCAGCACTTGCCTCAGTCCAGCTGTGTGCAGCTGGCCGTTCCCTGGTCATTTGCAGAGGAAGGCCTTCAGTAATGGCTAATCTTGTATGTCTGCTTGACAGGCTCTGGAATCAACTAGAGGCTCACCTCTGACCATGTCTGTGAGAACTGTCCAGACTGGGTGGGGAGACCTACCCTGCACGTGGGTGGCACTGTTCCACAGGCTGTGGTCTGACAAAGTAAGAAGCAAGCGAGAGAGCATCCGTGTTCATCTCTCTGCTTCCTGACTGTGGATGCCATGTGACCAGGTGCCCCGAACTCCAGCTGCTGTGCCTTCCTGCCATGCTGAATCAAAGCAAACCTCTCCCCCCAAACTCCCAACACACACACTTTCCAAGCCCCTGGTGCTGGTAGAGCTGGCTTAGCCAAGCAGACCCAGCAGTCGAGGCCATCTTGCTAGAAGGCAACAAGGTGACTTCTGTCACTTCTGTAATTTGCCTGGTCACCGAGCAGCCTACCTTTTGAATCCTTGCAAGGTGCCCTTAGAGGCATTTAAGGTACTCATCATTTGCAGCCCAGAGATCGCTGTCCTGAGGCAGCCCAGAAATAGCCCTGTTGAAAATTAGGCTGGCTGCAACTGAAACATGGTTAGGGGTTCCCGAGACATAACAGGGAGCGAGCGTGCTTGCCTAAGCCCACAAGGGAGTCCCCTGTGTCTGTGCCAATGCCAGTCCTGGATGTAGGAGAGTATTCTGGGGGTCCTCTGGCGTGTGTCTACTGATGTCCTTTCTGGCTGTGCTGCTCTATAGCAAGTGTAGCGCTGAGCCAGGGGCGTGGGGCTGCCCACTGCTTTTTATTTTTTGTCTGTTTTGCTTTGTTTTGTTTTCTTGTCTGTTGTTTAGATCTGTCTTATTTGATGTGTATGAGTGTTTTGCCTGCATGTATGTCTGTGAACCACATGTGTGCCTGATGCCAGAAGAGCTGGGAAAACAGTCAGAAGAGGACATCGGCTCCCTTGGAACTGCAGTTGCAACTGTGGTTGCAAGTGCCATGTGGATGCTGGGTCCTCAAACCTGGGTCCTTTACATGAGCAGCAAGTGATCTTAACTGCTGAGCGTCCTCTCCACCCCCAAGGGACTGTTTAAATCCCTCCACTTATTGGGGAGGTGGGGCCATGGCTCATCTTTGCCATTCTGTAACCCTTGTCACAGAGACAGTGCTGGGGTCTGAGCCAGGAGCAGTAGGCAATGGCCTCTCTCCATACAGTGACTATAGCATCTTGTGGGGCCACTAAAAGCTGCCCCTGGAGGGCACTCACAACCGCTGGGCATCAGGAAAAGAGGGGCTCAGGGCTGCCTAGTTCCCTTTGCTGTGCTGTGCTTCAGGAGCATGGGGCTGACTGTGCCTTTCTAGGTGTCAGAGAGCCACGAGCTGCTCCTGTGTTAGACAGTGCAAAGCCATGAGGTTGCGTGTTATCCAGTAAATGTGCTAGCAGGTCACTGTGCCCAGGCAACACTGTGCCCCACAACTTTCATCATTGACACCCTTGTCACACCCACACAGAGGGATGTGCACGTCTCTCCACCTGCCTGCAGGGGAAGAAGAGTGTCCATTTCTGCCCAAAGTTGCTTTGTCTCACAGCTCACACAAGCAGGCTGAGCCCCTTACACGTGACTCGAGTCCAAATGCCAATTTTACAACTTGAAGATCTTAATTTATTGTGTGCAATGCAGGCTCGCTGCAGGATGCTGCAGATATAGGGAGGACCTGCTGGGGCGGCACTGGATTCACAGCAGGAAAAGGGAAGGCCTTGGCTTACAGAGCCTGGAGCCCACTTCTGGAGCTAGGACTGATCCACACCCTTTCGCTTTGCCTGGTGCTGAAGCCTGAACCTTGGCCCTCTAGACAGTTGGAACCTTCTCCACCATCTTTCACATCCCTGTCCCCTCTCCTTCCAGCATGACAGAACAAAGGTGTATTGTTCAAATTCATTGTCATCACTTCCTTCTGTGAGACCATGGCCTCTCTGAACCCATTTCTTCTCCCCTAAAATGGGACCAATACTGCTTTCCACAAAGGGAAGTCCTCTGTAGATTGGCAGTACTAACAGCCTTGCCTTGCAGGAGGAAATGAGGATATAAACAGGCACCATGGACAGCGCCAGGCCCTCGGCACTGCAGGTTGCCGGCTGCCTGAGTTCCCCATCTCCTTACCCATCTCATTGCTGGAACAAAGTATCTGACAGGACTATTAGTGGCCTGTGAAGGTTGGTCAAGGAGCAGGCTTCTCATTCCTGCATGAGGAGCTCCAGGCTCCAGCAACAGGGGTGCTGAGCAAGGCTTTGGCTCGAAAGCCTGAGACATTCCCCTACTTTTCGGAGAAAGATTGGCTGGCCCCTCTCAAAGAAGAGTGTCAGCACTCCTAAGTCAGACCATGGGAGGCAGAGCTGGGTCTGCTTCCTTATGGTCCTCACGCTATGCACCCAGCCTGGCTCCTAAGATCGGCCCTCCACATGGCTGAATGAGAGGGCGAGTGAGTGTGTGTGTGTGTGTGTGTGTGCATGCGTGAGTGTGTGTGTGTGTGTGTGTGTGTGTGTGTGTGTGTGTGTGTGTGTGTGTGAGAGAGAGAGAGAGAGAGAGAGAGAGAGAGAGAGAGAGAGAGAGGGAGAGGGAGGGAGAAGGGGGAGGCAGGTGGGTGGATGAATGAGGGCTGCAGTCAGGGGCAGCTGACAGACCTGGAGGTGTCCATGTACTGGGGCAGAATAGAAAGACAGAACTACAGCAACACAGAGAGGGCAAGGAGACCCTCACCCCGGAGCACCATGAAGTTGCCAGCTGAGAGGCAAGAACTCCAGCACGTGGGGTCACTACCCCTTTCATATACAGATATTTTAAGTGAAAGTGACAGTGGTTCAATAATACATTTTAAATATGGCAAGATGGCATGGGCAAGTCGAAGCTCTATGCATAATTTCTTGGAGGATTTTGCGTCTACCCACAAGTCTCTCAGGTTCACAGCCAATATTTTTTCTCTCCATAAGTGTGATGTATTTAACACACTTACTTTTACATACACATATATGATGCATGTATAGGATGTGTGTGTGTACGTGTGCACTAGAGCACGCATAGAAAAGTCAGAGAACAACCTCTTTTGTTGGCCTTTACATTGCATTTTATTTGAGACATGGTCCCTTTGCTGTTTGCTGCTATGCACCCTAGAGTAGCATCCTGTGAGAATCCAAGGATTCTCCTGTCTCCTCCCTCCACTTAAAGTAGCAAAAGGCTTAAAGCTTGTGTGTGTGTGTGTGTGTGTGTGTGCCTGTGTGTTTATGCTTGTAGGCATGAGTGATACAGCATTCATGTGGAGGTCACAGGACAGCCTGAAGTTGTTTTTTCCCACCGTATGTATCCCTGGGGTTGACCTCAGGTCCTTAGCCTGACCAGCAGATGTTGAGCCTCTCCCCGTGGAGCTTTTATTATTGACCAGTGCAGGCTTGAAAAACACTCCAATATCATGGGACAATGGAAGAATGAATGTTGGGAGACACGGCCCGTCTGCCACCTGGAACCTGGCTTACTCTTGTGACAGGCAAAACCACCTTGTGTTGTCAACGGTGTGGACCACAGCCCAAGCTGTCGGCTGCTGCTTCGTGTTTGGTCCCAGCAGCTCAGCAACTTCATCTGGCTAGAGAATCTGGCCATGTAGCTGGTCCTGTAGAAGGATGTGAGCACCACAGGGGATGAGAGCCTGCCTGGCTGTTAGGAGATGCTATGGCTGGGATGCCCTTAGGGGACTCCATGGCTGGGATGCTGGGGCCAATAGTGTACCTGAGCCTCCAGCCTTCCCCCACCTGTCCTGTCTCCCAGTCTTGTCTTCATGTGTTCAGTGCACTTTGTAAACAGCTTAGTCAACAAAGGGGCTTAATAGTGTGGGGCTTGCCTAGCAGGGCAGCCAGCACTGGTTGGGGAAAATTGTCCTGAGTCCAGCTTTGGGATGAGATGGCAACCTTATTATTGTGCTTAGGTGGAAATCAGGCTCTGCAGGTGTGAAACAGGGGCAGTGATCCCCAAATTATAGGGTGTAGTGGGGGTTCACAGTGTAGTCCGGGGGTTTGTGGAACACCAGGAAAATGCTGGTTCTCTCCCCTTGCTGATATCAGCTATGACAAAGCACTCAGTGCCTCAGGGGTAGCACTTCAGCAGGGAGATGCTGCCTGGCTTCTTCAGGGCTGCTGCAGCTGGAAGCTTCTGGCCTGTGGCAGGCGGAGTGCCTGGGTAAAAGGTGACCTAATTATTAACAAGCGCCACAGAGACGAAAGCCAAGGCATGATCCACCCCCGAGCGGACTCTGAAAGAGCAGATACTGACGCAGTAAAATTAATCTCCTAGAAAAACACAATTAGCAGTGTCACCTCTACCTCTCATCTGCGTCCACGCAGGGTGAAGCCGGGAACACAACGAGCCCAGTCTTCCGTGCTGCTCCAGGTTTCAAGGAAACAGATGGGTCTTTGGCTGGGAAAACATTTTCCATTCATGTTCAAGGCTCATTGTTGGAGGTTTAAAACCTGCCATTGGAGGCCAGAGGATGCAGGGAACAAAGCAAGCAGCACCTTTCCGTCCCCTTTATGCCCTCTGTGTCTCAAGTTGCTTCAATCTGATGGGTGCTGGTGTGTAGTCATACCCCATCCACACACCCACAGGAGACCCCAGAATGTGCAGTGAATGAGTCCTCTGTCCACCATCCCAGAGCTCTCAGAGACACTGGGTGTGGAAGACAGAGCCAAACAGACCCTTTCAGAGGTGCACATTTCCTCCTGAGCCTGATGGCACACAGATAGGAACAGAGCTTCCTTCCCTCCAGGATCAGGTAAAGCAGACTCTGTAGGGAGAGCTGGCCATACAGGCCCAGGGGCCAGAAGTTCAACACTGTTCGTGTCTCCCTTGGCAATCAGAGCTCCACTCATTTGCCCCTTAGCCACTGTCTCACGAAGCTTATTTAAGGGTCTGAGGAGATAGCTTAGAGGGTAAGGGTGCTGGTCAAGGTAGCCTGAGGACTTGAGTTCAATCCCTGGAACTCACAAGGTGGAAGAAGAGAACTGTCTCCCACAGGTGTCCCTCTGATTTCCACATGCCCTCAATTGGGCAAATAGCTAATGAAAATTAGCATGTAACCTATAAAAACATTAAAGGGTGACCACCCCTTGGACTACAGTCCCTCTGCAGTAGTTTCTTGGAAATGTCCCAAGCGTCAACATGAACCATGGCACACAACCTCAGAGTTCAATGCTGGTTAAGCTGTCCACAGGTCCACACTCCCTCCAAGGCTCTGGGCAGGACCTGCTGCCACCTTTGCAGCCCTCAGCACTCTGGCTTGGGGCCATGTCAGTCATCTCTGCCTCATTTTATGCTCCACATGGATATTTCCTCTTCCCATAAGAGGTCCCAAACCCAGGGTGACCTCATCTTCTACCTGCTAAGAACCTAATTGCAAAGGTGGTCGTAGTCTAGGGTTGCAGGCAACACTAATATGGGGAGGACAGCATCCCACCCACTGCAGCTCCTTAGCGCCTAGTAAATGCCTCTTTAAGTTTGTGTGTTTGTATTCTATCCCACAGCATAGAGGCAGCAACACCGGCAAAGGGCGGTGGTATGTGTTGTGTGGTGAGGATTGTCCTGCGGGCAAGCCCTGCGGGCATGGAGGGCACAAGTGACAAGAGAAGCCAACTCAAGGAAAGACAGCACAGCCCAGGGACAGCACAGCCCAGGACAGCACAGCCCAGGGACAGTCCACACTGGAGAAGGAGCTCAATGCATGGATAGCTACGCAGCTTCGGCGTCAGAGCTGTGCGCTCACAAAGCTGTCTTCGTTCTTCTAGAAATGTTACAGTCCTTCCAAAGTCCCGCCTCAGAATTGAATGATGTGTCCTGCATGTTAGAAGGGCTCCGGTCCAGAAGGAAGCAGGCTGACTTAAATGGATCAAAATTCAATTGCCAGGGAATCTGCATGCAAAGATTTCCACCTGACCTCTGCGGTGGGTCAGAGAAACAAGAGGAAATCGCACAACAGAGAGCCATTGAAAGCTATGGCTGATAAAAAGAACAAGGAAGGCAAGCAATGGTCAGATGTCCAAGGGCAGCTCAGGCCTTGCAGGCCAGAACTGGCCGGGGAGGGGGGGAAGTATTTAATTTCCCCACAGATGCTGAACAGAGGCCCACTGGGCCCCGGAAGGCTGACTGCAGTGCAAGCTACCTCTTGGTTCCCATCTCCAGCACACTGCTTCGTTCCAGGGAGCTCGTGTAGTCCGTGAAAGCTCCCGGGGACCCTGGCTCCCCAGAGCAAGCAATGAATTGTGTTTAATCCATTTGTGGGCCCTTAAAAAATTCAATAATTAATTAAAGCGGACAGTGCTGTTGTTACTCGAAGTCTGCCTCTCTGTGGCATTGACTTTGGCATTGGTGCTTTGATAGTCATTTGCTGGCTAAATAATTTAATACGAGCTGTTTCTCTGAGCTGGAGGCCTCGCTGGTGCTGGCTGATCCTGGATTGCTGGGAGAGAAAAAGCATAAAGAGCCAAATGAGATTATACGATCTGGTCATTTATCTCCAGGTTCATGCACTGGCTTGCTCGACCTCAGCTCCCCTCAGTCACGTTCTGATTTATGCCTGGCCAGTTCTCAACCCGGTGACAGCCAGCACCATGGAAGCATGTTAAGCTGGAACGAGTGAATTCCGTCCTTGCCCCACCTCCTTACGTTATGGAAGGGGAAACTGAGTCTGGGAGAGCATGCTTTGCTTGGGTGCTCACAGCTCACGTCTCTGCTACCCCAGTGGAGCGCAGGTTGAGGGTGTGTGACTGTCAGAGCTGGTGCAGGAGCGGTATCAGGCACAGGGACTGGCCATTGGTACTGGAGTCCAGAGCTGGGATGGGCAGCCTGAACAGAAGAGCGGGAAGATGCAGGGGGCATGGAGGGCTGTGGCTCAGGGAGGCAGAAGGAGCTCTTCGGGTGTCTAACTTGCTCCCTTCTTTGACCAACGCCTTCCCCATAAATCTTAGTTATTTCTCTTTCAGCTGTGAAAGACAACAGAGATGGAGCTTCGGTTCAGCTCAGGGTTTGAGGCTCAGAAATCACAGTGGCAGGAATTTGAGGCAGTCGGTTACATCCCATCCTCAGCTGGAAAGCTGAGACGAATGGTCCTGACGAGCTCTATCTCCCCTTTTTGCTCAGCCCAGGCCCTCAGCCCATGAAATGGTGCCATTCTCATTCAGCTGGGGCCATCCCACTTCAATGGGTCCACTCTAGAGACCCCCTCACAGGCACATCCACAGGAGTGACTCTAGATGGCGTCAAGATGACAAGCAGTGTCTGCCTGAGTGGCTGCACTGGGATACCGCCTGCATAGGTTGCCGCCCCCACCCCCAGAATGTGACTGGCGGAACACCCAGAGAGCACATTGGTGGCTTTGGTGCTCGCTGCAGTGTGGCAGCCATCACCACAGTCATTTCAAATGATTATTGCTTCTCCTTCATCTGCAAAATGGGTACAAGTGTATCTGACCCCCTCACTGCTCAAGTTCTGCCAATCTTGAACTATAAAAGAAAGAGGGGAAAGAAAGAAAGAATGGAGGTGAAAGTGTTTCTTCTCATCCGTGTCAACATCACCCTTGCTATTGAACTCTTGCCCTGTAGTAGACAATGGGGCGTCTCCCTTGAGGTTCTAGGACAGTGGTTCGCAACCTTCCTAATGCTGCGACCCTTTAATACAGCTCCTGTTGTGGTGACCCCCACCCATAAAATTATTTTCATTGCTACTTCATTAACTGCAATTTTGCTACTGTTATGGATCATAATGTAAATAACTGTGCTTTCCAATGGTCTTAGAAGAGCCCTTAGAAGTGGGTCTTCAGTGCCCGCTCGGGGTAGCAACCCACAGGTTGAAAACCTCTGCTTCAGAAAATTTCCAGGTGGGTGTAGCATCTGTACCAGCTGAGATTCCAAGAAGGGCCTGAACTCTAAGCAGAGCTCAGAAGTTGAGACCTCTCTGTTTTACAGGATATTGTGCAAAGTTGCAGCAGGGTGTGGGGCTCTGAGGGGCCTCTGGAGGGATCTTGGCTGAGGCATAAGGAGGTGAACCATTATCATCCTTGGCTGAGCAGGAGGGAGAAGGGGGTGGGTATCTGGAAGAATGAGGATTGCATTGAAGAAGGGTGGCCAGCCTCAAGTCCACTGAAGAAGGTCATGGTTTTCTCCAGGGAGCTCCTGATTTTGAGAGTGTCTGAGGACCTGTTGTCGCCATAGCTCTGCCAGGCCAACCACTGCACAGTGCCTGAAGTTCATTTGTGTGTGATGGGTGACTCTAGGGACAGCCTGGTGCTTAAGCAGCACATAAAGACTGACGAAGTCCTGTTTCTGATTGATCTGGGGAGGCTGGAGTGTGGATGGGCAGACAGTGTGGGCAGGGTCTGTCCTTGATCTAGTGGGGACCATCAGCCAGTTCAGTCAGATTAACCAAAACATGACAAAGAACTCCATCTGTGCTAGAGCCAGACACTATCCCTCCCTCCCCCATTGATCTTGGCCAACAGAGCTCAGGGATGTCTGGCTGTGGCCTCTGGACTCAAACTGGTGCACTCTACAGGCTCTTAGGCCCTTGGACTCTGACCGAGACTCATACCATTGGTTTCCTGGGTCTGAGCTATGCTACCAACATCCTGCAGGCTCCATCCTGAAGCTGGCTAGGCAGGGGACTACTCTGCTTCCATAGCCACTGTCAATTCCCTTAAGAAGTGCTTCCCACCCCTATCTCTCTCTATTCCAACTGTGCTACCTCTGTCTGTCCTGCTAAGTCAAGTCAGAGTAAAAATAAGCAAGACAAGACAAGACAAAACCAAACCAAACACTGGGACCTGAAATCCCAAACGGAGCACCAAGTGGGTAACACTTGAACACTTGACAAGTCTCACATTAGATACTGAAACTGAAAAAAAAAAAGAAAAGAAAAGAAAGAAAAAGAGCACCTTTGTGACCATTCCTGCCGGTTCACAGAAGAGGATGCTGAGGTCCAGAGAGAACCCTCACCACAGCCTTTCCCAGAAGGTCAAGGGGCTCACACCCCAGAGTGAAATGGATCTTAAAAGTAATTTAGGAAAAATTAGCAATTGCTGAGATGCTAATTAAATCTTTAAAACAATCTCCCCTGCCACCCAACACTAAACACATGTATATGCCTCTGAGCCCCACAGTACTGTTCACTTCATTCCTATGAGCATAAGCTAAGACACGGAGACAGAGACAGCCCCTTTGTTTCCTGACCGTTTCTGGCTGCTCCAAGTGGCCGTGTTGGGAAGCATGGAGGCCAATACAGTGCTAGGGTCCATTGCTATTGTGTTTGAATTTTTGTGTACATGTTGTGCGCTTTGGTAGTGCTCAGACTTTACCACGAATGGGTGTGTTTTTGTAGTAAGGACACACCTAGGAGAAGGAACGTCTCAATGGTGTCATGGGCAACTCGGCCTCCAGCATACAGCGGACTTGAATTTCCTTGCTGTGCTTGGAGTGTGGCTTTCATGCTTTCTGAATGGATAGGGACCGAGTGCATGGTAAGTGGATGTCCACCGAATGGACCACTCAGAGCTTATTTCAGGTGTTGAGACTTGGTCCCCAGTGTGAAGTTTTGAGGCACTAGGACCTTTAAGAGGTGGAGCCTGCTGGTGGGGGTAGGGGTGGGTTTCTGGAACACAATACCCCCCATTGTAAGCACAGGAGACATTAAAATAATGAAGTTGTTCTGCCCAGATTTACTTGTGTTCTAGAATCACATGGAAACGCATAGAAGAGTCCTACATAGAAGATGTAGAATGAGGCCAGTTACAAAGAGGCAATGTTGGGCAAGGGCTTTGTAGGGTAAGGCCTAATCATTTTGACAAAGCAGTGAGGAGAAATTCTGGCTGGAGGAGAAGCATCTGAGAAAGTGGTGTGTGATTGGAATGGGGCTCGGGCGCACCTGATTCCTCACACTGGCCAAGAGTCACCTCCCTAAACCACATCTGTGTGCTGACTGACAGTTGACAGAAGCGCTGGAAAGCATCATTAGTGAGGCTGCATGCAGAGCACCTCCAGCAGCGAGGGTGGGTACCAAGTAGGGAAGTCATGTCAAGTAGAGTAGGATGTGCCAGGAGCCGAAAGAGGAAAGCACCAGGTAACCGTTGATATCATTTCTAAACAAACAAACGAAGAGGAAGGATCAGCAGTGGAAGGCGTTGCTAGCCACTGAAGCTGCCATGAAGCCTCCTCCCATGCTCCTTTGCGAGAGGGCGCAGACTTCTGGAAGTTGTTCAGAGCCTGAAGCCCACCCCAGTCTTCAGAGGCGCTGTGCTTCTCTAAGTTGCAGATGCACACAGTACTCCAAGGGATGAGTTCCCTTAGCCAGCCTAAGGGCTAGCAATATGACCATAAGGAGCATCCTTCACCTTGCTTGTCCAGCAGGGCAAGTAAAACTAGCAATCCCAAGGGCACGGAGTTTGAAGTCAAAGCATCAGTAACAGCCACGACAGAAGCTATAATAACGATGGCGCCCCTGAGTCTCACAATACCACCGCAGAGGTTTTATCACAGTCTCCAGCTTACAGATGGGGAAACCGAGGCACAGGGAAGTTAGCCTACTTGCCCAAGATCCTAAAAGAGAGACATGATTCAAACCAGGCCACGGTTCTATGGCTTAGGGATGGTTTGTCCCCAAAGGTTACACCCACCATGCTGTGCCAGCGCCATCTCGCTGTTGGGGGCCCAGATTGAACATGAAAGCAGCACGCATCTCTCTGCTTTCTGACTGCAGATGCAATGTGACCAGCAGCCCTGCAGTTCCAATGCCACGTCTCTTCCCGACTGTGATGGGCTGCACAACTGTTAGCCAAAACAAACCCTCCCTCCTTAAGTTGCCTTTGTGAGGTGCAACTGCCACATGGCTCGCACAGTCAGGGCGGGTCTTTCCACCTCAATGAACACAGTCTAGAGACTCCCTCATCAGCACGCCCAGACATGTGATCTCAGCGCTTATAGATCCTGTCAAACTGACAAGCAGTGTAAACCATCATCACACTGCCTTCCCTGGACCACTTCACCAGGGCTAAGCCAATGTTAACTTATGCCATCCATGCCTTTGAACCACAGAAGTGTGAGCTAAACGGACTTTTCTTTACCTAGTACTTGTGGTTTGCCCTGAAGTTATCTGTATTTTGATGCTAATGCCACTGCCTAGTCACTTACTCAGAACTCAGGTGACTTCACCAGAACCTTCTCCCCATTCAATTTGTAAAGTACAGATGAGGGGCAGGTACAGGATAGAAGGAGGCCTGTCATTGGAGGAGAAGGAAGGATGGGCAAGAGAGAAGTTTGAAGGAAGAGGAGGAGACTAGGAGAGAGAGGAAGAGAAAGGGAGACAGGAGAGGGTGAGAAGCCATGGCAGGTGATGTTAAGATTCTGCTCTGTGTATTTACAGGTTGTTATCAATGTTCCTAAGGGATGGATGGTACCGGGCTTTGTATGTTTAAGTGGGCAATTATATCTTATCAATTGGGTCTAAGATTATTGTGTTGTGTGTTCTTTAATGTGTAGATTTAAGTAATGTAATGGAGTGTGGGGCGACTGGTCTGGACCGCCGCAGAGTTGGAATGTGTTTCTGCCAAGATATCTAGCAGATATCTTGGGGCACCATGGTGCAGGACCAAGCTAGGTAAAAGACTTACTAGCATTTATTTTTATATTTTTACAACAACAAGTACTCAGCCTCTGTAACAGAAAACCAGCTCATAAATAGACATCGCTGTGACAGTCTGGACTTCAACCAGTTTTCCAAGGGAAGACAGAGAAAGCCTTGGGCTTGGAAATTGGCAGGTTGAGTCCCAGTACAGAGGAACAGTATGGGACTGCTAGGGTTGGGGTGGCTTTGTGTAGGTTATGACCAGTGGGGTCAGGGATGCTGATGTATATGTCCAAGACTCATCTGGATAAATCACATATTCTATTAACAATCCTGTGTGGCCCTGGAACTTAGACAGTGGGTGCTAGAATGGAGCCCCCCATTACATTGGCTGGTCCCATATGTGTCACTTCTGACCCCAACTTTTTCTTTTCTTTTTTTCTTTTTTTTTTTTTTTTTTGGTTCTTTTTTTCGGAGCTGGGGACTGAACCCAGGGCCTTGCGCTTCCTAGGTAAGCGCTCTACCACTGAGCTAAATCCCCAGCCCCGACCCCAACTTTTTCAACATAGTAGTTCACTGACCCCCTGATTTTCCCAGAGATATCTTCATCTCCTCTGGAAATTACTTGGGCACCCAAACCACTGCGTCCTTGATGTCTGGAATGAGTTGAATGATGGTCCCGTAAAGATCTGCCTGCGTCCTGATCCTGGGAATCTGTGAGCATGACTTTATATGGCTCAGTCACTACCACACACAGCCACTGATGTCATTCGCTTAAGACACCAGAGTGAGCAGTCCCCAACTCAGTCATGAAGTGAGATATACAAGGTAGAGGGGAGGGCTATGCTGGGAGTAACATGGACATAGCTTGGAGTGATGTGGCCACACGAAAGGACTGCCTGTTTCACCAAGCCAGAAGAAGAGTTTTTCCTGGGAGCCTCCAGAGGGAATAGGGCCCTGTCTACATCTTGACTGCCGACCTCTGGCCCCCAGTGCTGTGAACTACATTTTCATTCTTTTAGGGTTGCTAGTTTGTGGGTCACGTGTTCCAGGAGTCACAGGAAGTGAATATGCTGGCTCTTCGTTCTCCCTATTTGGACATACTTCCTCTCCTTGAGCGTGCTCCCTGCTCTGACTCTGTCCCATCTCCTGGTGGGAACTGATGCTTTGTCCTTGAAGGGCGGCAGTGTGCCTTGTGCACTTTGTGTTTCCAGTGCCCTTCATGGGGTCCAGATCCAAGCAAAGAAAAACACACAGAAGAAAAGAGCAATCTCCAGGCCAGCAAGTCCGGGATGACCCTGGCTATCTCTGGGACAGCATGATCCTTGGCTGTCTTGAAGGGGGAGAGGTTGTGACCAACCCTATGTCTCCTTGTACCGATTCTGACTCCGGAGTAGGCTAGTGCTGTGAAACGACTGGAGACTGAGATGGAGACAAAGCCATTCCCTTACACAAACCAGACAGTCTGACTGGTAGGCCCCTGATGCCTGTAGGCTGGCACCTGGGTGGTTTCTAACTCCTTTCTCAGCTGCCAAGGGGACAACCTGATGTCAGACAGGTGTCTTCAAGCCCTTCCCTCACCTGGAGAGGCCTGCAAAGGCACCCCAGAGGAGACTCTGGGCCCTAGCCAGGCTGACCTGGCTTGACTCAAAGGTAGCCTGGACCTGCTAGAGGGCAGGGAAGCACCGGCAGCATCCCTACCCCTCCTTTAAAGAAGGGGCCCTCCTGGAGAGCTTGGAATCTGGATCTATAGGCTGCCCCTGAAGGTTTCTGTTATTCCCCATGGTCCTCTGGGGGATATTTAGAGCGCCAGTAACAACCACGGGGACATCTAAGTTCTCTGGGGAATAGAATGATGGTCGCGGATGGTGAGGCGCTGCTCCTCCCGCGCTGGCGAGCAGCCCTACTCCTTTTGTAGCTTCGCTTCCACATCCAAGTAGTGTTTCCTTCCCTGCATCCTGCAAGCGAGGCTGGCTAAAGGTCTGTAACCTGCAGTGGCCTTCATCGGGGAGGCTACGACAGCTGCCTGGGGAGCTAGAGTCTTCCCTTCTGCCCTGACCACAGATGGCTTTGGTTAGGCTGCCTCTCCTGCGCAAACCCTTACGCTCTGAACACCTGTCCACTTGTTCCCACACTCTAGTGGGACAGCACTACCTCACATCCTGCAACCTCCCTCTTTTTATAGGGACTCGCCCTCATTTTACTTCCCTTTCCCATCCAGCCTCACACGAAGGGCCACCAAGGTCTATCACCCACACTGTCCTCCGAAAATCTTTGTCATCCTTCAGAATTCTCAGATCTGAACGACAGTGGGCCGCACCTTGTGTTCATCCACCTTTGGGGCTCCCTGGCTTCCCAGCATCTCCTCCTCCCTTCCCTTCCCTTCTTTCCTCCCAATCGCCCGGCGTTCAGCCGCCGCCCCGGGGTTGCGCAGCCCGCCCGGGTATTCCCTTAGTCAGGCATCGGGAGTCTCAGGTTCTCCTTCCTCCGGTCGGGGCGCGCGCGGGGTCCCCCGGGGACCCCCACCGCAGCCGCGTGCTCCTTTGTGCGACCGATCCGCGCGCGGGCGGCGCTGCGTCAAGGCGGAGGCGCATCGGCGCGGCCCCACGCGCACTCCCGCGCGCGGCCCCCGGGAACGGCAGGAAGGAGGAGGCGCGCGGAGGCGGGAGGCACAGAACCCAATCGCTGATCCCCCGGCCGCGGCGCCGCCTCCGCCATTGCTGTGCGCGGGAGCGGGCGACGCGGAGCCTCGGAGCGCGCTTGAAGCCCAGATCTGCTGGAGCCAGGCGTGGGGTGAGTGCGGGTGGCGAGCGGGGCGGGCAGCAGAGCATCTCTGAAGCAAGGGCCGCGGGAGACCCGCAGGAGGCCAGCGCCGCTGGACAGGGGACGCGTCCAGAAAGGCTGGACACGGGTGGCGTCCCCTCACTCGGCTGTGATGCGCCCTGCGGGATGGGAGTCTAGAAATGTCAGTCAATACACAGCCTGAGACTCTGATCTAACTGCGATTGCCGTGTCCCTGCCACCTCTCTGGGGAGATCAGGCAGGGACGGCGGATGCGGGGACAGCGGGTGGGTGTGCAGAGTCCTCCTGGCTGTGCCCCACCCCAGCCGGCTGGGCTAAGGCTCGCACTGATCCCCGCGCGGCCCTCCCTCCGCAGGCCGCAGCCTCGTGTCTTTCGCAGCCATGGTGAAGTTGGGGAACAATTTTGCAGAGAAGGGCACAAAGCAGCCACTGCTGGAGGATGGCTTCGACACCATTCCTCTGATGACGCCCCTCGATGTCAACCAGCTGCAGTTCCCACCCCCAGATAAGGTATGAGCCCCCGACCTTCCCGCGCTGCTGAGTGTGTACCCCTAAATCTTCAGCTGCAACTGAAACAAAAGAAACGCCTTGTGCGTGTTGAGAGGTGGAGGCGGGCTCAGCCTGGAGGAGGAAGGTAGGGCGAGCACAATGTACCCTCGTGATTACGGGTTTGCTGATGTTGGAGGCCCCCCGCCTTGGATGACACCTTTGTCTGGCAAGACTCCTCAGTGAAAGTACCCCCCTCTTGATTTGGGGGAGTCTCGTGAGCGTTGCTGGTTGGTACCATAGTCTAGGGGGTCAGGAGTGAGCTGGTCCTTGTGCCTTCCTTGTCGTGCAGGGTTTCAGCTCCACTTGCCTCACTGGGTGTGTGCTCATTCCTCTTTGTTCCTTTTGTGACATCTCAAGATCTGAGCTCGAGCTCAGCAAGGCTAGTGGACCATCTTTATCCTGATTGTATTTTTTTTACCCTGACTTAAAGATTCCTCTCTTAAACACTGCATCCAGTGAGGTATCATTGCTCCAACAAAGCCATTCTCAAGCCATAATGTTTAAAAGCAAATTCTACCCTTCAAGTAGTAAGTAGATAGCATCACCTCATACTAATGTTAAGCTACACGCCCTGCATCTACAGTCCAAACACACAAAGGAGCTTGCTCACTATTCCCGGATGCCTTCATTTCGTTCCCGATAAAGAGGCTCTGGCTCCAGGTTCTGTGTTCACTGGGCAGCAATAGAATGGGGTATAGAAGAGACCTTCAGTGGGTCTTCGATGGTGGCTGGTGGAGGTTTCTTTCACTCCTAAGCTTAGCTTCTCAAACTGGTTTCATCCCCCGAATTCTATTGTCTGGGTTTTTGTGTGTGTGTGTGTGTGTGTGTGTGTGTGTGTGTGTGTGTGTGTGTGTGTTTCTTTGAGGGTGGGGTGGGGGAGATGGCAACCTGGGAGCAGGGAAGGGGGGCTGCCAGCAGGTGTTTCCCTTTGAGAAAGGGAAATCAGCTGTTCATCCACTGAGTGCCATGAACCTGTGTACCCCATGCCACGGCTGTTTGTCCAGAATGGCTTTCATAAGAACAACGGGGCTGTTGAGTCTTTGACCTCCACCCTGTGGTGGGCTGTCAGGGCTTGGTTCCTATCTCCCGAACCCTCCCGCCTTGATACATGTAGCCAAGGAGCACCAGAAGCCTGTGCCAGGAACTCTGTGTCCTGGAGCAGCAGCTCTATCAGGCGAGTCCCTCAGCTCAGCCCAAGCACCCTCTTTTGCCCTCAGTGTGTTCCATTCCCAAACTGCCTGGCATGGCTGACCACAAGACGGAGGGTTTCAGGCAGCTCCCACACTCTGCCAGCTAGTCCTGTTGCCCAGGAGTAGGCTAAGTGGCTAATGGACTGAGTCTCTCCTCTCTTGAGGTGACTGATGGGGATGCTCCAGAAAAGGATATTCCCATGGGAACAGGTCCTTGAGCTAGAAGGCTTCCGAAGTCACCAAAGAGGAGACAGATTCTCAGAGTTCACCTCAGGCACCCAAGGTCATCATGCTGAAGGTCACCGGCCTCCTTGAAGTTTCTATCCTTCTTGCTTATTTCACTCTGCTTCTAACTGGGCACCTCTCCCACCTGACATGATTCAGAGAGGTGGGGGATGTGACTTTGGAAAACTAGGTTGCACCCACCTGAAAATATGCACTGGCGCTGAGGGCTGCCACACGTCAGGGACTTAGCCTTGCCTAACATCAATTAGGGACACTTGCCACACCAGGCATTGTCCTGAGCACTTCCTAGGTTAAACTCCAACATGCCCACGTCTCGCGAGGCAAGCACGACCATTGCCCCTCATTTGACAGACACAGCAATGAAGACCAGACTAGAAGGTTTTTTTAGACCTGTCCAAGGTCACCTGTCCATTAGTGGTGGGTACGGTTTGAATTTAGGTGGGCTAAGTGATCACAGAAGTCCTCACTCTTACAGTTCCAGATGACATGGGCCTTATAACCAGGTATGAATAAGACATGAAGAAGCCTTCTGTACTCATGGTCAAATGAAGTAGATTCAAAAAAAATGTGCTCAAGGTCACAAGGCTACATGGATGCAGTTGGCATGTGAGGATGGCAGGGCAGTGCTCAGTGCTGCCTTGGAACATGACGCCTTGGAGTTGGACACCCCCTGTCTACTTCAGGAGAGTGAAGTAAAACTTGACAGAATACATTGAAGCTCAGGGCTCTCTGCTTCAGTGACAGGTATAGGCTGCTTTCACTAAGACCACATTTGAGGCTGGCCACACAGGTCATGGCTGGAGAGTCCCCCAGTCATTTGCTCGGGGCCTGTTCTGAGTCACTCAGTTCTGCTTGTCCTATTGTCCCGGCAAGTGAGTGTCTCTTAAACCATGGAACGATGAAGGATATTCTCCCTCCAGAAGTGCTGGGGGTGGTTGGTTCTCTCCTAGCCCATAGCCACTGCTGGGCACCTGCTCTGGGGAGTGAGTTTGGGGATTAGAGGTTGGTAACTCCTCGACCTCACTCTCCCCGTGCAAGGGAAGCAGAAAGGCAATGGATCTCCAACAGAGGCAAAGCTGGGGGAGACCGAGATGGGAATGTTATTGTAGCTTTAGCGTGCGTTCCCAGTTTGATGTCAAGTTGGTAGGGCTGCAGGGAAGTTTGTGCAGGACAGATGAATGGGTTCCCAGGTTCCCAGGAGAGAGTGGTGGGGGAAGAAAGAAAGAGAGACCCTCCACACTCCAAGAGAAATTTGTTTCCAGGCCCTCGCCCTTGGGTGCCAGCGCTCTTCTACACTGGGTGCTCGGTCTGCCAGCCAGTATTCCTGTGGCTTTGGCCAGTGAGCATCACTTCTATGTCCCCCAGTTCTGTATTTTTCCTGGGACGGCTAATGGCCCATGAATAGCAATGTCTCTGAAAGTGCCTACACGGAGAGTTCTCAGGGAAGCTGTTCTCACTGCCTGGAGGAATGGTGGGTATCTAGAACTTGAGAGTCCCAGACCCACCAGCTCAGGGCAGGTGCGCCTGAACACATCTGGCTCACCGCTGACCATACACCTCTCTGTTTCCTGGCTAAGGTCGTTGTGAAAACTAAGACCGAATATGAACCTGACCGCAAGAAAGGAAAAGCGCGTCCTCCCAAGATAGCCGAGTTCACCGTCAGCATCACCGAGGGTGTCACCGAGAGGTTTAAGGTGAGTGGTCCAGGCTGAGCTGCTGCCCTCAGGCCGGGAGGCGGGAGGCGTCTGCCAGGCTGCAGAGAGTTAGAGGGGCAGGAACAGGATGTGTTTCTACTTATCTAGGCTGTGCAAAGCCAACAGCTTCCAGTCCCAGCTGGCTGGCTCTCCGGGGTTTTGTTTTTGCTTTTTTTTTTTTTTTTTAAGTTTTTCCTTTTTCTTTGCCTCTTCCTCCAAAATAATCAGACATTGTTTATTTTTACAATAGGGAAA
This sequence comes from Rattus norvegicus, assembly GCF_021556685.1. Lineage (NCBI taxonomy): Eukaryota > Metazoa > Chordata > Mammalia > Rodentia > Muridae > Rattus > Rattus norvegicus. The sequence continues at coordinate 77,099,325 of NC_141547.1, forward strand.
ACCTACCCATGAACTTCCCTTTAGGCAAAGGCAATAAACATGATCAAACATTTGCCCAACATGGAAATATTTGCCTGACAGTCGCAGGAAGGAAGCTGAAAGCCCAAGACACTAACACCTACCTACCCAGACAGGGCCCTGTGCCTATGCAGGCTCCTCCAAGGCTCCCAAAATGAACAGGGTCCCACCTCATGAGAGAGTGGGTACTGCTGCTCACTGGGTTGGTCTCCCATATGAACTAGGGCTGGCCTTCAAGCCTGTCTCCTATAGATTTGGGGCGCTAGGCTCTCCTACTTCCCACCTTATAGGGACGGGGGTGGGGGGGACAGCAAGCTCATTGGTCCCAGCTCTCTACGGCAGAGCCATGACCAGAGTCTGCCCGGCTGCAGAGCCCGTGTGTTCAACCTCCAATCCTTCTTCACCTTCTGCTACCTCCAGCAATGGCTGCTGCAAGGGCTGAGTACCAGTGAGCTCTGGTGGGAGGAGCCTTTCCCACAACAAGGGTGCGTGTCCTCTAAATTGCTCTCTGCTGAGGAACGAGCTGGGGCGTTGGTGTTCCGGCAACACCACTCTTCAGGAAAGATGTAAGAGAAAATAAACATGGTGCCTCTGGCTCAGATTCAAAGGGGTTAGTTGGAAGCCATCCTCAGACCTTAATCAGTGGTCTTGGATAGATGGACGGCCATCCACTAGGATATATGCGCAACCCCCTCACGGGTGTGCCGGTGCAGACCTACTCTTTGGCACATTGAAGAGCATCTATATTATCTCTTGCTTAGTTCTTGGGTGACCGTGGGAACACACACTACAGAACCAACTGCAGGACCAACCCTAGTTCATAGCTGCAAGGGAATCCAGGAAAGCATAGTGTTTTCATGGAGTTTGTAATACAAACTCCCTTCTGCTTCCTGTTGCTTCTCACTGATGTTGGGTTCTTCCTGGTAAAATGAGTTCCATGCGTGTCACTACCCTCTGTGTCCCTGGTGTTGCTGGTCAGTGAGTAGTATGGTACCCAGATATTCACTCTATCTGTTGAGTGTGTCTGTGTGCCAGGCTCTGTCCCATCTGGTGTTCTTGGTCTGTGTTTTTCTCACATGCTTACCTGAGGCAGGTCCCTAGGCCCCTTGCCTGAGGCACAGGTGATGCATTTGACTTTTCCAGCCTCCTTCCTCTTCCCTGCTAGTAACAGTTATGCTTTTCCAATAGGGGCCTGAGGTCCAGAAGTGCAGAGGTCTGTGTCTGCATCTCTGTGGGTGTGGAAGGGTGTCAGGTATGCTGAGCTGCTCTTCCTGAATCAGGGGTAGCTCTTAACATGTTTGAGGTTCATGACCAGTATTAAGATGGGTTGACTTGAGGTCAGCCTTGAGGTCAGCATCTCTGTTCTACTATGGAATTAGCATGGTTATCATCTTTTGCCTTTTTTTTTTTTCTCATCAGCATCATGGGCTCTTGAGATCAAGTACAGGAGCAGACCTGAATGTCAAAACCACACTGTCTGAATGTCATCTTGCCTAAACATGTCCTGGTTTCTTGTGTCTGATTAGATTTTTGTCCCTATTACACCTTAGGTCAAAGAGTAGTATGGTAGCCAAATATCCTCTCCATCTGTTGAGTGTCTCCAAGTGCTGGGCTCTGGCCCCTTTGGCGTTCTTGGTTTGTGTTTTTCTCACATTCTCACCTGAGACAGGTCCCTAGGTCCCTTGCCTGAGGCACAAGTGACGCAGATTTGGCCCCAGGGCTCTAGGCAGCCACGGCTGGGCCTCTGCATGGTAACCTGGCTTCTGTTGCCAGAACCTTAGGGCTCAGAAGACGCAGGAAGGCCTCAGACAGTCTCTACCATCTCAGTGGCAGGCCTCTGGTCTCAGGAGGCCTACCTCACCTCTCTTGCTTTCTCCCGGGTGTCTGGGAAGATACGGGATACAATGGGGACCCACTAGAGGATTGCTCTACACTGCAGTATTGCCTGGTCTCACACACGGCTGTCAGTGTTTCCCTAAGCCTAGCTTCTGTGCCTTTTTTATGACTTACCCCTAGGATGGCTGGGACTCCCCTCATCTTGGGCTCTAAAACCAGTACTTCATTATGAACGCCCATTATCTGAGCTCCAGCCCCAGGCAGGAATCTGTCCCCCTCTCTCTCCTTTTACACTGAGGTTCCCAGAGATGAGTTCCTGCTGCCCTCTGCCAGGAGGTGGGGCTTACAGAAGCAAGCTTTTAATCTTGTTGATGCCACAAACGATTCAGGAAGTAGGATGTCATCCCTCTCTCCGGGTTAATCAGGCGGAGGTAGAAACAGAGCTTGAGCTCAGGAAGCCTGCTCTTGGCTTGTGGCATTAGAGGACACAGGTTTGCAAGGATGTCACTCACTACATCCCTTCCCCTATTGACTTAGACCCTGTCCAATGCCTACCACCCCACAGAACCCGGGTCTCCTTCCTGCTCCAGCAGCTGAACCGGATGGCACTCCTGATGAGTGTCCTTTTTCTTCTCATGTTTTGTCTCTGTGTCACAAATCCCAGCCCCAGCTCCTCCAGCTGTCTGTCCTCTTTTAAGAAGCTGGACTAGTCTACACCTCTCTCTGGGCATGGGCCCTGTGATCTGCTATCCCAAGCAGGCTCTGAAGAGTTGATCTCATGAAGCAGAGGCCCCTTGACCCGCTTCATGACCTTGAAAAAGGAAACCAGGCCATAGCAGCCCCCTGAGATAGGAATATTGGCCAAAAATGAAGGTGTGAGGCCTGTGTGTGCAGACAGCACTTATGAGTAGCCTGTGCCAGCACTGTCGGAGTCCTCGATACCATCTCTCTGGCGCTTACCGCACTCTCAGTAAGAGCTGGCTAAGTAAATGAGTGACTCATCCATCATTCTGGTAGACTCCTGTGAAAGGGGTTTGGCATGATTTCTAGGGTGTCCCTGTGGGCTCCTTAACAGCCAGGTAGCTCTCCTGATCTAGCCTTTTTACTGGGCCATGGACGTGTATGTGCTCTCTATAGGGGACACTTGGGCAGTTGTCACAGGATCAGCAGATGACCAGCCTTAGTCAGGAAATGGCAGAAGCAGGGTAGGATCCCCGCAACTCAGCTGCAAGGGCTGGTTCCTCTGAGCACACTAGGCGAGCAGTGTCCTGAGGGCACTGAGAGCTGACTTAGAGGACGGATCCATGGTCTTAGGGCACCCCTTGCTTTTGTCAGCTCTGAGATGCTTCCAAACCAGAAAGTGAGTTCCTCACCTGGGAATTCCACAAGATTGCACCCAGGCAACATTCATTTTAGTCAGGTCTACAGTTGGATTAATGTCTCCTGAGGTTCTGTGCTTTTCTTAATGGAGGGCACAGTCTGGTACAGCAGCAGAGACATTTGGAGGGCTGGAGCCCTTTAGAGATGCTAAGATTGTCCACCCTTCTGGAATGTTCTCTTGGCCTTTAAGACTTAGTGATATTGTCCATGTCCCTGAGTGCACACATCCAATAGGCCATGGGCCTGCCGTGCACAATAGCCTCAACTGGCTAAAGGTTGGGGGTCTTTTTTGAACATGGGGGTTTGGGGAAGAACAGGATATCTGGAATCAAGGGCCCACCCTCTGAGTCTCCCACCAGGGATTATTCACGGTGGTAGTAGGAACAGCATACCATTCTGACAGTGATAGTTTGGATCTTTTCTTCTATATGTGTGTAAATCCAGGGAAGGAGATCCCGCCTTTAAGACCTTGAAGCAAGAGACAAGTTGTGTGCACGTGGGAGCCTCTTTGTCCTTTATTTGTATTGGTAAGGTATGACCCATCTCAACTTCAGAGGACACCCTTGAAACCAAGTGTCTTTTTGGATATTATACTGTGGTTATCACTGAAGGGTTAAACTCTCGGCTGCAAGGTTGCTAGGTTGGTTGCTAGGTAACAGCTGGTGCAGGGGGCATGGAGTAGGCTTCATAAGATTGCTACACAGGGATAGCAAGATGAATCACCCCGTGGCAGCCAAAAGCCTAGGCTTCCAATGAGGCTTGAGTCAACGGGGAGAGCAGCCATTTAATTAATCAGAGGTGTTTTTACACTGAGAGTAAATGTAGGCTAGGATGTTGCTCAAATGAGCTAAACTTCAACATTAAAAAAAAAAAAAACCAAAACAAAACTGTGCTCTCCCACTTGTGCAGGTAGGCTGCTGTCCTGGAAGACAGATGCTCCACAATGAGGCAGATTTGGGGAAGATTTTGCCGGGCTCTTCTGCTTCCCGTGCTTTGTGGCTGTCAGGGTGAAGAGGGCTGTCTTCTGAGGTCCACATACTATCCCTTCCCCATCCAGTTACGGGTTTGGGGATGGAGCCACAGCCCTCTCAGGCCCGCCTTTCAAGGTCAGTGAGGAGCCGGCAGGATATCTTAGGAGAGGCCACTTAAGGATGGTCCTCAAAGCTGTCAGTGGATGCTGCAGTGCAGCTGTCCCTTGGCATGCTGTTGCAAAGGATGCTGTGGGTGGTTTGTTTCTTTCTCCCTCGTCCTTAATGACCTTGAGCTTCCTGTGTGCCTGCTCTGCACACTGTCTAATAATCCCCATGGCAGGTCCTAAGTCACACTTGTTAACTGTTTATAAACGGTGATGTAATTTTTCTACATCCAGTAGAGTATGGCGAGGGAAGAGGTGTTCATTCATGGTAGGAAGAGAGACCTTAGAAATTCGTTGAAATGCCCTGATGACCTGTGGCCAGGAGCACCCAGGCCTGCAGCTGCGAATTCACAGATTCGGGGTGTAGCTATGGAGTGGGGGCTTCTTCCCAACTTTAATAATGCACGGGTTGAATCACTTTGGGGTGTTGTGTATTCGTCTGTGTTCTCTTCTCTCTGGTACCTAAAATATTTAGTTCTGTAAACACTTGGAGGTTTCAAGATTCATTCTCTTGAGAGATTTTTTTTCCCTCTTTCTTTTCCTGTACTGTATTAGTCAGCAAAAGGTTTCGTTCCTTTCCCTTCCCCCTGAGGGATGGAGGACAGAGACTGCAAGTGACCTAGCACCATCGACCTGCTCAGCCTGGGCCTGTTTTGAGCCTTGTCCTTCTTGCCCTTGCTCTTCTCGTTGAGGAGGAGCCCCAAGGTCAGCTGTAACAGAGATGAACACAGGACTCAGACCCACATTCTAGGACACCCACTCCGTGTCTGTGGGGTTGTGAATGTTTCCCCCGCTGTTCCTGGCTAGGATTCTGCTGCTTTGTGCCTGGTGGGAAGTGCTCTGAGAGCCACTGCCTTGGCAGTTGGAGGAGGACTGTGACCCATACATAGACGGGAACACTTTGGTGAAAGGCAGAAGGTTAAGTGGGGGAGATTCCAGCACTGCTTGGCCATCACGCTGGGTCTAAGTGTCCTTCCCTGCTTCACTGGGATCACCCTGAGTCCCCTCTCCTCACCATCATCCTCACTGGGCCACACCCTGAGGCCCCTCTCCTCACCATCATCCTCACTGGGCCACACCCTGAGGCCCCTCTCCTCACCATCCTCCTCACTGGGTCACACCCTGAACCCCCTCTTCTCACCATCCTCCTCACTGGGCCACACCTTGAGCCCCCTCTCCTCACCATCATCCTCACTGGGTCACACCCTGAGCCCTGTTGCCACCTCAGTCTCACCAAGGGACACAGTCCATTCCTCGATGTTCCTTTCTAGGTAATGCTCCTCAGATTCTGCTGACCTCCTGCACAGGGCTGCTCTAGCTTGGAGATACCAGAATCCAGGGACACACTCAGATTCTTGCTTTCCTCCTCTGGTCCACTTAAGAGATAGTGGTAAAATACAGATACAAAACTCACCATTTCAAAGTACAGTTTAGTGACATTAAACAGTTGCCAACTGTCATGCTGTCACGTTTCAGAACACTTCATTATCGCAGAAGCTGACTGAAACCACGAAGCTATGAACCCCACCTCCCTACAGCCCCTTACAGCACTCAGCAGTTTTCTGCTCCCATGGTGTCCTTTGTTGGACCCATCACAGAAGTGGGACCTACACTGTGCAAGCTTCCATATCTGACTTTTGCTCAGCATCAAATAGTCAAGGTTCATCTGTTGTAGTTTGAATCAGAACTTCATTCCTTTTGAAGGCCAAGTAATATTCTGTTGTATGGACATACCGCAATTTGTTTATCCTCTCAACCATAGTGTTTCTTTGTATTAACTTTTACTCGAAGGCCTGTTTTTCATTCTTTTAAGTGAATATCCAAGAGTAGGATTGCTGGTTGCCATGGTAATTTTGTGGTTTATAAGTTGTGGAACTGCCACTGTTTCTTACATCAAGGCCATCGTTTTTCATTGCTCTCAGGGTTTCAGGGTCTCCTCAGTACATCACCTGCTCTTGGTACAGCCATTCCAGTAGGTGTAGTGGGGCATCTTTTTGTGGTGTGATTTGCATTTCTCTGATGCCTAGCCACATCGACCTACTTCCTGGGGTCTTGCCACACGGAGGACATGTCTAGACTCCAGCTCCTTGATGTGCCCATGGGCGGCTCAGTCAGCAGGCTCATGTCCCGACTCCTGCCGGGTCATGATGCAACTAGTCACCATGTTTTTTAATACCGCAAGCCTCTCTGATCTTCACCTCCCCTTTCTCTCACCTCCCAATGAACTCTATCCCTTGAGGCTTATGCTCCTCTAGGAGGTCTCCAGAGTACTGAGAGCTGCCTCTGTGCCCTGCCTCTCCTGTGACACTTCTTATTTGCCTGTGCTGAGTTGACACCAGGGTGATGCAGTGGAACTTGCAGGCTGGTCAGCCAGCTCTTGAGAGTTGGGTAGCTTTGGGTAGCTCATGTCAGATCACCCAAGAAGGTTCCCGGACTATTCAGGGATCCCTAAGGTGGGAGAAGGTAGGGCCTTCTGGGCTGAAGGTGCTTTGGTCTCACAGGCCCCTTCATAAAGAGAAAAGCAGATGGTGACAGGCTTGGTCTAGAGACAAGTCTAGTCAGTCTGTCATATACTCCTTGTTGTATTCTTTTTCCTTCTGATTTGACACACACTTGTCTGATTTGAAAATTATGGCAGTAGGTGGCTTCATGGCAGGGTCTGCAATTCCAGTCAGTTGTGAGGCTGGGGCAAGAGGAGTGCCAGTTCACAGCCAGCCTGGGCAGCTTAATGAGGCCTTGTCTCAAAGTGAAACGTGGACCCAGGCACTATATCCCCTGTACCCGGAAATGGCCCAGAGGACAGCAGTTGGTGAGTCAATCCCTTCTTGTCAAGAGAATCTCTAGGTTTTGTCCCTGGCTGAGAAGGGTAGGGTCAGCCTGATCTGGAAGCCTGTGGCTCTCTAGGCCTCCTCAGGATACGAAGGACAAAGCTATACCGGATACTCCTCATCTTGTGTATGAGAATATTTATTTAATTAACCCCAAAATACCTGGACCCCTGCAAGCCATGTTCACACTGAGTCTGCTGAGTGGACAATTCTTAGGTTGGTCCTAGGTGCCAGAGGCCTGCCTAGTAAGTACTCATTTGGAGGTGGGCTGTGTGCCAGCCTAGGCTTTGGTGGGGCTCTGGGGATCTGGTCCTTGCCTTTCTGTACCTTCATTCCACTCTCCCTCGTGTCCCCATCTCTGTGTCCTGTCCCTGAATTACCCTGACACTCTGAGGAGGACAAGGATGAGGTGATGAAGGTTCACCTGGATAACCCGGGTTATCTTTCCATCCCAAGATCCTTGGTGGGTTGCAAGGCTCTCAGCCCAGTTTGTGTCACTAAAATAATACTGGGGATCTGGCTGTTGTTTGTTTCTTGTGTATGTGTGGAGGGAAGAGGGCAACCTTGTGTGTCATTCTCAGGCCCCAACCACCTCCTCTGGAGAGCAGGCTTCTCTCTGCCTCAGAAAATCAATGTTTATGCTAGGTTGGGTGGCCGTCCCCTCCAGTCTCTGTCTTTCCAGTGCTGGGATGACAAGGCCATGTCTTTGTTTGTTTGTTTTAATGTGGAAAACCTTTACTGCTGCACTGAGGCAAAGTGTTGTAATGGAGAGGTGGACCTAGATAATAATAGAGTGTAAGACCTAGCTGCTCACTCATGGCAGCCAGGAAGTTGAGATGGGGCAGGGGGCCAGGGACAAGATGCCCCTTCAAAGCTCTCCCCTCCCCCTTTCCCCAGTGCTCCCTTGTTCTAACCAGGCCCCATCTCCTGAGTCTATTCAGCTATGAACTTGTCCATGGAGTAACTCCCTGATAAAGATGGCGCCCATACCATTACCCTTTCACCTCAGGAGCTCTACCAGCTGGTGACTAAGTCTTCAGCAATGAGTCTTAGGTGAACACTTTAATATTCAAACCTAAAAGGTAGCTCAGGAGCCCCAGGTCACAGGAATTCTGCCCTCAAGTGGCACCCATTGTTTGTGCACATGTCTTCCACTCAGGCCAAGTACAGGGAGACTCGGGCACCATTCAGCAATCTTGGTGTCCATTTCTCATTCCTGATAGTCGCTGTCACTGTTTTGGATGGTGCTCCCATGATGTTAACACACAACATGACTGAGGCTGGTTTGTGTCTGGACTGGGTTATTGTGAGAAGCTTCCATATATCTTCCTTCATGGCCCCTCCCGGGTTCCTAGCTCTCCTGGTATCCTGATGGCTCAGATGAAGGCCTTTGTCATCTTTGATATCTAGGCCTTTGTCATGAACCAAGGGTGAAGGGTTTTCAGCTTCTGCATGGAGGTCGTAACACTAGGTAAAAGGGCTTGGTGTGCCCACTGAGTGCCTGCCTGTGATCTCTTGCAGATCATAAACATCAGCATGGAGCTGGAACCTCTGTTTCATAGATGAGAGACTGAGGATCACAAGGGGGTGCCCTTCTCAGGCCGTCTTCCTTCCAGCCCCTGTTGTGAAGGGCTAGCTCATCCGTGTCTTTTGGTTCCTCTGTCCTGCTGTTGATGGAAGGATGAATAGTTGGTGGTCTAACTCTCCTGGAGGTGGACTCTCTGTTCATCCCTGTAGAGAAGGCCTCCAGGAGACCCGCCCCCCGAAACCTGGAGGAATTGCAGACGTCTGACTCTGTCATTTTGTTCCGTGTTCTAGAATATTACCAATTGTCTCATGAGGCTGTGTATGTGGGGGAGGAGAGGAGGTCATGAAGGTCTCCAAACTGGGACACACTTTCTTCCCTGGAGTTAGGAAGGAGCTCGTGATTGGTTATTTGGTGCCTGTCCGTATAACTGGTGTTCAGAACAAGGCTGGGGTGTTCCAAACCCTCCCTGGGGTCCGGAGACTGGCCAGGGCTTTGAAGGGTAGGAAAATGAGAAGACACAAAAAAGATTGGGGTATCTGCAGAAGAAATGTGTGTGGGAACTGTCTTCAAGGAAGGTGGCCTGGGCTTCTTAGCACAAATCCTGTGGCTGCATGAACAAACCACCACAAGGGCTGCGGGGGGCGGGGGACCCCCAGTGTCCTCAGGTTTCTGGAGGCAAGAGAAGTCTGAAGTTAAAGTGTCTGTGGGGCACGCTGTCTCAGGGTCCCGTTGTGAAGTTACCACTGTCTCTGGGCCTGCTACTTGCATTATTCCAGCCCCATCCACACATGATGTTCCCTCCAGTGTGTGTCTCTGCCTCAGTTCCTTTTCTTGTAAGGACACTGACCAGACTTGACAAGCTAATGACCTCATCTGAACACAACCCATGTGCAAAAGCTCATTTCCAAATGGGGCCCCAACCCCAGACACTTGTGCTGGACACACTGTGTATTTCACTGTGGGGTTGGGAGCATGTTTCCTAGTACTCTGTCACTTTCCAGATACCTGTAAGGCTGACAACCATTTTCCCCTTGCTTTATGATTTTTTAATATTAAAAAACATTAATGGAGTATTAAAAACAAAAAATACAATATTAATTTCCTCTGTGTGTGTGAGACAGAGACAGAGAGAGACAGAGAGATAGAGAGACAAAGAGATGGGAGTGCTTTCAGAGTCAGTTTTCTCCTACTGGGTCTCTGGGATTGAACTAAGGGCATCAGCCTTGGTGGCAAATGCCTTTACCGATGGAGCCATCTTGCCAGCCCTGCTATTTTACTTTATTTTATTTTATTTTATTTTATTTTATTTTATTTTATTTTATTTTATTTTACGGCAGGATCTCAATTAGCTCAGTCTGGCCTTGAATTTGCTATGTATTTGGGGATGACCTTGAACTTCTGATCCTCCCGAAGTGCCCGGGTTACAGGTGTGTAGCACCTCCCGGACTCAGCCCTGTGGGCAGGGACAGCTAGTGAGAGGCAGGCAGCTGGCTCCCTGGCAGGGTGGATTCCTGCCAGGCAGTGTTTCCGGGTGAGGTGGCCTGGGTTGAGATCCTGCTACAGGCCCCACTTCTCTGTCAAGGGCCCAAGTCGTCTGGGAGTCATGTGGCCAATGCCAAGGCTTTCCCGAGTCTGTGCACAGAGCTTTCCTTGTAGCCTGAAATGCTTGAAACACATGGTGACCTGTGGATGTGTTGAAAAGTCAGAGCCATACAAAATGGCCACTCCAAGGTGATTTTCCCCAAGCTCTTTGCGCAGGCGCACATAACTTCCGTGTGAATGACTGCTTGTCCCTGCCAGTCAGCTGTCTTCCCAGTCCCAGGGCGTTCTCTGCCTCTTCCCACAGGTCTCCGTGCTGGTCCTCTTTGCCCTGGCCTTCCTCACCTGTGTCGTCTTCCTGGTTGTCTACAAAGTGTACAAGTATGACCGTGCGTGCCCTGATGGGTTTGTCTTGAAGGTAAGGTCTTGTTTCCCATTGCCCGACCCCCAGGATGTGAACCTCTTTCCTCCCTAATCCTAGGGCCGTATAGCAGCAGGCTGTGCACTTTCAATGGGAGGGTCCTCGCTGAAGACCCTGCCTGGGCAGCTAGGCAAGGAGGCAGAAAGCACAGTGGGGTCACTGGGAGGAAACTGGCTTGTCCCTGGGGAAGAGCTCGCCCCGCCCCCTGCGGCAGAAAGTGCCAGGCTGACACTTCCATCGGGTATCTGGCGGGAGTGGGGTGCAATGACCAAGAGGAAAGCCCTGCCCCAAGCCACACCAAGGGACCCCTGCCTACAGGTTGCTCTTGGGTTCTCCTGTGGGTTCCTGTGCAGAGGCCATGTTGGCACCTGCACACATGGAAATGTTCTCTCTGCTTCTATGCCTCCTTCCCATGAGCCTACTGTGGGTGCAGATGCATTTACACAGAGGACTAAGGAAGCAAAACTGGAGGGAGGGAAGATAGGGCGGAGGTAGGAGATGGAGCAGAGCAGAGAGGCTTCTATGCCTCACTCGCTCTGCTTCTGAACTTTCCAGAGCTGATGGGAAATGGCCCTGTGCGGGCTTTGGAGCTGCTCAAGTGTGAACAGAGCGGGCACTGAGTGGGTGCTGCCTGTACCGCTTGTGGGTCCTTGCTGGATGGATGTGTCTGGGCTTTGCTGAGATGCCCTGGCAGAGCCAGTTAGAAGACCTGAAAGTTCTTGTAGACAGAACCACAGACAGGACCTCCTCTACCTCTTACACACTGCAAGGTCCTAACATGGCTCCTGCCTTGCAGCCCTTCCTTCCTCCTGTAGCGATTGTAGGATTCTAGAACTCTGGTTGCTCAGGGTGCTAAGCCACACCCAGGAGCAAAGACCCCACCTTCCCGACTCCTTCTGGTTCAAGAAACATGAGACAGGCAGGAGGGCAGGCATGTATATACTGAGTGAGGACTTGAGTCTGTCCTTTCTAGAAGGTGGTCCATCCTGGGACAGCTTCTGGAACATAGGGCAAAGTAGGAGATGAAGAGAGTAGAAGGTAGATTGGGGCGTGCTTGGTGGCATTTGGGAGAGTGGCCAAAGTACATCGAGGTTGTACACTGCTCAGCACCCTGGGTTCCTAGCAAAGGCTCCCCAAAAGGGTGATGAGGATGATCCCTTAGGTCACCTGGACATTGAGAGGGGCAGACAGTATGCTGACAGAAGAGGCTGTTGCAGTCAGGCAGGGGAGAGAGGGTCTGGATGGCTGACGCAATGGGGACGGAGAGGCAGACCAGTGTGACAGTGGATAGACAGGAAGACTGAATTAGGGAGGCCAGGAGGGACTGACCAGGACCACCTGGCCTGAAGCTGGGTGACTCAGGCTGACATCATAGGGGGCATGTGGCACCTCTGTGGGAAACAGGATAGGTAGGAGACAGCTCCTTCCTGTAGCCACTGTCACAGATGATGGGCCAGCACTCCACCAACCACAATGCTGTCCTGGGTTTTCTGCCTGGCCCATTTTCTCTGGTCTGGGGCAGGCTCCTTGCCCAGTGCAGTGAGAAGCCAAAACTGGTGGTTCCACTCAGCAAACCCAAGTTCTGTGGGAGAAGGTGGTGCAGAAGAGGGATGATGAAGAAGATGGGAGGCCAGGGCCCAGGCTGACTTTGGATCAGATCCCTGGCGGTGTGGGAGGAGGCTGGGGATCTACACGGATGAAAGGCAGGTCTGCACTTCCTTGGGAATCCAGAACTCCCTAGGAACTTCTGGAAGTGCATCGCTGTGGGCTTGTACAGTTTCCAACAGTGTTTTAATGGTGGCAAGTGATGGTGGTGGTTGTCTGGATGACACAGCTAGGTGGGTGGGGGAGGCTTTCCTCCTCCTCTGTATTCAGGCACATGGTACGTTCCACATCAACCTCCAGGGGTGGAGGACTGGTCCCGAGATCTGTGAGCCACACTGCCCTGGCTGGCCACCTGGAGATCCTAAGGGAGTGCCTCTTCCCTTTTACCAATGAGAAACAGGGTTCAGAGGCACTTTGTCATGCCCAAGGGCATGTCCTTAAGTTCCTTCCACTCTTCAGCATGCATTTATTATCTAGGGGCCTCTGTAAGTGTATCAGCTGAGCCCTGGGAATCTGCTTGGGTGGAAAGGGAACCCCAGAAGCCTGAGTTCTACCAAGCAGCCAAATGGCCCAAGCTGAGAAGTATGCAGAGTCAGTTAAAAGGCAGACAGAACCAGGGTTGTGTGTGTGTGTGTGTGTGTGTGTGTGTGTGTGTGTGTGTGTGTGTGTGTGTGTGTGTGTATGTGTGTGTGTGTGTGTCCGTCCTAGCACTGAGATGGAAGCAGCCTGGGCTATAGCGAGACCCTATCCACCTATCCATACTCTGCAGTAGTCCTGCCCAGGCCGCTTGACAGTTATTCTCCTTCCAAGACATTCTCACAGGTGACTGAGGCTTTGCACTTGCTTTCTTTTACCAAAGGGGTGTGTGAGAATCTCTCTCTACATGGGTACAGAGTGACCTGTGCCCCCAGCTACTTCTGAGGTTCTTAACACCATCAGCCTTTCAGAGGGCCTCACAGCATCTTCTGGTGGCCATGTTATGTGGGAGGTGTCAGACAATACCTGTGTCCTCTCAGCCAGGCTCCTGGATGGCAGGGCCATTTCCTGGCTGCCGCCAGATGCCCGTGCCTGCTCTGGCGTCTTGCTCCCCAGGTCTAGGATGCATGCAAAACTTTAGCAGGGTCCTGTGCTGTGTGTGTGCCAGACTGGACAGGAGTCCTCCATGCAGCCTCCCTCCCACTTCTCTGAGGACTGGAAAGGGGTGTGTGTCAGGAAAGAGTGACAGGCTAGAGCAGCTTGGTCAGCTCCAGTCCTAGCTGGCTTACCTCGCCATTCTCTTCTGCAGTGTATCAGGACACTCTAGACTGCTCTGGAGGGTGCTTGGAGTGTTTGATCTGTTTATCATCTTAGGCCACACCCTGGCTTCTTTCTGAGCTGTCCCACCCTGACTTTCATCCTCACAGGGGAAGCAGCCAGCCTGTAGGGCACTATTTTAAAGATGAGGGGACTGGGGCTCTGAAGACCACTTGAGATCTCAGCTGGGACTGTGGTCTGACCCTGAAGCTAGGTTTTGTGTGTAGCCTTCAGCCGTAGGCAGTGCTAGCCCCTGGGGTGCCGTACCCTCCATTGCTTTGTGGTCTCTTCTCAACTAGAGCTCAGCGTTCCTGGGAGCCTGCAGGCATTTCTAAGCTTTATACTAGTGAGCTGCTGAGACCCTCTCCACAGGCAAGGGCTGATCAGTCTCTACGTCATCAGGGGTGGAGACACTTCTGAGGAGAGGCTTGAGGGATGACAGCCCAGAAAGGACACCCAGGGCACAGTCTAAGCTAAGCTGCTAGGGTTGTAGCCTTGAGGCTCGAACCACGGGTGTATTTTCCGAGGTCCTGAGTGCTCACTGGGCCCCGCACTGTTAATATTCTCATCTTACCATTCAAACCTTCCCAGACCTCACAGCAATGACCCGCAAGCCCTGCATGCTGGCAGCTCTACCGGGATTCTTTATATTCTGCCCTCTACCCCTCCTGAGAGGAGGTCAGTCAGACCTCGGTGAGTGACCAGCAGGGCTAAGTTAATCACTGCCCATGGATTAGGCTGTGCCAGGTTCTTAGCCACCTGCTGACCACTCCCCACAGCCCCGGGCCCAACACCATAGCAGGCTCTGTGTTGAAGAGGTCCTTAGGAGAGAGGGCTTACTCTGAAAGAACAGGACCCTCCAGAAGTAGCTTCCAGAGCTGCCCAGATGACTGCTCTTCATGATCATAGCCTCCTTTCACCATCAACATCCTTCATGCTCAGCCTTGTGACAGACAGCAAGCAGTATCAGAGTGATGTCGAGTAAATCTGGATTCAGAGGGTGATTGACATCCCAGCTCCAGTGGCCTCTGGCTGAATAAGGACAGCACTTTGCATCCTGGTTCCATTCACACCCACACATGGCACACACGCATGACTGCATGTGCAAATACTTGAGGCCAAGTTAAAGACTTGCATCTTATGTCTCAATAAGTTTCCCCCGTCCTCTTTTAGGATAGGGTATCTTACTGAACCTAGCAGCCAGGGATTAGAGGTGTGCCATCTCATGCCCCCTCTGCGCAGGTCTGAGCCACCCTGAGTGCTGTATTTCTACCTCTGAGGGTTGAGAGGGGTTGGCAGTATGGGAGCTGGTGCACACATGAGGTCACGTGTATGGAGGCAGGAACTCACAAGTGCTGGCTGGACTGAAGATGCCGATGGCAGATTCTGGAAAAGAACAGGTTAGACCCATTGTGGGTAGAGATGATAGAAATGTCTGTTTCACATTCTTTATGCCCCTGAGTAGGGAATCTGGGATCGACACCCTGGAGGAGTGGCCCTTCTGTAGCGGTGACAATGATCATGGGAAGTCCCAGCTGGACCCGTGTTCCCATATCTGCATGTATGTTTGTCATATCTGCTGCACGAAGCCTCTTCACCTCCCCGGGCTCCACTTTTCCACCTATAACACAGACCGAGTGCCATGAACCTCACAGTGAGAGAACTGGCCTGAAAGTACTCTAAAGACCTGGGTGTAGCAAAAAGGAAGCCTGTGTGTGGGTGCACACTGCAGTCCCTTCCTTCACTGCAAGAGGAAGGAAAGAAGGCTTGAGATCCTCAGGGCATTCTCTAGGGCAGGGCATCCAATTGGGTTGTCCCATGGACCTGCCCTTGGCTTTCAGACTCAACACTAAGTTCCTAGAAACTACTTGCTGGTGTCTTGGGCTACCTGACCACTTACACTGGTGAGCTAACCTGGGTTTAGAGCTGGAGGAACTAGGTCATCTGAGGGAGAGCAACAGCACTGTGTATAGTGGGTGAAAATCAGAAGGGCTTTCTTCTCCCTGGGCTGTGGCCTTGGCTGGACTCAGACTCCTCGGGAAGACACTTGGAATATAGACGGCCTCTGCACAGATCTGCTAAGCTACCCTAGGCTTAAACAGATGGTTGTCTGGGTCTAAAACTCCCAGTGACAGGTGGTAGCTGAGGTTTCTACCTGACTCAACTGCGGGGTCTCGGATTCCCATCTGTGCAGGCTTGCCGGACAGGCTTTGGATGGCTGGGCACGAGGAACGGTGTCTTCAACAGGATGGGGTGCTGAGTGCTGGTCTCAGAAGTCCAGATAGAAGGCAGTACAGGGCGTCAGTCGTCTAGAGTCCTGGTCCCATCTTTCCCTGCCCTGTGGCTTCTGGGGTTTTGTCCTCTGGACAGTCAAAGAAGGGGAGATGTGGACACTGGTGGGGGGACAGCTGTTCACTGGGAGTCAGCCCCAAAGCTGCTGTTACCACCATTCGGATTCTCCTGGCTTGGTGTTAAGTTACATGCCCTTATAGGGCTATAAGGCAGGCCAGAAACGAAGTCACCAGCTGCTATGCTAATTGCACGGCTCAGCTGGGAGGATAACCTGCAGGAAGGAGCTAGTTCTCTCCTCCTACCATGAAGCTCCTGAGGGTTGAACTAGGGTTACCAGATTTGACAGCAAGCACCTTTAGCCACTGAGCCATTTCCCTGCCTCCTGAGGAAAGCCTTTCCCAGTGCTTTCCTCTTATTTCAGTTGATTGTAGGTGTGTCAAAAGTGTCCTTGCTTCTAATAGATGAGTGTGAAGGGAGGCACACCACCTGTTACCTCTGTCCTGGGAGCGCACTGCAGCACAGCCATCTTCTACACAGCTGTCTCTCTGAGGGCAGGCCCCACCTCTCTTGTCCATGCTAGTGTTTCTCCCTGCAAGCTCAGGGGAGATGCTTACGAGCTGCTGGGGGACAGTAGCTGCAGACACATGCTGGCATGCCCTTGTATCTACTGCTTCTCCACGGTCTCCTGTCTTATAGAATACCCAGTGCATCCCAGAAGGCTTGGAGAGCTACTACACGGAGCAAGACTCCAGTGCCCGGGAGAAATTTTACACTGTCATAAATCACTACAACCTGGCCAAGCAGAGCATCACGCGCTCAGTGTCACCGTGGATGTCAGTTCTGTCAGAAGAGAAGCTGTCGGAACAGGAGACCGAAGCTGCAGAGAAGTCAGCTTAGCAAGCGGGGCAGGTTCCTTACAATGTGTCACTTGAAGGCAACAAAGGGACTTTGAGGGACATTTCATTAAATATAATTACCGATAATTTAGAGATTACTCATTTACGGTGCAATTGCTTCTGTTTGCTAATGCTGCTTTGCAAATAAAACTTGCTGCGGACCACCCACAGGCATAAGAAAAGTGCATCTCAGCACTGCTTAGAGAGCTTGATGCCACTGTCCATGCCGAGGAGTCGCCATTTAGCTCCTTCACTGGGACGCACTGGATACTGTCAAGAGGTAATTCGCCCTGGCTATGCCAGGGCTCCGGCCATCAGAACAGTGCATTTGGTGGTTTCGTTCTCTTTTATGCCCCTTTGCTATTTGCAGACCTTACCCCATACATAGAGTGACCCCACGCTCTGCTGACTGCAGTGTGGATGCACTGCTAAGCGGCGCAGAGGAGGGAAGGTGTGCGCCACGACACACGCAGCCCTGCCAGGGCAGTTCTGGGAGGTTCTCTTTGCTATGTCCCCTGCGCAGAACACGAGGATGGGGTGGGGAGGAGCTGGCTCTGGGCCAGGGGGTTGCCGAGCCTGTGCTCCTGTGGGTGGTGTCTGCTGGTGATGTGCTAGATAGGAAGAAAGCCCACTGGCTCGTTCCTTTCCTGTTATGATACATTTGCACGTACAGCCCTGAATGCAGGTGCAGTTTTGGTTTTTTGTTTTCTTAGCCAGTGGGCAAAGTGAAAATGTAATTTTGGGTAAGCCAGGGCTTCTTTAGCTTTTATTCTGTGAACAGATGTGACTCCTGTGCTGTGGGAAGGGGGCAGGACGGCTGGTGGGGGGCTGATGTGGCACCTTGAAAATAGAATAAGTCCACAATCTTTGTAAGAAAAGAATGTTTATGTTTCAATTTGAATCTTGACATTAAAGTATATGTTTACAAAATCACCAGTAGGTAAACTAAATGTGTAAGACAATTAAATAGAAAAAGCTATTCCTGATTGTGTTCGTCCATGTTCTCAGAATGTGTTGTGTCTGGTGGGCATGTCAGAGGTCTCAGCGTTCTTTAGTAGGTCAGAAATAAATGGCACATAGTCAGACCTTTGTGAACAAGCAGGGTGACCACCATCAGCTCCACTGTTGTTTCCTGACAAGACTGTCGTTTCCGAGACAAGATTTTATTGTTGAGGTGTTCTGAAACAAAGACCATGAGCTCAGCACAGCGGGAGGGGTCACACAGGCAGAGCTTGCAGTGCACTGGGAGGCTGTGAGGAATGCATAGAGCAGTAAACATGTGCCAAACCTGTCTTGTAGAGGGATCTGACCCTCAGACTGTGCGTGCAGTAGGCAGGCCCTGTTGTGTTTTCTTTTCTTTTTTTTTTTTTTTTTCCGGAGCTGGGGACCGAACCCAGGGCCTTGCGATTGCTAGGCAAGTGCTCTACCACTGAGCTAAATCCCCAACCTCCTCCTGTTGTGTTTTCTAACGTAGCCCTTTACCCACTGTGAACTCTCCCAATGTAACGTCTCATGTTCGCTCTGCAAATAAAGAGCTCGTGGGTACCTAAGCCGCACACTGGACATCTGTACTCGTATGCTTCAGCAGGAATTGTGTGACCCAGGAAACATCTGTACACAGATGTAGGCCATGCGGCATACACTTCTAGTTCTCAGCTCGCAACCCTGTGGCCTCTTCTAGAGGAGCAAGTATGCAGGAACAAGGGCAGAAGGCCCACTCTTCTGAGATCCACGTCCTTCTTAGAATACAAATTCTGGGACCCAGCGGCAGGAAATGAGGCTTCCCACGCCCCTAGGCCCTAGCTTTGAGGTTAAAAAGTGTGTGGGGGGATGTGGCAGGTCGGTAGAGATGCCTATGGAGGCCCCAGTCTGTCCAGCAGGTGGCGGTCAGAGGGGCTCAGTGGAGACTCACTGACTGCAATATATGGCTGTAATTGCGTTTATTAGCTTGACAAGGCAGATGTGAATATTTTCTGTGACAAAATGGTGACAAAATATATCAGCCACATATCGGCCACATATAAGCCGGCACACATTAGATGCCACAAGGAAATAAGAACTAACGATTTTAGAAACAGTAGGCATGTTCTTCCCTGAAGCTACTGGTGTGGGAAAGGCAGGAGATGGGGACAGGAGGCGTGCTGTATCCTTGCGTTGCTCAGCCTCCACCATGCATGTGGCCTGTCCTGACAGTGCAGCTCCTGACTACCTTTATCTTGCACCCTGAAGAGCATACAGGGCACTGGCAGTCCATGTATTTCCAGGTCCTGAGGTGCACAGGTTGGTTTGGGGGCCATGCTTTCCCAGCCCTTGGGCCTTACGCAACCCCACAGCAGATGAGGCACACGCTGGCACGTGGTCTGTCCAGGGCAGTGGTGCAGGCCAGGCCCTGGTGGGCTAGCTGTCATACCAGTCGAGGAAGAGCAAGGAAAAGGAACACATCACGAGGAAGAAGAGGATCCACACTCGGAAGCCTGCGTTGTTTTTGATGGCCTGGCAGAGGGAGCACAGGTGTTAGCATCGCCCTGGACTGTTTCAGAAGCCTAGGTGCCCCCACACACCGCTTGGTGGATCCTATGCTCTCATTAGATAGGAACAAAAGCCACTGTGTATGGACACCTGACAGGGAACAAAGACCTTGGATTTAATTTTTAAAATTACATTTATCTCGATGCTGTGTAGGTGGGAATGCATGCTACGGTGTATGTAGGGGTAGGGTCAGAGGAAAATAGAGTTAATTCTCTGCTTCTGTCATGTGGATTTCAGAAATTAAAATCAGGTTGTCCTGCCTGGCAGCAAACACATTTATCCACGGAGCCATTTTGCTTGCTCTGTCCCCAACTTCTTCTTGTTGGGCAAAGCCTAACATCCCAGGACTCAATTCCCCAGGGCTTATTCCCATTTGAACCAGGGCTTGGGTTTTCCAGTGATGCCTATCTATGGTGACACAGGGACAAGCAGGAGGCCTGGGATTTAGAGATGGTCAGCTCATTAGGCTCGGTGCCTTCCATAGTTTCTGGGCTCCTGCCCTCTGTTGGCTCATCCTTGCTTTGAGGTTATCCTGACCCTTCCTGGATGCTCTCCCACCCACTGTCCTCGCAGGGATGGGAGCTACTTTCTCCTGAGAATCGGCTGGAGGCTGGCCAGCAGGTCTTGTGAACACTCTTATGCTCTTAGGCTGCCTCTGACTATAAACCCATGACTACAGCTACAAGATGGGCCCTGAACACTACACAGTACTCTTGGACAGCTTCACTAGTGACATTCAGGCTGCTGGGATGCAGGGCTGGGCCACATCAGACTGGAAAGCACCAGATACCCACCTCTCGTATGTCTTCGTTGCCTTCCTTAATATTTTCAGTTGCCCCCACAACTAACTGGTGAATGCTGTCGATCTCGGTTTCCTGTGGAAGGAAAGAATATCAGGGAAGGAATGACCCTCAGTCATTCTTTCCTCCAACAAGAAAACATTCTTCTGCAATTCGTGCTGCCATGTTCCAAGGTCCAAAGGCTGTACCTACACTGTCTGGGAATCATCTCCAGAGAGGTGAGCCTCACCCAACAAACAGGAATTTACGGCTCAGAGATGTCTACTAGTTTACAGAGGGTCACATACTGTCTGAGTGGCAGGACTAGGATAAGGCTCTAGTGTCAGATTGCACAGCTCACACTATATGCTATCTCTCCAGTGTTACTCATTAAGTGACAAGGACAAATATGAACTGCTGATTCTGGACTGGCCACTCCCACTAAGGGCTCTCCTCCAGCATTCTGTTTATTCTTTATAAGGTCCAGCAGCCAGCTTCAAGATGTTACAGGCTTTGAAACACATTAGCCATCCAATGTTTTAACACATTGCTAAATGGGTAAGAGTTAGAACAACACATGAACTGCTGGCTGCAAATGCCCTGTGTAGATGCTGAGAGAACTTGGAAGTAGGGGTGCTGGCCTCTGACCATGAGACAATGCTATTGGAGACCTTAGCATACCCGCCATGAGGTGCTGTTTTGTCGGAAGGGAAGGAGGTATGCTCTAATGTGGGCTTTGGGGACCCCTTCCTCAGTTACCCAGTCCCCAGCAGAGACATCACTGGAGTGCACATGGCCCATGGGCCAGGGATGTGGGTAGTAGCACACTGACTGGGGAGGGGACACAGAACAGGAGCTGAGGAGTTTGCCATAAACAACCCGAGGTACTGACATAAACACAGTTCAAGGGGCCCTTGGTGGACTCCAGAGGGACACTGACCTCATAAAGCACTGCACCTCTTCTAGGGCACATCTCTTCTTTCTCAGTGGGGCTGTTTGCCTAGACCTCTGGGACAGTAGAAGTCTGAATACTGGACCCTTTCCTGTATGGCCAGCCAGGGTGTGTTACTGGAGTACCATGTAGAGGCCATATTCATGGTGGTGTATGTGGTGCTACTAAAGCAGGGCACTACCTGGCTTGGTCAGAGTCCCACTGAAAGGCCAGGTAGGTCAGTGGTACTACTTGTTGGCTCTGAGAGTGAGGCATGGGGCACCAGCCACTTCATATAATGGGGCTTAGGAGAAGTACTGACGACAGCACACAGGGTGGAGTATCCAGAATGTGGCCTGGTCACCCTGAAAGCTGTATGCTTCAGCCAAGGCGACTCTCCTCAGAGCAAGCCGCTATGCCGGAGCTTGCTTTGATGGCTTCCTCTGTCATGCAGCTGACATGGCCATCAGGCCAAGTGTCTGCACAAAGCCTGTCTCCAGGGCTCATGGCCTTCACACGTAGCTTCAGTAACTCTTTAAGATACTTATGAAGAGGGCTGGAGAGATGGCTCAGTTAAGAGCACTGAGGTCCTGAGTTCAATTCCCAGCAACCACACGATGGCTCACAACCATCTGACATGGGATCCGATGCCCTCTTCTGGTGTGTCTGAAGACAGCAACAGTGTACTCATGTACACAAAATAAATAAATCTTTTTTAAAAAGATACCTATAAAGAGAATCTTACTTTTATGACCTTGCACTCCCAACTGTTGTTAGCTTCTACCTCATCCATGTTGTCTCAACTCCACTGTGAGGTTCAGGCAGTTGTTTTGTGAGTGAGCCAACATCCAGAGAGAAACAGGCATTTTGTAGTCCTAAGCTCACCTGTCAGCAATCCTACCCCATAGACTGTGCTCCAGGCAGCAGCACAGGCTGGCTGAGAGACCGTACCTAAGTTCTGGAGCACAGTGAACTGAGAAGCAGCTCTCCATGCTGCACTGTGCAGGGCTCTTCTGTGCTTACTGTGAACAGAGCAGCAGTCCTGCAGTCTCACCCCTTTCTAAGATGGGGAGCGATGGTGTGGAGGAGCTGCCTAGCTCCCAGTCCTGGACTGTACCCTCCTACTACCACTAGGTGCTCTAGCTCACAGGGGTGGGTCCCTCTGCTCTTAAGCTGTGCCCTACACAGAGCCCTCCGCTGTGCCCCAGAGGGTTGCTGTGGGGTGACTGGAAGCTATGCCAGGGTACTCTGAGTGGTGTGACTGGCTAACAAGACATGGCACTGTCTAATCTGCATCAGCTCAGAGGCTTCTGGAAGAGGGCTCCGAGCTCCTTGTCAGTCCTAAGTCAAAACTCAAAACCACTGGGCCTCTGGGTCCTTTTACCTGTTGTAAAACCTTTTCAGTGAATATCTCTTGGAGTCTCGAAATTTCAACGACTTTCCCTTCGATTTGCCTTCAAAAGAGAATTGACAGGTGACATATTGGTTGTTATCTCCTGGTATCTAAGATGAATGGTAACATTTCTGAAGGAAACATTAAAGTGATGGCAAAAGATGGCCGGCATGCCAGACACGGGGAGGAGCGGGAAGGCATGCTAAGTCCTCTGCAGAGCCTAGTTACCTTGTGATACATGCTGGACAATCAAAAGGCATGGCCACTTTGAAAGCCCATCTTTACATTTTCCTCATAAGCCAGTTCATTATGGCAAGAAAATGCTCCAGTTCACTCTCCGATCACCCAATCTGGTTTAGCAATCAAGTGCTTGCCCAACCCGAAACACTGGGTGAGTCCTTTCCACCATGGGGTGGGTGGGCAGGGGCTATGAGGGTCTGAGAGTAGAAGCTGGCTCAGGCTGAGCTTCACTACTCCAGAACAGCTGGGGATGAGTCAGTGGCAGAGGAGAAAGGTGAGTGTCGAGGGGAGCTGGGGTTCCCTGTAGAACACATGGGAAGGGCAGACAGGTGACATGGAAGGAGCAATGTCAGGGCATAGAGAAGGTGGGTAGGCAGGAGGCCTGTGAGAGCCACCTCTGGGACAAAATATCCCTGGGGCTGTCCCTGGGAGTACCCTTACTCTAAATAAGTCCCCAGGCTGGGAGGGGCCACACCCTGAATGAAATAGGGCTGTGCAAAGACTCAGCTGTTGTTTCCACAACGCTGTAACATTCCTGAGGAACACAGGCCCTTGAAGCCCACTGACAAGTGGGTGTGAGCCTGGTCATCTGGAAACAGGCACTCCTGGGACAAGGCCCCTCCTGCATTTACAGCCACTCCACCCAAGCAGCCCTGAGCTAGTGGTATGGTTCCATATTTGGGGTAAACTGTCTTCAGTATGTGCTCTTTCTGCATGCAGAAGCAGTCAGTCTCTTTCCACAGGCCCAGCCAGCCCTGCCCTGTTACACGTGGGCGCCTGGATGCCAAAGCAAGTGGAAAAAGTCCCCAGTCTCTGGGAAAGCTGTCATCAAGTTACTAGCTATATACATACCTC
The DNA here is from genome assembly GCF_021556685.1 of Rattus norvegicus. Lineage (NCBI taxonomy): Eukaryota > Metazoa > Chordata > Mammalia > Rodentia > Muridae > Rattus > Rattus norvegicus. The sequence goes on from NC_141547.1 coordinate 77,122,823, forward strand.
ACTTCGTCAAACAAGCTGTTCATTTCACCAATGAGTCGTTGATTTTCTTGTTCAAACTGCAAAGAAACACACACACTCAGAATGATATCAGAAGGGGCCCAAGAAAGGAGAAACAAGGAACTTTTGACACACCTCCCACCTCCTAAGCATCACTGCCCAGTCCCATTGGCCAGCACAGGGCACTGCCAGCAGACTGTCTGAAAAGTACCGCATTCTGGGAAGAAAATGCTAGCCAGCCCAAAGACCAACTGTGCTATGCTGGCTTCAGAGTCCTCCTGGGTCTGAACTCAGGAGCAGCTGCTGAGCAGAGGAAGCTGCCTCTGCAGCCTCAGACATGCTCTCTGCTGAGATTCCACTGCTGCCACCTATCTCCAGGTACAGCATTTTTAGTCAGAGAACTTGGTGTGGGGAAGACTGTGGGGCAGAGGCTGACAGGCTTTTGGCCTGTGACAGGGACAGACCTGTGAACCTAAGGGCCTGTGTGACAGCATTAGGGCTGCCCACTGCCTGGACGTAGCACGACTGCCCTTTCAGAGTGAGCCCCACACCTACTTCATATTGCCCTGTCCTAAAATGACCTCTGTGGAGCAAAGTTCAGATCCTGAGCAAACATTCTGAAAAGAACTCAGGTAACACACGGCTCCTTGGGTTGGGCTCAGTACCCCACTGCCCATGACACCAGTGCACTGCTTCCCTTTTGGTTCTACCTGGCCCAGCAGAAGAGGCTTCGGATCCATATTATCTGCAATCCAGCCAAAGTTCACCTCTGTGACAGCAGCCTCAGCCACTTCCACAGGCGTAGGAGCATGCCACACTCCCCATCTCTTCTGACTGGCTGGGGACTCCAGCACAGGTGCCATGTTAAGGCCTGGGCACAGAGCAGAGGGAAGTACTTCCTCTGGGTCTCCCCTGCATGCAACTTCACTGTGACATTTCTTAACTTGTTCAGAGACCGGCTCCTCTCAAGGGGCAGAGTCACCTTTCTTCTTAAGACCCTAAGCCCTGCACAAACCCTGCTGCCCATCAGAACACAAAGAGGCCTCATTCTACCCTAGACTCATCAGATCAGAAAATGGGCATGGAAGGAGGATGGGGTGGTTCCCAGCAGGACCTCACAGACGGTGAATGTAGTATTACTAATGGCTCTTTTCATTAGGCATCAGAGACCAGGTAAGAGAATAAAACCCTCACTTTGAGTCTGAAGGCATCAGCTGTTAACTGTCCACACAGCAGTGACTTAGGAGGCCAGTATATCCTGAGCGTGTGTAATTATTTCAGTTGTAGGTGCTAATTTACCTGCACCAATTCCCTCAGGCATGCTCAAGTTTGTTTTCCAGGGAGGCATTTCCTTTCTCTCTTTTTCCCCTAATGATAAAATATGGTCCTGCCCTTTTAGATCTTGTCCTTAGATGCTTTAAAACTGTTCCTAAACACGATCACCTATCAGTCTAGGTGACTTACTACTGGAATGCTGTCTGGAAACAAAGCCCTGTGGTTTCCTCCAGCCCATGCATGGGATACAGGGCTGTGCTGCCTTTCCAAGCCCTAGCAGCTGACAGTTCTGAAATCATCACACGGGCTCCAGCAGTCAGACAACGGCACAGGTCCCCTGACCCCAGGAGCTCTGTATGCCAGCTTAGGAACAGAAGCAGCCATCCCACGTGGTTAGGGTAGAAGAGAGGGCTCAGGAGCTTCAGCAGAGAGCAGCCTCCACACAGGGCGCTTTATTAATACAGTCCCTCGTGCTGTAGTGACTCCAGACCGAAAGTTATTTTGTTGCTACTTCGTAACACATTTTGCTATTGTCCTGGATTGTAAATGCCCGTGTTTTCTGATGGATTGTGAAAGTACTGTTAGAGTCCCAGAGGTGTCATGAGAACCACTGCCCTAAGCAAACATAAGATCACCACTTACTCAAGTCCAACAGGCCCAAGCATGGACATTCACAGGAACTGGTTTTAGAGCAGTTTTCTGAATGGCAAGCTTGCCCCAAAGTTTGGGTGCTAGAGGTTGCTATGCTGGCCATATACCTCATGGAATGGAAGCCAGATGTGAGCTCATGAAATTGGTTAGGTGGTCCTAGCTAGTCAGCAACTTTCTGATGGCCATCAGTTTCTTTGTGACAGCTGTGAGCCTTATCCTTCCCTGACCCTGAGGTATGAAGTCGCAGCTAGAATCCCAGGTCCTTCACCTTTGAAACTATGTCTTTGGGCAGGTGAATAATCTAACCACTCTCCTTCTGCCTATGTCAGGAAAAATGGGAAGAGTAGGTAAGGAGGTCATTAAGACATGTATGTTGTCTACTTGAGTACTCTCTGGGAGACAGATTCCAGACAGGTTTTTAAAGTGAGTGGTGAGATGCCTGGAGATGCCTTTCACCTCAGATTCAATGGAACAGCTGTGGCCCTTTGCTGTTTCTGTCTGGCTTTGGAAAATGCACAGATGGTACCTTCTGGGGTCAGTCTTACTGTGCAGCCATGCTGCCTCCTCAACAAGGAGGGACTTGGCCAGGTACAGGGCTGAACCAAAGCCTTGGTCTCTGGTCAACACCTCGGCAGGATGTCTATATGCCCAGAGATACGATGTACCACAGTCTAGGAGATACTTATCACTTAATGTGCTATGTTTAGATATAAGTTCTCTCCTGAAAATGCTCACGGCTGAAAGAAGCATTGGTTTCCAGCGAGCACATTAAACCACTGCGAGGATATCGGACCATTGAGGCTCTGACCAGTCACTGAATTATTCAGTTTCTGGTTCAGAATGAGGAAGGAAGCAGCTGAGGGTGGGTCCAGTTGGCAGAGGTAGGTCATTAGGGGCTTATTCTTGGGGCAGCTGTAAGATGAGCACCATGCCCTTCTGCCACATAGACCCAGAGCAAACAGACGCCTCTGAAACCAAGCACTTGAGTAAACCTTTCCCACCTTGGTAGCTGTTCTCAGGTACGGGGAAGAATGGCCAACAAGCAGCATACATGGCCCAGGCTGGCTTATAACTATGTATTTGCAGGTCTCCCTGCCTTCATTCATAAGTGCTAAGATGACAGGTGTGCCTCCCACAGCCGTCTTATCAGCATCACCTAAGGACCTAGGACTTGAGATTCAGGTACCCCTGAACAGGCGTCTGTGGCTCACCGTACAGTGGGGCTGCAATACTCCCTTCTGGATGAGGCTAAGCAACATAACACAGGTAGAAGTACTCAGGGTAGCCATGGTGCAAGCACAGTGCGCAATAGCTCCCTTTTCTCTCTGACTCTTACTGGTCAGGCAGCGTTTCCAGTTGGCCTCTAGAAAGGGCTTCTAGTCTGGTTTAAAAGATACAAGTCCATTAGCAATATCTTTCTATAGAAATTGAGTTTCCATCTATCCCTCTTTGAAAGTCACTACTGCTAAGGCTTTAGAATTGAAAATAAGGCAGGATGAAGTGCTCCCATCTCAAGTTGTGAGGACTCAGACTCTCCCAACACCTAAGTTCTTGATATATGAATTGTGCTGGGCCTCAGTATGAAAGCCACGCCAACTGGCTGCTTGGTGCCATGAGCTGCCTCCGAGGACACCTGCTACAGACTCATTTTATACAGATTTAAGAAAGAAGTCACACTTGTGTCTTTCAAAGTTACTTCAATGAACGCATCAATAAATAAAGGTGACTTTACTTGAGTAAAATGAATGGAGCACGTACGAGTAATGTGGGCTCTAAAAGACAGCTATCTTCTTGATGTTTGACATTAGAAAACAACTGAGTTTTACTACACCTGCCACAAACCTCTGCTGACTCAAGGTCCCATCCACCTGTCCCATGCCTTACACCTAGAGAGCGATCGATTGTGCGTGCAAAAACCATCCGGTGGCCATGCTGCAGCACCTAGAAACAGCTTCTTTGTTAAAAAGAAAGAATTAAATTGCCAGTAGAGGGCTTAATTGACTATTTCACACTGAGGGAAAAGTTCCAAAACTCATTATGAGTTATGACTAGTTTCATCATAAACCACTAATATAGTATTTCTGCCCTATCATTTTCAGGATTGGGCCTTTGAATCTGGGCTAGTCAGACTTTGCAATATGACTCTCAGCAATTACTCCCCAACAAGAATGTCATTAGGTGAGCATTAAGTAGCCTGTTATAAAAAGTCCGTGACATGCCTGTGTCCCACCCACCTGCAGCAGCAGAACAAACGCTTGGAAGCACTGCAGACACGGCTTATAGGGCACCAACACACAGTGTACAGTGCCAGTCTTTTGCTGAATGGTCTGGCTGGGACAGCAGGACATGAAAGATGACACCACAGACTTGGGAGAGGCTCATTCTGATACTTCGGTAGCTCTGTGGCAGGTGTGGGTCATGTCAATCATGGACAGGCCTCTCTGGCTGTGCTGAGAGGCTCTCAATTGTGACTCCCTATAGTTCTGCAGGGCATCCATTCTGACAAGCTTGATGTCCATGGAGGCTCATTTGCTTCCCAAGTTACACAGACAATTAGTGAGAGGAGGAGTCACAGCTGACTGCCTGGATCTCCAGCTCTAGTTCTCTACTACCTCAAAAGGACTATGCCCTGTGATGGCAGACACCCTCCTCCTGTCAGCTTCCTTAGGACTACCTTCCACAGTGCCAGTGGTTTCTAAGTCACATGTCTGCAAAGATAAACAGATCTTTGGAGCTCAGCACTGCTCCAGGAGAAAATCAAAGTCCTCTAGCAAACCCCTGTGAGGATTCTGGAGATTTCCTTTTGCAGAGAATGATGGGGCATAAGGGAGTGCGGCCTGACAAATTTTCATTCTGCTTACAACCTGATCAATGTGTCCTTTCTCACTGAAGAGATGGGGCAGTTATGTCTAGCAAATCTGCGACATCTGGGTGACATTTGGGGCAATACAACCCAGCATTCCCACCAGCAAGTTCCCTTTGTATAAACTAGTGACAAACAGCATGACTTTAAGACATTCCTGTCATTATTGTCAGAGGGAAGACAGTCCAGATGTGTTGGAACTCACTTGTTTTCTGCCTCTACTGTAGCATTCACAGGTAACACTCATGGCCCTGTCTCATCTCTGTCTACAGTGTTTCTAGAGGACCTCCTCTTGGCCCTAAGATGCCTCTAGCCTAAGCCAGTAAACCCACTGGCAGTCTACATCTTTCGCCATGCCCATGGCACTTTCAAGGTTTCTGACATGGAATTATCAACTACTGTTCCCTGTGCCCCCCTTTTCCTGACTACCCAAATCAGAAACCTCCCAAGGGTCTGTCCTTCAAGGAGTAGCTCTCCAACAGCAGCCCCAGGCAGCATCTTACTGCCCTTGAGAGTAGGGAGAGTACACAGAGGTTCCAGATGAAGGTACATGTGGCTTGTGGTTGGCTGAGTCCACAGCCCTTTCTTTGGCCTTGGGGCAGCGGCTCCTTAAACTTCCCAAATGTTGGTTTTCACTTGTTTATGCTACTTTCTAAAAGAAAAATCTTCTGTTTCAGTTGTTTGCTTCAGGCAAGGTGAGGCAGGATGTTGAGTAAGAGATCCTGGGCCTGTCACCTGGGCTGGGCAGCTGATTCTGAGGGAGCAGCATGTGGATAGGCCTTCCGTACCACTGACAAGAACCCAAAGCATCTATGCCACACTCACCAGTCACTCACCTACTTAGCAGCCCTCTGCAATCACTGACCTGGGACTAAGGTGATGTCGGTGAGCCACGATTGTGCTAGCACAGTAGAGAAGGGTACAGAATACAGTAGGACACTAGGGCAGCTGGCTGGTCAGAGAGGGCAAGAGGTCACACTGGAGACACGATAGAAGTCAGACCGGAGTGGGGAGAAGAGCACCTTCCAGGGAAATAAGCCAGCATCACAAACAGTTTCCTGAAAGGCTGAAGGCTAAGCCAAGGCCAAAGCCTATTCTTACTAGACAGGAGGGCTTCTTTTTGCCACAGATCCTCCTGTCTCCAGAGGCTGGAAACCCAGCTCCACCCTTGTCAGCAAGGGATTACTGGCAAAGCCTTTCCTACTCTTTGCCAAACACAGGAGGAGATGACGAATACTGCAGGTCTGAAGAAGGACCAGGGAGATGAGTCCTAAAACGCTCGTCGTCAATGCTGTATAGCCAGGAGGCTGCCATTTGGGAAGCTATCACCAAAACTTTGTCCCCTGAAACCACTCAGAAAAGATAAAGAATAGCACTTTTTTTTTTTTTTTTTGGTTCTTTTTTTCGGAGCTGGGGACCGAACCCAGGGCCTTGCGCTTCCTAGGCAAGCGCTCTACCACTGAGCTAAATCCCCAATCCCCAAAGAATAGCACTTAACACAGGGCACAGGTTACCAGGAGGTCATCATTGTCCTGATGGTTGTTCCTGTCCCCGTTCAGCCATCGCCATGTTCCCTCTCATTTCTATGACACCAGAGACTCAACCGAGTATAAGCACCATCTTTGCAAGTATAAAGACACAGTTAAGACAATGCCTGCTACCCTGCTGGTGAGCACACTTAGCAAGACCGTCCAAGCTAACTTCTGTTTAAATTGTGCTGCCGTGAACTGAAATCATGAAAAGCCTAACAGGAAGTGTATCTAAAATAAGTGGGCAAGTGTATGTATCTAAAATGTGTTTACACTTTTAGGGCTCAATATCAAATTATGGAAAGGACATTTGCACAAGCTCCCACTTACTCACAGTCTTAGGACAGAAGCTAAGGGAAGCAGTTAGGATTACCATCTGTATCTCTTCTGGAGACAGCTCATCTTCACCCTTGCCATCGCCCCAGGTTCCCAATTCGGGCTGTGATTCAGCCAAAGGCTTTTCTGTTAAGAAAGGAAACAGTAAAGTTTTAGGACAAAAATAGGAAGCTAATTATTTACTCAGAATAGGCAGCTGAAGAAACAGGCATGAAGATACCAAAAAGAGTGGATGGAGTTCTGCAGCGTGGTCCATATTGAACAGTTAGCTAATGTATAGCAGCGGCTCCATGGCCCAGCCCACGCACTATTAAGTCTTTTTCTAGGATAGCCACAAATACTAAAGCATGAGCATCTTCCTCTAGAAAGCCTTCTGTTCATGACAAGGTAAACACACAACATCCCTTCAACAGCACAGGTGCCTAGAAAGAACTCTCACCCAGCACGATGGGCGTAGTCTGTACATGGAAGTGGGGCCGACTGGTGGAAGGGAAGGGTCGCTCAGCGGAGACCACAACAAGCCTGACCCCAAAGGTGATTGCAGGTTTCTGTTTGTTATAGTGTCCCTGGGCTCCATCACTGTCTTGCCAGGGATTCAAAGGCAAATGCTATATCCTTCCCTTTTCCTTTCCTTTGCCTCAATTTCCTATTGAGCTTAGTCCTGCAGAGTGGTCAGAGTTCAAGGGTTTGGGTGGGAAAGCACATGACCACAGCAGAGTCTAGAGAAGGTCATGGTACTATTAGGAACATATCTTCATAAGCAGTGACCTATACCTTCGTGCAGGTGAAGCAGAGCTACAGATATGGGGAAACATCGACATCACAAAGCATGCTCAGGCAGAGTGGCTCTGTTCCGAGCAGCACACTCCGAGCAGAACCCATCACACTCACACCCCTGTGATGTCTGTCCCCTATCTGGCTTCAGTATGGTCCTCATTTCAGATTTTTCTTCCCTTCCCCTTTGAATACAAAAACAAAATTAGAAAAATAAAGCCCATCATAACAGATCCAAACATGGATTAGCTACATCGGTATAGAGAAGTTCTGTGCTCTCCAGGGGGTTCAGCTGTGTGCCACCTGAAGCCCTTCTGATCTGGGCCCCAGGACTCAGCCTGAAGCACAGAGCTCACAGCAAACTGAGTCAACCAATCAGATCCAGATGCCCTACCTGCATCCCAGGCCTTCTGTGGTTTTGCCGCAGTCAGCCTCTGCAACCTTATTTCTTACAATTTGTGCTCCTTGATAATTGTGCTCCCAAGGGCCTAGTGACTACGTCCTCCATGGCCACATGGGCCTCCATCCCTCTGGCCTTTCAGTGCTTCCCTTGCTCTAACCTTCTGCCTACAACTGCCAAGCTTCTCTTTTGGTGTTGGCTAACTTGCTTGAGGCTCCATCTTCCTGAGGTCCCCAGGACATTCTGTTGTGCTCTGTCCCCACTTCTGTCTCTCCTAGGATACTACTTTCTTCTAGGAGCTGGAATCCTATTCTCCCTGGCAACGTTGACCTTCTCAGGGGCAGGAACCATGACTCACCTGAGAAACACATCTGAATACCCAGAAACCAAGATGGGAAAACAGCTTACCACAGAGACATGAAGAATGCAGCCTTGGCAGGCAGAATATTTAAAGAAAAGGCCTTAATGCTGGAAGAGACCGGGTGACCATGAGCAGAAGTGTGAACCTGCTGACTAAATGAACAAGTGCCAAGTGGCTAAGGGAGTATGACAAACAGGATAACATCCCTTGCCTAGAACTGTTTCACCTTGTTTGGTACCAGAACATGCCTGTGTGGGTGGCATCTCAGGTTTCAAAAGAAACCTGAAAGGCAAAGTAAGGAAAAGACACATGCACACAGGCCAGGCTTGAAAACCAGCACTCGCAGACAGCCTAGAAGATAATCACACACAGGCAGAAACACTTTCTAGTGCATGGTGGAAAGGGCAGACACACAGCCATGTGAAGGAGAGAGCTGGCTGTAGGGGAGGATTTTCCCTATCAACATCAAGCCTGGGGTAGAAAGAAAAGCCTAGCTAGGAAACAGGCAGCACATGAAAGGTTGGTGCAGGTCTCTCCCTGGCCTGCCTGGCCTGCCTGTTCTCCCCTCCTTTCCTCTCCCTTTGCTTCAGAGGTGCACCCAGGCTAGGGCTCCACACTGCCTGTTTCCCAAGATCTGCCAAGCTCCTAGCCCTAAGGTGTCCCTGCTCACCCCATCAACAGCGTTCCCACCTGAACACCCAGGAGGCAGGTACCAAAGGCCCAGCACATTCAGGAATGTGGACTCCCTCCCCCACCTTGCTGTCAGATAGTATATGAGGCAGCATCGCCCCTTTCACCGCTCTTCAGCCTCAAGGTTCTAAGTTACCAAGCTCCCATCCCACACACACAAACTGTGACACGAGCACTCATCACTCTGCTCTATGTGTTTGGGTGTGCATGTAGCCGGTAGTCCCCCGTGGCAGGTATCGTTTTTCTGGGTTGTGGCAAGAGATTCCTGTCCAGCCTGCCAGCTTCCATGCCACCTCTCAGCAGTGTCAGAGCTTTTAGGATAGAAGCCACACTGCCGCTTTGGAATGCCTGGTGGATTCCTACCCTGCTGAGGCAAACAGCACCATGCTGCCTTTTCAACACTGGCCCCTCTGAGGTATGAGGCACCTCGAAGCTGTCATGTGTCCCCTGGTCACTGGTGATGCTAGGTCCTTTAGGATGCTTATTTGTGATGCACAGATGTCCTTAAGAAACTGCCATTCACTCTGGTTTAAGGGGGTTTGTGCTTGTATGTGTGTGTGTTTTCTTAATTTTTTAAAATCAACTTTGGTTGGTTTGTTTGTTTGCCTATTTGTTCTCTAAAGACACACAGAGAGGAAGGCTGTGGTGCTGGGGGGGTGAGCAGGAGTTTGGAGGAATGAGAGGAGGGGAGTCATAATCAGAATATACTGTATGAGAATTTTTTTTCAATTAAAAAAGAAACTGCCATTCAGATTCTTTGCCCATTTTCCAGCTGGGTGTGAGTTTAGCTTTCAGTTGAGAAGTCTCTGTGTGTCCATCCATGTGGTGGAAGTGCCTCCTCAGATATGCAGTACCATGTAAGTAGTTCTCCATTCTGTGGGCTGCCGTTGCACTCTCTTTGAGAGTGAGCCCCAGTGACCAGGGCTGACCTCCTGCTCCATGTCTAGGCAGTCAAAGTGATGCTCAGTGAGCATGGGTGTGAGTGTAGGGCCCAAGTGCTGCTGTCCACTTGCGCTGTCTCCTGCACACTGCTCAGAACTGCTCCCAGCTCACCCAGTCAGAAGACAACTTTTTGATCATGTGGACTCTAAGGCAGAGCATAGGAATGCCACCTCTCTCCTCACCCTCACAGGCACCACAGTGAAAGGGCACTGGCATATGGGCCTCACTTGTTTCCCTGTGAGCCCAAAAGGAGAGGCATTTCTACTAATTATGAAGTTCATCTCAAGGCCTGGCACAACAAGCGCTGTAGGGTTGAGGTCAGCAATACAACTGAGTATCTTCTCAGGAGATGCATTGCCTCTGGGCCCACAGTCAGCATTGGCTTTCCCTGCTGTCACCAGCCTGTAAGGATTTACTGAGAAGGTGAAAGGCTGAATATGGATGCTGCATCCAGCTTCAGTAAATGTAGTTATGATGTCCACCATATCCTCCTGGGAGTTGTGCCCATGGGGTTGTGGGGAAGCCCCAGGCAGGCACAGGAGATAAACAGAGCCCCTGCATACCTCACCTCAGCAGCTATGAGCCAGGAATGGGCTGAGACTGTGCAAATAGAACCACCCACATGCAAGGCTGCTGTGCTTCTTCAGTGCTGGACTTCGAGCTGTTATATAACTTCTCTGACTCTTGGCTTCCTCACTTATTAAAATACTCACAAAGATCCAATGTGAGTCAGGCCTGTCACTCAGTCAGGATGTGTGGAACAATGAAAGGCTCCAAAAGTGCTGTTCCCACTGCACAAGGGACCTCTGGTATCCTCCAAGGTGGTGAGCCACGGTGCATGTGGAACACTTATGAAATGCTGGGAGTCATAAGATAGAGATGGGCAAGAGCCAGGCCACATACCAGTGAGTCTTGGACCTAGTATTTATGAGCTTTCACCTTGGAAAATTAGCCCAGGCCCTGAGCCTTTCAGGATCTTCTAAAGAAGAGAGGCTGACCCTCCAGTGCTGGCAGAGCCACAGCCATGGCAGAGAAGACGTTCAGGTGTTACAGCTTCAGTGAGCTGCTAGGCAGTGAGTGGTGCTGCCACATGAAACCTGCTTGCTTGCTACACCGTATGCAGGTTGCAGCACATCCTCACATGCAGAGGTACATGGACTGTACACATAATGAAGCAGTCCATGACATTCTCATCTGATGCAAACTGTGCATTTCTTTGACATGTACGGTCAGGAGTATCACTGTGTCTGTGATGACCAGGAATACAAACCTACACTTGCATCTTATGCCAAGGGCCTACCTGACTGTGGAGACCCCTGAGAAAACATACTCCACCGTGGGGACGTGCAGCTGCCTGCCACCAGTGCAGACGTCCACTGTGGAGGTTTCCACCACTCTTGAGCAGGCAGGTTCAATGATGCCTCCTCAGTTTGCACCCAGCAAGTGCGCAGAGCAGCAGCCCTTCAGAGTCCTCGGACTAAGCAACTCCAAGCTTCCTTTGCTCTGGGTATCTATGCTTACCACCTTGGGGCGGGAACTGCGGCCTTTCCCTGCTTTCATATTCCTGCCAACAAGTTAGAAGAAAGAAGCGCAAAGCAAGACTTTTATCTTGGTTCATACCTGGCAAGTCCTCAGCAGCAGGCTTTTCTTCAGAGTCCTGGGAAGCATTGTGAGAGGATTTCTCAGATGCGGGTTCTTTCCTCTTTGTATGAGGCTCAGGCTCCAGCTTAGATCTAAAGACAAATACTTGGAAGCTATTATTTCACCTCCCACACAGGATCCCTTTCTGACAACAGAGAGGGTCACGTGTGACTCTGGCCCCTCTACTGGGGTCTAGGAGTCAAACGGATATGTCACACCTTAGTGTGAAGGTTCCATGTTGACAGTATATGGCCTTCTGCATTCCAGCCACAGCACAGTGCTTAGTCCCTGCATGCACGGAGGTTGCCCTGGAGAGGGACACCACACCAGGAAGTGGGTATACAGCAATGTAGTAGTTTTACACTAATACAAAAATACTGCCAAAGAGAGAGACACACACACGCACGCACGCACGCACGCACGCACGCACGCTTGTTGAAATCATTATTGAAATCGTTTAACTAGGAGAGTGCGAGTCTTCAACAGCTAGTTGGGCCAGGAAGCTCTGCATGTAGCTCTCTTCTCACCTCTTCTCATACTCTCTGCCCACGGTGTGGTCTCCTTTTCCACTATAGGGTACACATTCATTTCTGCTACTTAGAGATCTTCACAGGTTTTCTTAAATTTTTAAAATTTAAGTTTTATTTATTATTTATCATTAGTATGTGCACATGAGTGTCTGTAGGCCTGCACTGCATGTGCAGGGATCAGAAGACAACTTTTGTATGCACATCTTCTCTTTCCACTTTGCTGAGGCAGGGTCCCTCCCCATTTCTCTGGGAACTTCCAGGGGCTTTCCTCTCCCCTTCCCATCTCATGGCAGGAGTACTGAGACTACACATGTGGGCTATAGCATCTTTCTTTCCTTTCCTTTTAAAACATGGATTCTAAGGATCAAACTCTTAGGCTGATGCAGAAAGTGCCCTTACTTACTAAGCCATCTTATTGCCCAATTTTGTGTGTGTGTGTGTGTGTGTGTGTGTGTGTGTGTGTGTGTGTGTGTGTTGCACGCAGGTACATTTACCCATATGTGCATGTCTAGAGGCCAGAGATTAATGTTAGGAATTTTCCTTTAGAATTCTCTGTTTATTTTTATTGTTGTGAGTTTGTGTTCACTATGTAGCTCTGGATGGCCTGGAACTCACTGGGCAGACCAGTTCTGCCTGCCCCTGCTCCCTGAATACTGGGATTAAAGGTGTATGCCACCATATCTGACTTCCATTTATTATTGAGCTCGCTGTTTCATGGCTGGCCAATGAACCCCAGGAACTACCTGTCTCTGCTTCCAGTGCTGAGATTACAGGTGAGCACCATCATGCCTGGGTCACACATGAGTGTTAGGGAACTGAATGCTGGTTCTTACACTTGCACAGCAAGCACTTTTCCCTCTGTCTAGGCCCCAGCTTATTTAACAAGCATGCCCCTGCTCATCTACATGCACTCATTCCTCCTTAGAGCAGGTCTGTCTGTGTGAGCTGCGTGTGCTGCTTAGCTAGATAAGTGCCTGCATGCACTGCTTCTGAGATCTGAAAAGAAGCTCCGAAAGGGGCCATATACTCACTGAGTGTATGGCTTTAATGAGTGAACCTTTTAGGTAGGGCTAGTTTAAGAAAGGCCCTTGAAGTGGCCATGGGGACCTTGGCCTCCCCTTCTCTTTGTTCTCCAATTGTGTTGCCATGAGGAAAGCAGGCTTCCTTTGCCATGTACTGTATCACCAAGGGCCAAGCAAACTATAAGCTAAAACCTCTGAAACCCAACAGACTTTCCCCTTCTGACTTTTATTTTTTATTTTATTTTAATATGGAGCCAGGGTTTCACTATGTAGTCCTGGCTAGCCTAGAACTTGCTATGGGACTAGGGTAGCCTTGAACTCACAGAGAGCTGAGTGCTAGATTAATGACAGGCACTACCATGATTGTCCTCCTTTTTAGTTGACAGTCGTGGGAATTTTGTTAGAGAGATGGGAGTCTGACTAATGCAGTTCAATAAACACACGATGAATGAATAAATACTTTATAAATATGAGTAAAAGGCTAACAGAAGAGAAAAACTGACTATAAAATAATGTGCTTTAGAGCCAAGCAAAGTGGTGCACGACTATAATCCAAACACTCAGGAAACAGACGCAGGAGGAGTGTAGGGAGGAGTTATATGACAACCTGGTTACAGTGTGCAGCCCTTCTCAAAAGACTCAATCACTCAATCACCAAAATAAAACAACAGTTTTACCAAAACTTATATGAAAATATAAAATTTACAGGCAGGGTGCTGAAAAGATCTGTGATGCGGCCTCCACCTATGGGCCAGGCGGCCTGTGAGTAAAAGGATAAAGTCCATGTGCGCTGACTGGGCCTGGCCTATGCACACCACTTAGTATTTGACGAGCATCTAGGTCGCACTAAGTTCTTATTGAGGGTAAATGTAGACAAATTTATTCAACTCCAGAATCTCTCTAGAAGGTACTAGAATTAAATGACCTTTTTATAAAGAAGGCAGCTGAGGCCACATGGTAGCAAGGCTGCAACAAGACTTCAGGGCCCAGCTCCAGAGTCCATGTCGTGTCAATTCCATGAAGAACATCTCTTTACCCAACATTAACAGAGTGAGTGGATATTTATAGAGAACAGATGCTCATTAATGCCCTCCAGATCCTGACTAAACAAAGCATAAGGAAGGAGACAACTGTCAATAGCAGAAACAACTGTGGGCAGGAAGCAGGGCTCAGGACACAGTGCTCACTGACGTGCCTACAGTCCTGATCCCAGTACTGGAAAACAAACTCAAAGGAACCTTTTTAGAAATAAGACAGGGAGAGACTCTGCCAGAGGATGACAAATACAGAGGTGAATGCTAGCAGCAAACCACTGAGCTGAGAACGGGGTCCCCGTTAGAGAAAGGATTGAAGGAGCTGAAGGGGTTTGCAACCCCATAAGAACAACAACACCAACCAACCAGAGCTCCCAGGGACTAAACCATCCTCCAAAGAGTACACATGGACAGACCCATGGCTCCACCTGCATATGTAGCAGAGGATGGCCTTGTTGGGTATCAATGAGTGGAGAAGCCCTTGGCCTTGCCAAGGCTGGACCCCCAGTGTAGGGGAATGTCAGGGCAGGAAGGTGGGAAGGGTGGGTGGATGGGTGGGAGAGCACCCTCATTGAAGAAGGGGGAGAGGAAATGGAATAAGGGGTTTATGGATAGGAAACCAAGAAAGGGGATAACATTTGAAATGTAAATAAAAAAATCCAAGTTAAAAAAAAAAAGAAACAAGACAGGATTTAGTCTATTTAACATTAAGTGTATTAGTATAATTATAAAATGAAATATTGCTTAACATTTTATATCAAATTAGGCTTGCTAATTGCTAAGCAGATGCTGAATCCATGGACCGCTGATCCTAGCTTAAGAGTTTGGGTTCTGAAGTCATGAGCTGAGTAACCCTCATAAAAAAGACATTCAGAAATGAGGTGTGGATATAACCATGGGTTTGAGTCTAGCCTGCCTCTTACTTGCTGTATGTGACTATGGATATGATTTCACTCTCAGCATCTAGAAAATGGGGAAAACTCTGCCTTTAAGGTACTTATAAGGATGAAATGACATCACCCAGTAGGAAGTGCCTAGGACCCAGCTCCCACCTGATTCTTTACCAATAAACCTGGTTCTTTATCAATAAAGCTACTCTCCTTGTTTTTTACCCCAACCCCCAACCCAGGGCTCATTCTGGCTTCTTCTTAAGAACCTTCAGCTTTTGTGATAGTAGGAACCTGGCTCCTAGCAGCCTTGTGACCACTCAGACTAAAGAACAGCAGTCATATAACTTCTCACTGGGCTACAGCCCGCTTCCCTCCTTTAGCTTTCACTCCACTGTGGCGGTAGAAACCCTTTCAGAGCAGCCACTGTCATCATCACGCATTCTGGCATTCTGTAATCCTTCCCTTGTCTCCTGATGCAGTACAGAAATGTCCCTGGCTCATTTTACTGTCCTTAATCCAGCCTAAGAATAGGCCATTTCTCCAGAAAGCCTGGCCCCTCAAACCTTGAACTGGTACTTAGAAACCAAAACGTGTGGGGTGTGTGTGTGTGTGTGTGTGTGTGTGTGTGTGTGTGAGAGAGAGAGAGAGAGAGAGAGAGAGAGAGAGAGAGAGAAAGAGAGAGAGAGAGAGACAGACAGACAGACAGACAGACAGACAGACAGACAGACAGACAGACTGTGGCATCATTGCTCACAGGCCTTCCCAGTAGACAGATCTAGAAAACCTACACTGTGCATGGTCACAAAGATACACACCACATTGACTTCCAGACTGAGCTATGGGAACTGAAAACTATTCTAACCCCTATTAACAAGGTCTAAGCATTGTTGCACCTTCTGTATCAGCTGAGAACCGAGACCCTCAGCTCTAGCACCACTCCTCCATCTCCTAGAGAGGATATTCTCATCTTTGCATGCCTCTCACTGCCTCTCTGATACCCTACCCTGGGCAGCACAGACACTCACCTTTACCCCTCCTCATCTCCTGGTTCAGGAAGGGGGATGGGCTGCACTGAACATTTCATTTAATGCCCATCACCCTGGAGTATGGCAGTGCCAGTTTTCAATGTAAAATAAATAAAGGGCTGCAGAGAAGCAGACAGAGACAAAGTTGAACACTTCTGGAAGGTGATAAAAACAGATTCTAATTATACAGAGAATATCTACTAAAATCCCCAGGGAAATTACAAATGAGCTGGCTCAAGGCAACCTGGCAGGAGGGGGAAGCAATCTTTTTTTAAAAAAAAAATGTCACCACAAAGATCTGTTTATGCCCCTGATTCACTTCAGTGTACTTTTCAAACTAAAGGCCATGCATTGTCTAACTGTGATCAACACAGGTCCCTGGCTTTAAAAAACCTTAGAATTGTGTTTGAAATTGTAGAAGAACAAGCAAGAAAGAGACAGCTTTTCCTTGGCTTTGAAGCAAAAAATAAATAAAGGAAGGAAGGAAGGAAGGAAGGAAGGAAGGAAGGAGGAGGAGGAAGAGGAGGAGGAGGAAGAGAAGAAGAAGAAGAAGAAGAAGAAGAAGAAGAAGAAGAAGAAGAAGAAGAAGAAGAAGAAGAAGAAGAAGAAGAAGAAGAAGAAAAAGAAGAAGAAGAAGAAGAAGAAGAAGAAGAAGAAGAAGAAGAAGAAGACGTAGTAGTAGTAGTAGTAGTAGTAGTAGTAGTAGTAGTAGTAGTAGTAGTAGTAGTAGTAGTAGTAGTGAAAGCACACTTTGCAAACAGAAAAGTCATTCCAGAAGGACTGCTCTCTGTTTTTTATGCACCAACAAGGAGGGCAAAGTCACTCTACATAAAGCCCAGCGCCCTAGTCCAAAGTGGCATTTGAGTAACAGAGACCTGAATCACAGGGAAGGTAGAGTCAGCTCACTCTACCTCAAGCAACTCCACACCCACCTGACAGGTATTTACTGGGCATCTACCACTTACTAGGGAAGTTCCTTTTTAAGTAAGTGTTCCTCCAAGTGTGGTACACAGTTAGTGCCAGATTCCTCACTGCCTATTGCTGGTCTGCTGCAGGGCTGAGTATAAAACAAGGAGCAAGGATGCACAAACTCCAACAGTGCCTTTGTCTCACTGGACATAGTATACAGTAGCTTGGTGTCATCTGACTATTGTGGCAGGCCACCTGGAGCACAGCCGTGACTACGCTGTGCATAGGAGATGACACATCAGTCCCTGGTGGACTGCGAAAACTACAGAGATGTGGCCCTTCACCTTAGGGGGTTGTTTTAAGCTAGGTCAACACGGTGAAAGGGCAGATGGGGAACATTTTAGGCTCATAATACAACATAATCCCATTTACACTCTCAAGACATTACAGTGGGCAATCTCAACAGGCATGGTTTCCTTCACCATACAAACGGGACAGTAACAACCAGGCTACAGAACACGAGCAGCCAGACTCTTCAAACCAACCTCTTAATGGCAGCCACCGGGAACCCAAACAGAACAGTAGAGAGAAACAACCATTGATCCCTCATGACAATGGTGAACACTCTGCCCATGGCTTCCTCAAAGGACAGGGATAGCACCATGGGCTGAAACACGATGGTGGTTGTGTGTGTGTGTGTGTGTGTGTGTGTGTGTCTGACTGTTAACAACACAATGGGAACCGACTAAGAAGGAAGGCACAACACTCCTGGCAGCAGTAGGAACACTTCATAGGACAGGTGACATTTGAGTTGGGCTAGAATGAGTACAATTTTGTTCACAAGAAGGACAGGACAGGCTGTAAAAAAGGTTCCATGGGAAGAGAATTCAACAAGAATTAGGCGCAAGAAAAGCAAAGCTCCTTCAGAACAAAGTCACACATGGACCTGCCAGAGCAGATGAGCTGGGGACTGATTTAGAAACAAAAGCTCTGATGTAACCACTGCAGCTTTAAATCTGCTATATTTGACCTTTGTGAGACCTGGGCAAAAGGGGGCATGAATTACATAATCAACGTCATGTATGTTTTTAGCAGACATCTGTGTCTATGAGGGAAGAACTAGAAAGAGTCAGAGTGGTGACAAATGCCTGCAGTTCCCACAATAGCCACATCGGGAGGCTGAGGGCCTGCCTGAGAAGTAGAGACGTCTCCAAAGCCCAAGAGTACAGGGCTATTCCCCCGGGTCTTCTGCTTAGGGTAATGCTGCACCTTCTTCATCTGACTGACATCAGTGTGGGCTGCAGAGGAAACTTCTGCTTAAAAGCAAGACTAAGGCTGAATGTGCTGAGGCCTCTTTCTGTCCCTACCTGCAACAGTATGGCAGACATACCTCTCCTCCCTGGGGGCTATGAGAGCAACAGACTGGTCACCTTACAATACAGATGACAGACAGACATCACCAGAGTCAGGCCTGCTCCCTTGGGTGCTGTCTGGGTAAACTGGCAGCCACCATGCCAAAATGGGTGTTGGAGTAGAGGGAGGGATGGGTTCAGTATACATGGCATCCTGAATATATTCTGTCATATTGTCACACAGGAGAGCTCTGGTCACTGTGAAAACTCTTTTTTGGAAAAACTTTCAAAGATGGAGATATGAAGGCAGAGACCAAGGTCAAACAGCTCCAAGTGTCCCACCTCATAGGGCAATTAAGGAACAGGGTGGGAAGCTAGGTAGGTGCCACACGCCTGTAAGCCCTGCACTCTGAATGCCGAAGCACAAAAGCTATGGGTTCAATGCCAGTTTAAAGTCAGTATGGACTACAGAGCTGGACGATCTCCTTACTCCTCCCAATGAAAAAGAAAGAGAGGTTGTTAAGTTCTCAGTACCAGTTTGGCTGCCATGAGACTGAGGGGTTTGATAACCAGCTGAACCTCGGAATCATCAGAAAATGGAAGAATCCACCTCACGGCTGCTGGGGCTAACCGAGTTAACCAGCACCACCCGGTACACAGTGTGTCCTCAGCCCCTGTGGCAGCATTTGGTGAAGAGCTCACAGAGCAGCCCCTGTACAGAGCTGGAGTTTTAGGAGCTCTGGTTACCATTCCTGTGGGCCCTGTTTTACCTGAGGAAAAGCAAAGGCGGCGATACTCACAGTCTTTTCTTATCCACCACGCGTTTCACTCGGATGGCTCTCTGTTCAGAGTAAAGCTTACACACTCCTGGTGAAGCAGAAAGAAACCAGAACAGAGACTATTTCAATGGCTTCTCAGGCAAAGGTGTCATTAAAACTAATGAGACACTGTGGTCTTCAGCTAGCAAAGCCCCATCTAAATTGCATCTCTTATGAAATACCACATTTGACCTTTAGAAGAAAATGAAATACTTTTTAAGTAATCTTCAACGAAATCCAAAACTGCAGTCCTGTGTTCCTTCACTTGCTGGGAATGAATCTCCTTGTGGGCTGTAAGAGAAAAGGACAGCACTTAGGTCTGTGCTCAAGGACCCTAGAGAACAGTCAGCGTCCCCAGAACGCTTCATTGAAAGCATGTTCAAAAGCGTAGCTATAAAACAGCCTCGTGTCAAGTGAGACTACATTTTTAAGAGTAAGATTTATTAGGGTTCACCAGGTGAGAGATTAAACCCATAGAAACTGCAGTCAAATAATTTATAGCTTATTACAGCACCGGGGGAGTGGAGCTGATCCAGCGCCTTCCGGAATGCTGACCTGGCTGTATTAACAGCATCCAGTGCTCAGGCTCACCTTCAAGTGACATGCTTAAATCACACATGCAAGAAACCCAGACACGCTCCGCCTGAGCTGTCTTTCAGCTCACTGTGGCTGCTTCTCCCCTTAGACACTGAGTGGCAGTATCCATACTATACTGCCCTCTAAGAACCTTTCGCAGTGACGAGCCACAAGGAAGAGCTACCACACAGAAGAAGCCTGAGGCAATTCCTATAGTAAGATCCTGCTATTGGTGCAGGGCCTAGGTGACCAGTAGGAAGGCATGATGACAGGACTTCCCAGAACGACCTCAGATGAGCCAACTGAGGTTCAGAGGCAGTGAGTAGCCTAAAGTCACACAAATGCCTAACTAACGTCCTTAAGAGTATGGGGCACAGGTTATGCTTTTACCAGAGGACTACATAACTTGGGACTCACATAGTGATCTAGGAGCTCTGCAATGCTGGACACAGAATTTTCTATGTTGCATATTTTTCTGGCAAGCTTTCACTAGACTTCCCCAGTGGCTGCTCAGGGTTCCTCAGAAGCTTCTCCACCAGAAGTCTCTATCATGGAAACAACAGCACCTGGCAACTCTAACCTCCGTAGTATTAATGTGCATGCTTAAGAATAAAGAAGACATAAGACTAGGAAGCCATCTAGCTCTGCAACAGGGATGAAAATCAATGAAGGGGAGATAATGCGAAGCTCCTGGTGTCAGGCAGGGTTCTAAGCACACTGTTAGAATTTAAGTGAACCGTAAGAGATATGCCTAAAAGTTGAGCCCAGGGAAATGAAATGATTTGCCTAAGGCCACAGAGCTATCGTGTGGCAGAGCTCTAGTACATAGCTTTTAAGACATGGCTACCGAGCCTTCTCTCGACCTTGATATCTTGTATGGGAGTTGATTTCAACAGGACAAGTAGATCTTAGGGAATATGGTTCCACCCTTAGCCACTCAGAACACAGCCGTGCATGCATGTCTCCACAGATGTACAAATGCTTGCACACATACGATCTGGTTCCTCTGACCTTGGCCTTTAGTAGGTTATGGATTGTATTTAGAGAGGTCCTCTCAGAGTGACAGACTTTTTAGGGCTTTGATCACCCTAGCTCAGATGGCTGACCAGGAAGGATTATAAAATCGTAATGTCATTCAGAAAGGAAGAAGGAGTGGTAAGTGGCTGCACAGTGAGCTGCTGAACTGGTTGGGACATCCATGGGATCTGCTGGCATCTTTCAGAGCACTTCACCTTCTGTTCTGAGTTGCTGAATTGCGTCTTTACAGGTCCGCATGAATATCTGAGCATCCTGGTCTATCTGGTCTCGCTCTGTGTCTGTCATCCTCCCATATTCAGACATGGTGTGGCTAAAAAAGAGGAAGAAAGTATGAGGGTGGCATCAGTGAGAACACAATGCAATCTTGGTAGAGTGTCAAGAAGAAAGGTTTTTCTGACCAAGTGACCCTGAAGCTAAGACTTGGAGCAGAGTGTCCAGACCAACGGGTATGAGAATGGGGGTGGGAGAGGGTAGCATAATCAGTAACAGTGACCCTCTCCGCCTAGTTCAATACTCTGCACTTTACAGACGAACTTCAGACTCACATGCTGCAGCATGAAAGGTCACTTATATAATACAGAGACTCAAACCACCCCATTTCACTCACCTGTTCATCTAGCCATGAGGACAGAGGACAGACAGAGTCCTGGCCATTCCATTTCCACCTGTGACACAGGTCACAGGGTTTCCACTGTTATGGTAAGGGCTCTGATTTCATTCCGGAAACAGTGGCTTCCATGGCACTCAGTCAACACCACTTTTCATGCAGTGCTGGTCAGGAGGTTATTGGGCCTGCACTGCAAAGCTGCCCTGTTTCTCTGCTTTGGGACAGAGCTGGGACCACCTCTGACTCTCCCCTTGGCTGTGCTGCTATCTGCTTCTGACCCTGCTTTGCTTTTTTCCGCTGCATTTATTGTTTCTCCAAATGACAAAAAAAAGGTCTGTTTTTCTCCTCTGATACTATGTGGAAGGACCGTGTGCCTGTGTCTGCTTCCCCAGTAAAAACAGGGAGCACAGAGTGCCTGACTAATCTTGAGTATATGCTGGGCCTGTGCTCAGTGCATATGCATATCTGATTCCTTTATATAGGTAAAGGCATCCACAAGTCATGCGTTCCCTCTCAGGATAAGTACTAGGCCAGGGTTCAAAACTGAGCAAGGCTTGTTTCTGATCTCCACAAAAGGCACCCAACTGTAGGAGAGATCAGCAAAAAAAAGCAGAAGAGGACAGTAGGGCTCACCGTGGAGCATGGTCAGATGGTGTAGGATGAGGTGCTGGGTAGGACAGGCAGAATATAAGGCAATGTCCTGACAGGATGGAGACAAAGAACAGATACAATCCCCCACCCTGTGGGTGATGGTTTGAGTGAACATATAGATAGCATCTACTCCATACCTGGACACATGTGAGTGAAGTAAGGAAAGGAAAAGTTAGGCTGGTCCTATGTCAACCAGGCACCCAAGGTAGGGCAGCACATGATGTGCCTCACACATGGCTGCACCATGCACCATTCCTTTTAAGGTAGTGTTACAGTGAGCACTTACTTAAAACTCAAACACAGACACTCCGCCCTCCACTCCCCGTGCTGGCTTCACCAGCAGGATAACCCCTGGAGGATTATAAACAGAGCCATTTGTACTCTGCATGGTTTCTCCATAGCAGACTGCCTCACTACTGAAGAATCCTAACCTTGGGTGTTCCAATCACAGTGGAGCAACCACTGCCATTGTCCAAGAGAATTAGGCTCGGTACAGACAGTGTCTTTGAGGGGTTGAAGTGACAGATGTGAGAGATTTTGAAGGGTAATACAGACTGTTTGGGTATGGAAGCAACGGAAACGTCTAGGATGCGGGTCGGGTGTATAAACAGACATCTCACCCAGGATACAGGCCCAGGCTTGAGGGAAGGAGACAATGGTACTGAGCCAAAGCTGCCGGCCAAAGTTAGGGCCTTACATGTGGGGAGTGCTTACAAGAGGGTTCCCCCACTCTGCTGCTTCACTGTGTTTTAAGAGCATGGGATACACAGTGTGCATCTGAAACAGAGCAGGCTAAAGTTATCAAGGCCACAACTGAAGTTACAATAACAAAACCATTACTATTCTGAAAAGATTAAACATCTTGTAAATAATTACAAACTATTCTCATGGGATCTGCATATCTAAACTTCAAGTTTTCTTTCCTTTACTATGTAAAAAAAAAAAAAGCCTGTGTTGTGGATGTCACTACATCTAAATAGTAGATTCAGTTAGAGGCGACTAAGTGAGGTACAAGTTTGAACTGGTCAATTAACTTCAGGAGAAAGGTGGAGAAAGTGAAAAAGACAAGTTTATTTACTGGCTCAGAAACTTAAAGGAGTATATTTTTCCTTCTGACTTGGTTGCCAGGTACATCAAGAAATAGCTAGTTCAGGGTCAAAACATCACTGACCTTGTCTTGACTATAGTTTTATATAGAAGCAGTCACAAGCTGAGGGTGAAGAAGTGACAAAAAAAAAAAAAAAACCATAGCAAATGCTTTACTGTGTCACATGCTGAAGGACATGGAAAGTTAAATACTATAACCTTGTTTTTGCTAGGAATGTTAGATTCACAGCAACTTTAGAGCATATACTGGGCATATAATGTGTATGGGGAGTACACATTATGAAATTAAATTGTTAATGCCTAGGCTACACACAGGAGTTGAATATAGATCCAGCTTTCAATAAACTATCAAGCAGGAGACAATGGCAGGCCTGTGCATAAAGATGTGTTGTATCACACAGCACAGGCCAATGGCTAGCAAGACTTTACACATACTGACACTGACCACTGTTCTAATCCAGGAGGCTATGTACATTTACCTACGTAACTCTCAAAGCTTCCAGGTAGGTGCTATTTTATCCCCATTTTACAAGTGAAGCAACTGCAGCACAGAGAGGCTATCTGACTTGCCAAGATTGCACAGTCAGTTACTAACAGAGATGGAGTCTGACCAAGGCAGCCTACTCTGGAGTTTCAAACTTCATCAATCCCTAGAATACTTCTTTGTTTTTTGGAACCAGGTCTCATGTACGTCAACCTTGCCTCAATCTCACTAGGGAGCTGAAGACGGCCTTGGAATTCTGAACCTCCTGGTTCCACCTCCCACGTGCTGGGGTTACAGGTGTGTGCCACCATGGTCAGTGAGGCAGGAGAGTTCAGATCAGTGTGTGTGTGTGTGTGTGTGTGTGTGTGTGTGTGTGTGTGTGTGTAGTGGATGGGGGTGGAGGAATCTACAAACTCTTGAGAGGCAGGCACGGCTGAAGGAAGCAAGAGTAACAGTGGAAGCAGGTAACAGTGGAAGGAGAAGAGCTGCAATGCAGGACAGTTGGAATGCTGACCTTAGTGACTGCCCGAGCTGTCAGGGACTCTGTAGCCAATGGAAAGGCTGGGGTGATAAAGAGGAGATGAGGTGACATGTCACACGTACAGTGGTGGGAGGTCAGGCCTGGGGCTACTGACCTTGAGCTGAGAATCTGCCTTACTCATCTCCACATTCAGTTTATTTGTTCCCACCTCTCCCCCAGTTAATGCTGGGACTGAACCAGGGTCTCATGTATGATAAGCAAGTGTTTACCACAGAACTAGCTGTATGCCCAGCTTCTCTTGTCTCTCGGTTTCCCAGCACTTATTAAGGGTAGGAGCATGATAAAATTTTGTAGAACTTGAATTTCAGAAAGGAGCTGCTGGGTGTGACAACCACCCCCTGGGACCCAGGACTGAGAAGATAGGAGGACTGAGAGCTCAAGGCTAGCCTGGGCTACAATAGAAAGGCTCCCATTTTAATGAGGCAGACATAAGGAGGGAAACGAATGGCAAGGTTTAGGTGATAGCAGGAGGTTTGAAAAGGAAGAACCAGGGATGTAGAACTGCCTGGAACAGAACAGCTATTTTAGGCAAAACTTAAACAGACCCTGAGATCTGAGTCTGTGTGCTCAAGAAGAAGCAGAACACAAGAGGAACCCAGGAAGCACTGGGAACTGAGGGCAAGTACCCTCAGCAGAGAAGAAGCAAAGCTCTGAAGACAGGATCTCCAGCACCATCACAGTGCTCTGAAGGATGGACCAGGGCAAAGGCTCTGTGCAGCTAAGATCCTGAAGAACACGAGGAGCTTTAAAGAATGGTGGGAGGTCTCTGAAGTACCACAAGTCAGTGAAAGGAGAAAGTCACTGAACTCGGACAGACACAGCTAATGATCCACTAGGCAGCCCCACTCCTGTTTAGATCTGAAGCCGAGCCTCACCTCTTCAGACAGGCTCTCCAGCAGCTTTCTCCAGACTGTGCAGCAGTGAGTCCATTCCTTCCTGCTGCTCAGACCCAAACCCTGACAGCATCCTAGCTCCCTTTGCCCCTCTGAGTTTACAGAGCCATCTACACATCCTGTGGGCTTTACCTTCAGAACACTGCCCAGACTCTATCCAGCACCATGTCCCACCCAGTCTGCAGCTGAAGTTGGTTCTAAGTCTGCTGCTTCTGCCCACCCTCTCGTCTGCTCTGGCATGCCAGCCATGTGGATGCTCTCAAAGATTTGGATCCTGTCAGGTCCTCTGAACAAACCTTCCAAAGGCTTCTAAGAGCAAGGACTGTTAGGAGAAACAAGGCTCTGGGCTCATTTCACCTACACCAGCCCTTTGGCTTGGGCTCATCAGCCTTCTGCTCCTTCACTTTCCATTCGTGCTGCATATGGGCCATACAAGTCCTGGTTCTCCTTCTGGAATGTTCTTCCCCAGGTGTCTGAATAAGTGACTCCTTACTTTCAGGTGATGAGAGGTTACTTTCAGGTGATGAGAGGGCAAGTTGTTACATGTCCCTAATCTGCAGTCTGAATGGCTTTTCTGGGAACAGTGAAGTGAAATGTTTCTGTTCAAATGTTTCTGTTCCCAAATCAGACAGAGAAAGGTGCTGGCTTCTGAAAGAATATGACGTTACCAGGTTACCTATACCACACTGGTTCAAAACACACTGGATTACTATCCTCTGGCTCCATATTCCCAGTTAAGGAGCCCAGCTCAGTGAGAGTGAATTCTAAAGGCTAATCTGAGAATACTGATTACTCAGGGAGGAGGGGAGTCCACAGATACATTATATAGACCTACTTGACCTTGGACACTGGAAACTGACAGTGTTGTCAGTCTTTTAGTAACAACAGAAACCAACCAAGTTATTTTCCCAAGTGGCATTGTTTTGTTGCCAGGGTATTATGGAAAAGGTACAGAGTAGAGAAATTATTCTAATTAAGGTCATTCTAAGATCCAGCCAGAGGCTGCCTAGGCTGCATGCTGTTCTGCTCTAGTAAAATGCCATTATTAAAAAAATTAAATGGGTCAATAAAGTCTGAGCTCTACATTCTGGAAAAAATTATAGCTTCCTAATTATGTCAACCTAACAAAGCCTCATGGTCCGAAGGCAGTATTTCAACCCATACTCTTTCAATTCTGTGATTACACTGCTTATAAAATGTTCCTAGAAGCAGGCCAAGGCCAGCACGTTGCACTGGGAGGGGACTGTAAAGCTGAAAGGCTGGCAACAGTTTACAACCTTAGAGAAGGAGAACTCGGTGGGAGCGGATGAGGGATTCTTGCCCGTCTTCATGGGCAACACAGTATGGGGACACCTATTCCCCTGTCCTGGCACTTCTGTGTGTACTGGCTTTCCCCTCCTCCTCCATCCAAAGAGAGGAGCAGGAATTTCCCTCATGAGTGGGACTCCAGCCAAAGGAACTGCACATGTACCGAGCTCCAATTCCCAGCTCACCCTCATGCCTAGACTGGCTGCCCAGACAGCTGAGGTTCCTTTACTCCACTCTCTCTCAGCAAAGGGACCTGGTCAGGCTAGCTGGGAGCCAGAGACTATGGCTGATCAGTGGCGCTCACCTGACTGAGTCTAGCTTAGAACCATACTATCATAACCAGCTCACCTACAGTCTTAAGCCCTGCCCATTGGCCTAGTTTACCCCAACCCAGGCTTTGTTTGATGGTCAGGGCATCACTGGACGTGGAGTTAACTTAATCATCACTCACCAAGGGAATTCACACAGACCTCATTCAATCCTCACAGACCATGGCTCACATTACATCAGAAAGAAAAGCAGCATAGAAAAGTGAGTTGTACATACTGAATGGTACTCAGTCAAAGTGGACAGAAGTGTGTCTGGTCCCAAAGCCCCTTGCTATTTCAAAGCCAGCAGACAAGGATAGGTTGAACTAGGGTTTAAGGGCTAGCAGAGAAGACCGAATTTCTATAAAATGCTGGGCCAGTTAAGAGTAGAGAAGCCTCAGAGACACTGTCATATGTGCTGCTCAAAGGGGTCAAGTGATGTGCTTGCCGAACAGCTGGCAAGCTGAAGCCCCAGTCCCCAAGGTCACCCTGGTCACCAGCCCTAGCATTCACTACCACTGTGGCTGGGAAGAGATAAGCTAGGAGCTGTGGTGGGCTGAACTGAGTTTCCAGTTAGTTGTGCAGTTCTGGGAACCCTGGAAACTTGCTATGTCTCTTCCTCTGTCACAATCAACTTCAAACTCCATTATAATGGTACCATTCTCCCAACAGACTGAAATTGGAATTTCACATCACTTCAAATGTAGCAAACGCTATCTTCTTTTATCTAATCTCCAACCATTTAAACACTTAAAACTGACCTTAGCTAACAGCCAGTATAGAAACAGGCAGTGGGCAGGACCCAACCTAGCATAAGTAAGACACTGAAGTTTGGAGATAAGATGGCTTCTGCAGACTCTCAACAGTTGCTAGGGGTGGCCTGAGCCAGACTACCTTCCATAGCACTCATCATCTACCTGGTCTGATTGTTCTCCAAGGCCACGGGAGTATTAACAAGGAGCCTTTACACTTTAATGCGAATGAAACCTCAGGATTTTATTATCTTTCTAACAAAATTGGCTTGAGACTAGACCTCTCTGCCCTTTCTCTTCTTATCTTTTACTCATTCAAAATCTTGCTTAACAGCCAACATTTTCTCATGTTTGCAGTTACATTCAACATAGTCAAGCCTTAGCACAATGTTCTTTATAGTCTTAGCTTTTCCTGGAAAGTCGGCTTAATCTGAGCATATAAGAATCCTTGTTCTTCATGTACTGTGAGGCTTTATGGGGGGAACCTGTCTTCAGTTCTTTTTCTGTTGCTGTGACAGAAGCAACATAAGAATTTAGGTCTCAGTTCAAGGTTCCATTATGAAAGGGAAGGGAAGAGAACAAAAGCCAGAAGCAGATGATCATGGTACATCCAATCAGGAAGCAGAGAGCAATGAAAGCTGGCACTCAGCTCTTCTATTTCAAACAGTTCCCAATCCTGGCCCATGGAAGGGGTCCTGCCTACAACTGAGGTCGATTTTTCCACATCAGTTAACCTAATCCAGATAGTTCCCCACGAGTACCCAGAGGCTTATCTCCTAGGTGATCCAGGATCCCATCAGAGGACAGCAATAATCACAGGGCTCATGCACATCTAAGAAGCCTGGAAGGCCTCGGGAATGACCATGCCTGTATGAAAGGTCTATAAAATCTCAACTGCAGACTCAATTGTGAGTGACCTGTAGAATTAGTACCTGATACAGAGGCACACCTTCAGAAATAAAATTTACACTGCCATCTAGTGTTCACCAGCCAGTTAGCAGCAGACTTTAAAACAGTACTTTGCATCAGGATGATGTCTCAGGATATTTCGAAACACCAAAACATTTAAAAGCATAAAATTGCTTGTTAAATTTGAGAGACGTGTTAGGAACTGCTTATATTCACCTGGGATGTGTTTCTTTGTTGAGGAATGTATATAAACTATTGTCATTTTGCATAGAGGACTTTTTTTTGAGTAGAGGACTGAAGTACAGACACTTGTTTCACATAGACAGACAACCACTTGAGAAAGAGGCTTGTGATAATGTCATGGCCAGATTCTGATGATTTAGTGAGTTCCACAGTGAACCATACTGCAGCCAGGGCAGGTCCAAACGCCTACACCACAGTGTTCCTGCGTGTTGAGTCTGAGACTCCAGGCCAGAAGCATTCTGGACGTTCTGGGCAAACTCGCACTTCACTGTCCAGGCGGTACAGTGCCTTAGGCCAAGGGGGGGACTGAGTGGAGGCTCCTCTCAGCACTGCTACTCTGTCACAGTAGGAAGTCACTGTCCCCAGGGGCCAGCTGGTACAGGCTCTCACACACAATTCCTTCACTTCTTTTGGTCACTAGGTAACTCCTTTTCCTTTATACCTCAGCTCAAATGTCACTTCTCCAAGGACATGTTCCCTTATGAGATGGGGTCTTCCAAACCCCTGAGCTCTATTTTTATTCTGTAGTGCCCCGCCTATTTACAGTGCTGTCTGCCTGTGTGACAAGGAGCAAAATGTCTGTCTTTGACCTTGCACAGCACTCAGTAAAAATGAGGAGAGGGAATTCAAGGACTAAAGGAAACAATATATACATAGTACTTAGGAGTGGCACGTACCTCACAGATGGACAAACAAGGGTTGAGTGTGTGGGGACAGAGGACTGACTATGAAATGGCCCTCAAAGGCCTCTGTTGGAGGCCTGGTCCCCAGCTGATAACACTGAGTCATGAGTCAGTCCACAAACAGCTTCAAGGAGCTATTGACAAGTGGTACCTGTGTGGAGGGAGCATGTCAGTAGATATGTCTTTGAAGAGGGAAGCTATCCCATTTCTCTCAGTTCTTGGCCCTGCCACGCTATCTGTCATGACTTTCTACCTTACCAGGCTTACACTAATAAACCAAACTGACTTTGACCTGAAACCTGGAATCAGGAAATAAAACAAATCATCTCTATGTTTAAGTTGCTTTCTCAGGTATTTGCCCCATGGATGAAAATTAGACTAACACAATATTTATGGTACTTTCCAAATGCGAAGTAGAGACAAATAAGACAAAAGAGGCAAAAAAACATGCAAAGTTCTATGGTGCAAGTTAAGGATAAGGCAGCAAACACTGCCATAGTCAGAGGAAGTGAAAAGATAGTCCTATGCATTTGCAGTGCATTCTAACAGGAGGTTCCACAGAACTTCAGAGCAAGAGGACTGTGACCTCATTGACAGTGCATGGGTTCTTCTCTATCCTCCCATATGCTACAGCAAGAAGTATCTTAAGAGCATTGACCCTATGCTGGATATCATCAGCCATTTAAGACGATTCCAGTAAGCACACACACTATGCCATTCTGGGTCTTGAACACCTCTATGATGTGGGATCCAATGCCCTTTAGACCACCAGGGACAACCCCACTGTAATGAAGCCAAGGGCGTAAGACATTCTAGGAGCTAATTTAAAGTGCAATGAGCTGGAGAGATGGCTCAGAAGTTAAAACCAGTGTCTGCTCTTCCAGAGGTCCAGAGTTCAATTCCCAGCAACCACATGGTGGCTCACAACCATCTGTAATGGGATCTGGTGCCCTCTTCTGGCCTGCAGGCATATAGTCAGGCAGAAAGCTGTATAAAGTATACATAACAAACAAACAAATAAACAAATAAATAATAAAGTACAATGAGATGCTATTTCATACTAATAATGGTTATAACGAAAGATGGTCCATACCAGATGCTGGTGTGGCTTGTGGAGCACTGGCATCTCTACTCTGTTGTGGCAGACTGTGTAAAATTGCCTTGCAAAACTGCTTCATAGTTGATTTTGAACATTCCAATCCACAGTCAGAAGTACTGCCCATTGAGTCATTAGGCCTTGGCTTGGGAGTTTGTTTTAAGGCTAAACACACATCTGCCATGTGAAGGACTTAGAAACCCCTCTCCTAGCTGTTTATGAATATTTGTGTTTACGAGAACTTCAGAAGGTGCTCAGTCACTGGTGCATCCTGGAAGCATCTGGTTCTTATGCAAATGGATAACCAAATTATGATAATTCAGCATAATAGAATATAAAAAAGAAATAATAGAATAAGTGAGCGTTTTGTGTACTAGAAGGTGTGCTCTGTGTCACTCCATTTACACATAATTGAAAGAAGCCACTGGAGTCGATGATGAGCAAGTCAGTGAATAAGCCTGAGAGAACAGAGAAGGCAGGCAATGGAGCTCTTCTTGGCGGATTCCAGCACAGTACATGATGAGGATGATGGGCATGCACCAGTGGTTGGCAAACTACAGCCAAACCCAGCCCTCAGGTCCAGGTTCCTGTGATCTGGAAGCTAAGAATGTTTTCTGTGTTTCAAAGGTAATAAATCAAACACACAAATAATACATGTGACAGAAGGTACACATGGCCCACAAAGCCTGAGGTGCTAACCCCCTTTCCAAAGTTGGCAGACTCGGATGTTTGGCAGAGACATGAAGCAGTGGCTGAGGGAGGAAGCAGGTAAGTATGTGAGTGGAAGGGAAGGAGAGAGTCAAACCGTCAAAACAATGGGAAGCATTGGGGACAGGGACACAGGGCACAAGTGGGACTGTCAAGTTCTCTGCAGCGATGGAAAGGAGGGACAATGAGGGAAGGCAGGATGGACATGATCTTGCCAGAGAGTTCAAGCTTCAGAGGAATGTACTAGGAGGATGCCTCAAGGGGCCTGTCCTACATAAAAAACTGGAAATGTCCCAGCACAACCACCCCATGGCTCCCTCTGCCTTCGCCTGTCACTAGAAAGTCTTTGCCAATCCTCTAGCATGCAGGCTTTATAAGGAAGAGACAGGTTTCTACCTTACTCCCTGATGTGCTCTAAGCATCTAGAATTGCAGGAAGACCGTGGGCAGGTGTTCACAGATCCTCGTATGTGTGGAGAGTCAGCAGTCAAGCTGAGGCACCCCTTCTGGGTCAATGCTAGCTGCCCTTTGGCTGTAGAAAGCTATGTTTGCACTGCTGGATGCTTGGCATGCCTTTGTCCCATACCTGCCAGGTGCCAGTAGCACTCCTCCCACTGTTGCAACAAAATCTCTTAAGATGTTGCCAAAACCCCATCAATGTGAAAGGGTGGCTAGGCATGAGCCTCAGGGCTATGAGGGATACTCATGTATTATTTGAGAAATAATGATTAAGTTCAACATACAGCTGAAGCATTATAGAAATATAAATGAGGTCTATACAGTCTCTGACCTCATATAATTTACAAAGTGACAAAAACCTATTAATTGATTAAATAATTACATACTGTGATTCAGGTTATAAAGGTTCATGATGGAGACATAAACACTAATAGGAGAGATCTGTCTGGGGCGGGGCATATGAGAAAACACAGTTTAAAGCCTCAGCATGTTTGGACTCTTCTCTGCTCTCCATATACTATATGGTATAAAAGTTGAGGGGCAAAGCTGAAAGGGGGACCTGTGGAAACAGGAAGCACTTCATCTAGCCATGCCCTGCAGTTAGGAGGAGCCTGGAGCCTTCCAGGAAGGCTGGCAAGGCTGGAGCACTATGGCGAAAGGGATCTAGGAGGCTTGATTTAAGAGGGGAAGGTGAGCCAGTACCAGTGCAGTGCATCTTCATGGTGGCTCCACTCAGATGGTGATGTAAGCACATGGCTACTGACTAGAAACATCACCACCAGGAGGAATGCAACCACAGCATATAAGGGGCTGAGTAAAGCACTCATGAGATGTGCAATAAGAAACAAAGGCCAAGCCAGGGGGATTGGTTTCTGTCTCTAAGTGTCAAAAGAAGGAGAATGCCATCAGAAAGAGAACTGGCCAAAAAAAAAAAAAAAAAAAAAAAAAAAAAAAAAAAAAAAGGCATAACCCAGTAACAGACACAAGGGAGGGCTGGAAATAGGTTCACAATAATGCTCCAAAGCAGAAAACCCAGAGACACAGAGACTAGAAAACATTCTGGTGCCATGTGACTAGTGTGTTGGGACAAACCTGCCATGGTGTCCTGCTTCACTCTGCGGATATCCTCCCAGTGCCTAGTTGAAATGCTACTGAGTGTTTATCAATGTGACAGAAATTGGAGTCACTTGGGAAGAAAACTTTAACTGAGAAGATGCCACCACCAGACTGTCTGAGGCAAGGCTGTAGGACATTTTCTTCACTGATGACTGGTGTGGTATCTTTCCTGGTGGTATCCAGGGTGTACAAGAAAGTAGGATGGACAGAAGCAAGCCAGCAGCCTGTGTTCCTCTAGCCTATGCATCATTTCCTGCCTCCAGGATCCTGCTTAGGGTCCTGTCCTGACTTCCCTTAATCATAGACCTTGATATGGAAGTATAAGATGAAATTAACCTGTTCCTTCCCAAGTCGCTTTTGGCATGGTGTTATCACAGCAACAGAAAGCAAACTGGGACACGGACCTTTCCCATTACAATTCTGAGTTAGTAAAAAATGAGGACAAAAGAGGAACAGACTGTACAACAGAAAGCAATGTAGACACCAAAGTCATAGAAATAAGAACTCGCTTACCTGTAGGCATTAATGTACTCCTTCCTGTGTTCCAGGAGAAAATCTCTCAGCTTCCCAATATGAGAAATCTACAATTGAAAAGATGCCAAACACTTTATATAGACAGGCGGAAACGAGCGAGGGCACTATTTTCAACAGTAGATAGAGCACAGCTTCAAAGAATTTCTGAAGCTTGAAACTCAGAAACTTTGCTTCTAATTTTGCTGAGAGGGGTGTGTGATAAAACAAGGTCTTTCTATGTAGCTCAGGACAGCCCTGTGCTTGTGGTCCTCCTGTCTCCATATGGAGCACCGGGACGACAGGCATGAGCCATCACAACCCAACACACAACTTTGCTTTTACGATCTCACAGTGACTACCATGCTAACTCTCATGGGTCTTGTCCTCTTACCAATGGTTGCTTCTTCCTCTGACTACAGTGACTTTGATTCTAGGTAAGGATGCTGAGGGAAAGTGCAAACTACACCAGAAAGTACACCTCAATGGCACTGTTATCTGTATTCAGACAATGGTTTCTTCTCTCAGGTGTTATGGGGGATGGACCCTGAGGCTGAAGCTGTACATATATAATCAGGGCTTCTGGGAGCAGCACAGTTAGAGATCATTTGGACAGTGATATAAACCAAATGGATCCCTATCCTCTTCACAGGTGCTCCCACAGAGGAGCAGGAAGCAAGGGGTTATGGAACTCTTACTTTGAGATGGCTGGATTCAAGTTTTAAAAAAGGCCTACTCTGGAACTGCTGGTGTAGCCTAGGTACATCCTAGGCTCATCATCCTCTAGGCCCTAGTTCTATCGACAGTACCAGAAACCAAAGCAAACCATGTTTTAGAGTACCTATATATGTCCGTGATTCAAACTCAGGCCACAGCCCTTTGGGACAAGTGTTCTGAGAGGAAGAGAATGACTGGCCTGCTTGTGTCCTGTGACTACTGCTCACTCAGACCTCTTGTCTTTGTGCTCCTGCTGACAGATCTGCTGAACTTTCACTTCTCTATAAGGTTTTCTGGAAAGGCCACCTCAGGAGGATTTTCACTTTGCTCTGCACACCTCCCGTGTGGCACGCTGATAAATGCTGACTTAGCTTGTGTACACACACTTCTCTCTTCAGACTTATCATGAGCTGCCCAGGAGGCCTGCACAGTGTTCCTCACATTTCTGTGCACAGGAAGCACTGAAGACGACCAGCATTCTCCCTGACAGCATATCACGTCTGTGTGGAGATGTGTGGAAAGGTTAGTCCAGCTTCCCACAGGGTCCTGACTAGTACTACAGATGCAGACCAGAAAGGTGCTCTAGGGCATTTAAACACACAAAGAAAAACTCAAGTATGATTAGAATGTTCACTTGTCCCAACACTGAGCAGTGGCACCCACTTTCAAACACATTCTCTTTCTTGTTCTAAGGGCCCTGCCATTTGCACTGATCACCACTGTTCCCATAACCAGTTGGGGACATGAAGCTCATAGAGGAAAATGAACACCTCTCGGGTCACATACTCAGTACACAGATCTCAGGCTCAAGCTCAGGCCCGAATCATACTGCGCACGGTTCCAGTTACCACAGCTGCTTTCTCATGTTCTCATCTTATCCAAGCTGCGTCATGAAATCTAACTGTTAAGTCTGTTAGGCGAAAAATTATAAGCTGCACAAGTATGATCTATCACAAAACATGTACGATTTGGTAAAGCAACTCTTCTGATTGGCCTGTGTGATATGCACTGTGGACCAGAATGGCCTCACCCACAAGAATATGCTTGTCTTTCCTCCCAAAATGAAGGATTAAAGGTATGATCACCACTCCCAGCTCTTTAATTTAGTCCTTCACATCGAGTTGGTTTTTTTTCTACTCAAGAATAGCAAGTACGTGGGCTGGAGAAATGGTTCAGTGGTTAAGAGCACTGACTGCTCTTCCAGAGGTCCCGAGTTCAATTCCCAGCAACCACATGGTGGCTCATAGCCATCTGTAAATGGATCTGATGCCCTCTTCTGGTGTGTCTGAGGACAGCTCGGTGTATTCATATACATAAAATAAATAAATAAATCTTAAAAAAAAAAAAAAAAGAATAGCAAGTACGAAAATTCTAATTCAGTGAATCAGCTGAACACTTTTTCTCTGTCCACTAGATGGCAGCATGAGCCTTAAAGCAGCAGCAATACCAGGCGTTCATTCAAAAGAACATTAACCCACAAGGGCTTTTAAACTTTTCTAGTTCTTTCTTTTAGTTTGGGATCAAAGGATTCCTTCAATTTACTTTTATGCTCTGGCTGAAACTTAAAGGACATTGTTTTACACCTACATGTGTACTCTGGATGAGTTTGGAAAGTTTTTATAATATGGCACTGGGCAGAGTGGACACGTTGTGGGGGGCAGCCCCAGCTTTGTTTATGTGTCACCTACTGAACAGCTTGGCTCTCTGCTCCTCTGTGGGTGCTTTACAAATTACCCAAAGCAAGACAAACAAAAAGAAAAGCCCTATGCAAAATAGTGGTACTCCTCAGATGGCCACTCTACTGCTGCTGGCAGTTCAGAGCAGTAGTTGGTATCTTTTTCTGATTGCAGCAGTGGTCTGACTTGTAGCTTTCTCCCTTGCCCAAGACGGTAAGAACTCTCTGTTCTACAGGCACACACAATACTACCAACAAAGACTTAATGGAGTTCAGAACACTAAGTACCGATCTGCATAATTTGCCTCCGAAAGAAGCAAGCATTGTTCAAGATTAAAGAGACTCCAGTAGGTTCCCCTGGCATATTGTAAAATGTTCCCTTAACATAAAAGCATTGTTTATTTATTTGTCATTCAATCTGTGAGCACAACTAGCTGTATCAGTTACTGTGCAGCATGGCCAGCAGGGTTGGTGTGGCGGTGTGAGAGCTTGACAGGTTCTGATAAGCTAGAGTGAGTTTTCACGAGGACTGGGTCCCAGTTTAACCTGGGAGCTACTAACTTCGGTCCTAACTGAAAAGGAAATGGCCAGCAATCACTAAATGCCTGAGAAGTCACAAACTGTCACGCCTCCGGAAAGCATGGGTCCTGCTGAAGTCACCTTGGGAGAGTAGGTCCTAGGAAAGACGCTTCCAGCACTAAACAAGTCACCTACAGAGAGTCTGGCTCAGCCCTGCCCATCCACTGTGCTCTGACAGCTGGCTCAGTCGTCTGTAACAGGTTTTTTCTTCCAACAATTATTAAGTAAACAAGTATTATGGTCTTGGCCTAGCTCCTTCCATTTTCTCCTAGTACAAAATGATGGCCCTCACTGAAGACAGAGTCTGAAGGGGTGGCAGTCCCTAGAGCAGAAGTTCTCAACCTGTGACTTGCAACCCCTTTGGGGGAGGGGGGGTCAAACAACCTTTTCAATAGGAGTCACATATCAGATATCCTTCCTATCAGATATTTATATTACAATTCATAACAGTAGCAAAATTAGAGTTATAAAGTTGAAATGAAAACATTTTATGGCTGGGGGTTACCACAACATGAGGAATTGTATTAAAGGGTCACACAATTAAGAAGGTTGAAAACCACTGGAGGCTTCTGGGTGGTTCCTTTATAGTCCTCCCAGCAGAGCCCCTCCCCAGTCTCTGTGCTTTCACAGCATGGCTACCACTGAGGGCTATCCTCTGCTTGCACAAGGCTGTAGAATCTGCTTATAGAGGTCAGCTCTTGGCTGGACCCTTTCCGTTTTGGCTATACTCATTCTAATCACAACTTTATTTACAAGTCCATAAAACCTCTCTCTGTGTTCCAGTTGTCTTCTGGACACTTCGCTGGTGCATCAAAGGAAGCATGTCCTGGAAGGACACTAGAGCAACCAACCACTCCACTCTACTTCGGCTCATGACTCACACACAGTTGTCCCATCACCATAAAGACTTGATAACCTCCCTCATTCCCTCTCTCTCAAGTCCCAAGTCAGAAAACCACAGGCCTCCATCATGCCCACCAATAAACCATACCTGTGAGTTCTGCCCACTCACTCTGCTAAGTATCTACCGTAGGAGCTGCCCCTTCGATACCTCAGTGTCTGACTCAGCAGGCTCCTGTTCATACCCTTGTCTTTCCCATCACTGACTATTCATAGTTACTGGACCACAGGGGCTTTACCTGTGACACTGGGATTCTTCTCCCTGTGTCTGTGAAAGTCTTCTTGAGGTCAGCTGACTGAATCTGATCCTCATCAGTTGTGCATGTAAGGTGTTCTGTCAGTCTGGAAGCTCTGTTCTGAACTCTGAGAACCAGTTTGTTCTAACTACAGAAAAGCTCCCAGAATTCAATGCATCTTCTACAAAACAGACAGAAACCATGTATATCAGAGAT
Organism: Rattus norvegicus; assembly: GCF_021556685.1. Taxonomy (NCBI): domain Eukaryota; kingdom Metazoa; phylum Chordata; class Mammalia; order Rodentia; family Muridae; genus Rattus; species Rattus norvegicus. The sequence continues at coordinate 77,160,173 of NC_141547.1, forward strand.
TACTTTTCTAGTTTCACCCTTGTAATGTAACTTTCCAAAGTCTTGAATGGCAGACAGTAGGGCTGGCTGAACACTGAACAAAGATGAGTAGTAGTGTGTTCTGTGGGAGGGCACAGTGACCTAGAGTTCCAGGAACTAGTGCTGACTTAACAACCTGAAAAGTATTGCTTCCTTAACATTACTAAGCTCCTAGCCCCAAAACAAAACACACAGCCCCAGAAAACAAACATGCTGTGTTCTTAGTGTGAATGCAAAACAGAAGAACTCACTGCTGTCAGCGGAGGCTAAACAGCCCCCATACAGCACCAACTTAAACGATCTGAAGCAGCACCTGTCATAAAGCAAACACCTGAGCTTCGGAGGACCCAGACTACTTACACACACACTCACACCCCTTTCAGGGCCCAACTTCTTCCTAATGCTAAATGAACAGAGCACTTGCACCCCCATTCTCCAAGCATCCCATACTGCATCTCTCTGGTGATGGTTAGTGTACTCTGGGTCCTCCGAAGCTCAGGCACTGCTACTTTGCTAGACCTTCTATTGCTTAACAGAAGCTGCATAGTTCCAAAGCATAAAGAAGAAACTGACTGCCCCTGCCTGGATTCCCAGCCCTAGAAAGCTCTGGGAGACACCTAATTGTGAAGGACAGCACACAGGGAGTTCACTTCCTCTTGGGAAGTTATTCCACTTCAAACAGTAGGAAAAAAAAAATGTCTCCTCTGAATCCAGTTCAGTGAGCTGGAGCACAGCGAGGCGGCAGATGCTTACCCAGCGTCTATTAGGTCCCTCGCTCGATGCTCAGGGCTGGAAAACAAATGGGGTATTATTTTCCCAACAAACAGCAGCTTCCCTTTCTCTCAGCTAAATATTCTCAGAACTCTCCTAAATTATTTACCTGAAGTAACATATGTGGACTCTGGCCACATTTATTACATTAAATATATAGGTCAGAAGCCTCACAAATCACCATGATGTTCAGAATAGACTGGAAACCTTGTGTTGGCAGGAACACTCGCCCCTGAGTCATTGAGTCAGGCTGGCTTTACATCAGCTAGGATGACTTTCCCAAGAGTGCTGCTGATGATTCTGTCTTCATTATATTCATGCTTTTTTTCTGGTCTCTTGTCATTTGTAATTCTGATCATTTTGCCATTGAAACAACTATAATTAAAAAGCATCAATGTTGTAATTATATTTTAACAAAAAGAAATCAACAAAGAACTTGGAGGCTCAGCATGGCCGCACACACCTATGATCCTGGGCACTCCAGAGACTGAGGCAGTGATTTAGCTCAGTAAAGCACCTGCCTCACAAGTATAAGACCCTGGGTTCAGTGCCCAGGACTGGGAAAAGGAAAAAGACATACACGGACGCACAAAACACATGTGCATGCCCCTGATTACACTGGTTTGGCCTGCCACTCATGAAGACCTGGCCTCTATTCCAGCAAGACATTCAGCAAGGCTTTTGCAAGACAGCCCAAGCTATAGATCCGGATCAGCCAACAGTGAGCCTCTTGGTGGACTCACCTTGTCACACTAACTCAGATAAACTAGGATCTCCTGCATCCAAAAAAAACCCCAAACACTTGTCTTCACTAAAATGTTGTTTTGGTTCGGCAGTATTTAGCATGAATGACTCCATTTTGGTTTGGTCTGTCGGTTGGGCGGAATGCAGGAGTTCAATGAGAACGATGGCCTCTTGTAATTCTACCAAACAGAGTATAAGATGAACAGAACACACAACTACAATGACATGAGCCCCAGAGCAGCTTAGGTTTTCTAACTAAAGGTACAGACTGGTTCCTTCAGGTATGGATCATGGTTAGTAGCCTTGGGAATCATGCTAAGGGCAGTCATGGACACTCCATGCTAGTGTGGCAGACGGTGAGGTAAGATACTCTTCCTGGATAAGGTCCTGGGAAACCAAACCAATGAGAGGGGTAGGGGTTCTCTAACTCCATGGCCCATAGTTCAAGGTCCTTCATAGCAAGTAGACAACAGGTTCCTTCCAAGCAAGTTTCTATGGGCTGCACCCACCAGCCAGCCTGTCCTGCCCAGTACAATCTATTCAGAATCGTTCCTCTGCTCTCAAGGTCTCTTTCTTTCTACCACATCCCCTCCTGACTCCCCACATACCTTCCTGGGGCCCATCGCTCATACTGACCTCCATGCATAATCATTAGTTGCCCTGCTCTTGTGAAAGAGACCCTGCACTGATGACCAAATTTACTACTCGGCCCAAATGAAGAAACCTGTCAAGGTCACACAACTAACGAATAGAAAGCCAGGATCCAAACTCTAGAATGCATGTCTTGTTGTTTTGAATTCTTTGCCATGTACTTCCAAACTTGGACTCTGTGGAATAAACTTACACCCAAAAGACAAGGCAGAGAGAAGCTGTTATGCCACCTTCTACTACTGCTCTGCACCAAGATCATGAAAATCATGCTTTGGTTATATTTACTGGCTTCTTCAAAAACAGTTGCTAAAGATTTTTTTTCCATCCATAGCAGAAAATATTTAGCAGATAAGCATTTGCTATCCTTTACAGAGCGTCCTACATGGTGTCCACTCCCTTCTGTGGTTAAGGATTAAAAAGCTTAGAACAGTGTCTTGTTCGCTTTGATTCTGAAGGCCCAGCACAGTTCCCAGCTCAACAAATGTCCATAATCATTCAGCAAATCAAAGAGAGAGCTATTGGGCTGGAGGGATGGCTCAGTGGTTTAGAGCACTGAATGCTCTTCCAAAGGTCCTGAGTTCAATTGCCAGCAACCACATGGTGGCTCACATTCACCTGTAATGGGATCTGATGCCCTCTTCTGGTGTGTCTGAATACAGCGACAGTTACTCATAGACATGAAATAAATAAATCTTAAAGAGAGAGAGAGAGAGAGAGAGAGCGCTATTTTATCAAGAACTTGTCATTAAAAAATAAGGATTAAATAGTTTACTGGAAGTTACAATGTATACACGGATTTTTAAAATAGCACTTTTTCATAGTTACTGTAAACATATTAGCATACAGCAGAGGCATATGACCTCAGAGCCAACTGTGATCAATAGTTCATACTCATCCTCAGGGCAAATGGAATCTGCAGCAACAAAATGGGTTTACCTAGTCCATGAAGTCCTTGAAGACTACTAAACACTGCTACACAAAATGCACGCACGTGCACACACACACACACACACACACACGCACACGCACACGCACATGCACACACACACGCATGTACTCACGCACACTACAAACATGGATCACAACAGTAAGGGAGGAACTGTGTGTGAAGTCAGCAACAGCAAACAAAGTAAAATTCAAGTGGGTAACCACAGATAGATTCAAATGCTCTCCATCTCATTCTCTTAGAATCCTCCCCACAGGTTGAATTTATTTTTTAGGAACAACATAAAAACTCATTTCTTTCTGAGCCAAGAACAAGCAAGCATTAGACCTAGCCTTTCATCACCCATAGTAGCAATTACAAGTTGTATTCACTAGGTGGCGCTCTCTACCGCATGGGTCCCCTGCAAGCAGCACAGTACATCAAAGTGACAGCAGCCTAGTCCTAAGATGATTTGTCTCTTGAGGATACACATTTGGTTTAAGTTTCCACTGCAGAGTTAAAGTTCTCAAGATAGGTCATGCAGATCAATTGCTCCTGTAATCCGAAACTCAAAAGAGCAAATAATATCTAAACAAGGGGAGGGGGTGGCCTGAGCTTATGAGGGTCTCTAAAAGCCAGGAGACAGTCTGCCTGGCTACCTCTAATCTCACCATCAAAACTGTTACCTTGTTCAGTTTCTGCTTCACATCAGCAAGGGACCAGCAAAAGCAACTGTGAGCAGTGGAGAGGGAGGACAGGCATGCACTGTCTCTGCTGCCTGATAGATGACAATCACTCACACTCAACAGAACCCCTGCTCTGATAACAGAAGAGCTCTGCTCTGCACTAGCCTACTTCTTTAGCAAAATGCAAGCAAAGGACAGAGCAAGCACTCTCTCCCGGGAAGCTCTGGAGAGAGGGTTTGGTAACAAGATCCACGGCCCGGCTCCACCATCCTCATTCAGCTGAGTGAATGGGAATGAAATGCCGAGTATGCTGGCCTCTGCCAACAGCACCGATGCCGCATTCCAAGAAAATCCAGGGCCTTGCCTAATCATTCTCTGTCCTCAAAAAAATAGATTCCTTTCCCTCATTATGGTCTCTCTCACACACACTGCAGAAAGACTGTTCAAGGGATAAGTTACAAAGCATTCTAATATATTTTCTTTGAAAAAGTGGAAATGTAAAAAACCAAAAAAAAAAAATAAATATATAAATAAAAACAAAAACAAAAACAAACCCTTGGTTTCTAGAACTTAAGTAACTACAGCAAGTTGACAATTGTTAAATGTTACAAAGTGAAGACTTGCCTGATAAAAACGAGTTTACTTAAATGTTCAAATAGGATAGAATACTTGGCTCCTGACATAGCATTCTAGGGTGGAGTAGAACAGCTAGGAAAATAAAGACATATACTATACCTTAACTAGGAGACTCAAATTTCATACTTTCAAAAATGATTTTACTGGGACACAAAATATTTTAAAGTCTCTACTTAAATTTTATATTTAAAACTCATGTGCGAAAGCTTTTACAGTAAACCGAGTAAAGACAAGTTTGTACTTTCTTGAACAATTTTTTCAGATGACTAAGATGTTTAAAAAATACAAATATAAACATTTCTATTCTTATCATAACAAAGAATTTCACTTTAAAATCATGTCTCAATTTGTTAGCAATAAAACTTCTCAAAATGTCACACCAAGTACCCCCGACAATAAGCATACATACTTTAAGGATCACACGGTCTTGTTTAGGAGAAAGAAGAGTCAACGGTTTATAAGACCCTCGGCCAGCTCTGATCAGATGTTAGCCTGATCACTATTCCAAGCCCTGTGTAACAACTGGCCAGCTGCAGCATCCTACCCTTTGGAATTACCCTGGGGAAATGCAGCCACTTCCCCAGCCTGAGAGCACAAGCAAGGGACAGAAGCACGGACTAGCTTCCAGGTCAAGCTTTCAACAAATTTGGAATTTGAAACAAATTTGAAGTTTTCAATTTTATTTTTATCTATACCTATATATCTGTATTTTCATACATTTCAATAACTAAACAAAACAAGTTTACTTTTTTCCCTCATTGCAGAATTGTAAATCTCCACATAGACTTATTTTGGGGAAAAATGTTAAATTTTTTGGAAATTGCTTAGCTTTTAAACTGGAACACACAGGTATGGATATACAAGTGACTTCTGTAGTTATTACGATTAGGAAAGGGCATTGTGAGATCCTGAAACAATCATTAAGGCTCTTTAAAACACTAGAAACCTCGTGTAGAAAATTCACATTCAGCTTTGATTCTGAATCACGCCCAAGCCTTTGTTCCAAGCCCGCATAAGTCACTGTCCCTCTCCTCTTGAGAGTAAGTTTTGGGCAAACGTTATTTAAGCTGCATCTGACTTTAATAGACTTTCCCAGTTTGCTGCTCAGTGTTTACTATCAAACTCTAATCACGACTTCCCTAAATTTATTTAGACTTTCACACAAACTTTCAAAGTTTTCCCAACTTAAATAAAAACCCACAAAAACTATGGGAAATGCTTTGCTTGAAAGATAAAAGCTGATTCCTGTGCATTTGCAAAGATCACTGTTTACGTCGGCTCAAATATGCAGCTCACGGCATTTCAGTACTCACTCAACTGCATTTTCTTGTCTCTTTAAAAAAGAAAAAAGAAAAAAAGAGGGTCCGGCATTTCTTTCCCCCATTCTGCTGTGAAAATATAAATGGAAGCTAATGCAAAGCATTCCTGGCCCAGGATCGTCTTGCACAGAACATCTAGTCTTTAGCATAAACACTGTGTAAGACATATGTTGCTTTCTTAATGAAATGGGGGTGTTTTATTATATATGGCCCAGCTAACATTTTGGTAAACAAAAACAGCAAAAGAAAAACCACAACATCACATGGGAAAGAAGGGAAAGATTAGCTTTATTTATTAAAAAGTGGAAAATGTTTTTGCAGTCTTTCTACCAAATATTTCATAGAGTGCTTATTAAAATAGAACACACCTCTAAGCTGAACCGTTTATTAGCTCCCACTATGCACTGAAAGAGAAAGAACGCCTTGGAAGAGTAATGTGCCAGCAGTGTTGGTGCCCATAGCATGGGCCTTTTGTGAACGATACTTAGAATAGGCTAATTCGGAGTCACAGACACAAACCCAGAGCTCCCACATAACTCTACACACGGATGACTTCTTTCGCAGGAGACTGAAGGCATCCACACAGTAGAAAAAATTAAAAGTAACAAAATTATTTCCTAACTGAACTGACATATTTTAAAGTCTGTACAATTAACAAAATGTTTTTTAATAATTAAAAAAAGCCTTCTAACAAAAGACTGGTTTTGAAGTGTGTCACACCCTAGTTCCCTAGTCATGAATCCTAGTTCATTTTTTAAAATGAGGTCTATTTCCTGTAATTTTAGATATTTTAGAGTACAATTATTTTACATTTTTATGATGCCTTTGGGGTATCATTACAAATATTTTTATGTGTTTAAACTTAGGAAAGTAAAATTAAGTAATAGCTTCTCTTAAAGGGAGCTGTCAACTCTCTCCTGAACACAAATCTTTGTTTTAAAGCAATCTAGAGATTTATATCCCTAGTAACCATAGAAATTAGTCTTAAGCTTTTAGAAAAAAATTGCAGAAAATGCTCTTTATTTAATTAAAATCAGAGCTCTGCTCTTAGAAATAAGGACCTTCTTTTGAACAGAAAGAATTTTCCACAGAGCAAAACTGTTTTAACTTGAGGCAGCACTCTGTAATAAATTAATCAAACACATTTCATTAACTCTTGAACTTGTGTGCACCATGAGTCAAACTGTGTTGGAAGGCTCTGCCAGGGACCAGGACGGGACCATGGCTACAGAAGAGAAAGTGAAACACTAACGTCCAAAAAGCACTTGTGAGTAAGACAGCAGGAACATGGAAAGTAAGAAGTAACTCAACCCTAACTCAGCACTGACAGTATGGGGGTGAAGGGGAGGGAATCCCTCCTGGCGGAAGTCACTTTGTTTCTCTTGGGAAAACACCATTCACTTTTTCTTAACACAGGCTGTGTCACCAGTCAACTTTCACTCTGCCATTTCTATTTCACACATAGGACAATGAGAAATGCTGTGGACTCTTCGGTCACCTGAGAGTAAGACAAGCTGGTCATTGACTGGGAAGCCAGAGGATGGCTGGGGCAATCTCCAGGCTCCTCTGGAAGTCTCTTCCCTAGTGGGCGAGTGGGCGAAGGAATGTATGCTTGAGGGTGGGAAACAGACTCCTCAGGCAGTCAGCAATCCTAGGGCTTATGAAATTCAGATGCAGAGGGAGTACGTATACTACTAAATTTGATTAGCTTTTATGAGATTTAAAATTTGTACTTTCAAGTTTTTCTCTGTATGATGCATAATTTTGAAAAGTCAGCCACATTCTGATTCTCATTACTACTTTTAAACTTGCCATTTGGAAACAAAGATATTGCTGATCGTGTCATAAATTACACATTAAATATATGGGATGTGGCCACACAGTAGAGTATAAACAGCAGAACCTACAGGCTACAAGTTGAGCTTTTCCATCACCAAAATGGATGAAGCCAGAAAGGTGCTTCTTTAAGTCGTGAACTACTAAGAGAGCTTAACACTCATTCGTTCTGTAAGCAGCCTCGCTGCGGGTAGAGTGTACTTGCTTCCCACTCCACTTCACATCCTGCAAGGGGAAACTTCAACAAAGATTAAGAAAGTCTACTATGTGACTCTAATGAATTGGTCTGTACGACAAGAGACGGAATACCCTGAGGCATTTTAAATACTAAAAGCAGGCAGTCCCCCTGGGATTCAGCCAACACCACAGCGTGTTTACCTCTGCTGTGCTAAAGTTAATCCTCAGTGGTAGTAAAAAAAGAAAGGACCTTTTTAACTGGACTGGGGAGACAGCAGTGAGGTTCTCGGAAGGGCTGCTTCCTCCTGTCCACTTCTCACTGTGTGTCAATGAGATTTCACTATCCACTCAAACTGTAATAGTTACAAATGGTAGTAGTGTAAAAAATCTATTATAAAGTGTTGATAAGAATAGCGCTTCTAGGGGCTGGGGATTTAGCTCAGTGGTAGAGCGCTTACCTAGGAAGCGCAAGGCCCTGGGTTCGGTCCCCAGCTCCGAAAAAAAGAACCAAAAAAAAAAAAAAAAAAGAACCAAAAAAAAAAAAAAAAGAATAGCGCTTCTAACTATCTAGAAATCACGTCTAAGGATAATATACATTCTAGTTTCCAGTATAAGTTCAGTACAGCTCAGTGCCGGTGTTGTGGCAGCAGGGCTGTCACCAATCAATTTGCCCAGCCCTACCTCTTACAGGCATTGAGGCAGCAAAGAGCCAATACCCCCATTTCCATGGGACACAAGAATAGGAGGGATTCCTTGGCTCTTACCCTAGTGTGTCTTTATTTCTTCCTCTCATGCAGACAGTAGGGTCTGTATGCTTATGAAGGCAGTGACCACTGACCTTGAAACAGGAGAAGATGTCTGGTATCCACAAACTCCTGGGCAATGGCTGCACCAGAGCTGAGAACCAAGGCAGCATAAGAACGAGGCTGAGAACTAGTTTGGGGACCAGATTCTGCATCTAAGATGGTGCCTCTACTCATGAAATATGTGGGTATTCCCAAAAACTTATCCTACTTTGCCTCAGTTTCCTCATTTGTATAATGGAACAATATCAGCATGTACTTCACAGAGGGTGAGATGAAAAGGAACTAGTAAAGTACCTGGCACAAGCTAAGTACAGTGCAACTTGGGAATGGTGCAGGGACATTATTTTCTCTAAGGGTGCACAGGACTCTCACAAAGAGTCAAAGTACACATAAGAATTCAAAGTAGACAGCAGAGCCCTGTGGTGCTCTGTCTCCAGTTGGGGTGTGCACTCAGTCAGGGTTTGCACTGCAAGTACTGAGCATGCAGTGTGCTGGGCACGTGAACAAGGGCAACTGATGAACAGACAGCATGGAACAAGGTCCCTGTGGCTATACCACCTTTCTTATGCAAGGAACCTTCCTCTAAAGTTTTTTGCTATATACAATTGCAAAATCAAGTTTTTTTTTTCCCCTTTACCCTTTCTCTACATTCCTAAGAGAAAGGTAGAACAATCTATTACCTTCCAATGAAACTGGAAAGCACTAAGAGCCAGAGGGACGTGCCCTATGAACATAAAAATGCTCTGACTTCTTAAACAGAAACATGAGTATGCAAGAGAGGGAAAAGGCACACACGCAAAATCAGTCCTCATCCAAAACTACACAGGTGTCTTCTGCCCTTATCGAGACATCTTGCTGGGATCCTCCATCCTCATCCTTCATTCCTGCTTCTTGCTGGGGCTCTCACATCGTCATCTCTGTCTTGCATCCAGAGCAACCTTGCCTCTAGAGCTCCCATGTCAGCCTGGCTAAGTTGTGAGGCCTCATAGCTGATCATGGTCTCCCACTGGACTGCAACAGCCAGTTGATCACTCAACTCTACAGTTCTTCCATCGTTTTCCTGGCTCATCTGCTAGCCTCAGGCTCAGATCGTTACTAGTGCCCTGCCTAGTGACTCTCCTGTCTCACCTGTCCCTCCCCTCCAGGCCAATGTCCATATTCCTCCAGTCCCACTGGGCTTGCTCAGACCCTCCTGTTAGGAAAGGAGAGCTGAGGCCTAGGACACTTATGCTAACAAGTTTTAAACCAATGGCTTTTGTATACCCTTCTCAAGCTGACTCAGGGGGGTGCCTGTGAGTTCAAAGATACACAACATCCCTAACTCTGCCCTTGTTAAAGAACACTGCATCAGAACCTAGGTGTGGGTCTAGCAGAAATTACTAACAGTCATATTTTGCTGAAGTGTCATGTATGGAGGCTAAAGTCTTAAGAACTTAAGATGCAAAAAAGAACAGATGTCTCAAGTAGCTGGATTAAGGAGTGGTTTTACAGCCATTGAGGAAGCAGAACTCTTTAGACTGCCAAGTAACCTGAACTAGGTACGAGTCCCCCAGTGTACCCAGTGCAAGATCACAGTTTTCTTTATATTTTTCACTGAATCAAATTCCACAAAATCAGCTTCTCAACCAAAGCAGTTCTGGGGACAAAGATTCAGAATTTAGGTACTAGACTGGCATTAGAGAGGACATGGCCTGCCTGGGAGCTAGGCATGCAGAGACAATGAACATCTCCACTCTGCCCATTTAGAACCAGGTTCCTTCTTGAGCTCAAGCTGAATTCCTAGAAACACTGTAAATCCACCAAGAGGGAAAACATATTCCAGTCGCTAATGTATTTATAACATGCCTCTGGGGTTGGGGGGAATTAGGAGAAAAAAATAATCATTTGACTTAATTGGTATTGACTGACCAAGCCCTGGAATGACAGGAACAACAACGGCTTTACTATTCTATGATTAATATCAAATATATCCTTTGCACTCATGGAAGATTGTAAACTGGGTATAGGTTCATCTTGATCCTGATTGGTGACTTCAGATGCTGTTACCGCGCATGAGGAGATTCATTATCCCTGTTCACACATGGGGAACCAAGGCTCAAGAAGGCACAGCACTGTGTTTGATGCATTCAGCTACTAAGTCCCAGAACTGGACTCAAATCGAGCGGGGGTGTGGCTGCACAGCCTTTGCCCCTACTCCGCTGCTACAGCCCTTCATGCTGCACCAGCCCAAACACAAAATTCCAGGGTGCTCACTGGGCCTCCAACACCCTTGCCTTGTCTTGAGATGATCAAGGGTGCTTGGGATAAGGTGTGTATTGTTATTATTTTATTAATATCAACTTTATCATCTAAGCATAAAAACATAAGGCGATGACAGGCTTTGGCCAGAGAGATGTACTCTCAAGTGTTTACATATGAAAGTCACCAGCTTGTCAAAGAGGACATCACTAATTACTAATCACTAATCACAAATGTGCCATCACACACACACACACACACACACACACACGCGCGCGCGCGCTCAGCTGAATCTTACAAATACTAATGAAGAAATAAAGAGAATAATTCTTTTGTAAAAAGGAGAATTCTTGGTATATATTATAACCAGAAATTTGTAACTAATTTACATGTCTTTCCTAAGTTTGAAAGTGTTTGTTTTGGTTTCTCCCACCCCTGGTGGAGTGCACTCCCAACAAAAAGAAGCAAAATTTTCAATACTGGATGTTTTACTTCTTGCAAAAAGAGCACTATGTCATTAGGCCAGTAATGGTAATGTCTCCGGTGTACCTTCAATCAGCAGCGAAGACTGGCTTCATGAATATTCATTAAGTAGACAATAAAGCATGAGTTTGGACTGTCTACACTATTGTTCCAATTCAAAATAAAAGATTTTGTAAGTTTTCCAAAGAAATCAGTTCTGTTTGTCAAGAAAAACAAAACAAAATAAAACACCCCTCGCCCCCAATCAATTCACTGTCAAAACAAAATTATCGGCAAATACAGGAAGTCATGATGTTTAACGAGTGCCGTAAAACCAGTTTATATCCACATGGGCATACATTCATAACCCTCACATTAGGCAAGTAGAAGCAGCTTGAGTTTTAAGGAACCAACCGCCTACGGTTTTCCATCAGAGGGAGGGAGTACGGAAAGAGGTCGACTGGGCACTGGATCCACTTGGAATTTCCTTTGGGTAAAATGTCACCTTTGTCCCAAGGCCTTGTATAGAAGGCTCATCTACATAGCACTGTCCCTCTTGTTCTGTGTCCCCTTGGTGATGGCAAAGAAATCAATGTAGTTGGCCCAACAGGCAAGTGAAGGGCTAAAGATGCCACTTTTCTTGGGGGAATAATGACTTGAGACTATCACAAGACAAACATTTAAAAACTGCATCCCAGGGCCTAACAACTTTCCTTAAGAGAACATTTCTTTCAAATTAAAAACAGTAGCTTTATTAATGCATGAGCCATTTCAAATTTGAAACACAACTCTAAGCCATACTTCATGGAATGGAAAGCCATAATTGTAATGCAAAATGAGACCAACTGAAATCAATATAAGAAATGTGAAGTAAGTAAATACTTTTTTTCCTGGGGGTAGTATAAAACGTATGAAATTACAGTAGTAAGAAGTTATTAATTCAAAATTATAAAGTGGAATTGAGGGCTTCAAAATATTTTTGGATTTTTTTTTCAAAGACTTCTCAGAGTAAAGAAAACCACAGTACGCTCTGGGAAAGCTTACCTTTTAGAAACCAGCTTCATCTGCACAGCTTCTTGGCCAGGGCTGTACCGGAGAACACAGTACTCTGCCTGGCCTGGGGAAAGGTATGTTCTCAGACTTCCAGGTATTTACTCACCGGCTTCTACACAACTACTTGTTACTTAATGGCTAACTCAATTTAATTATTAAACCAGAACCAGGTATGAAGAGGAATTGGGTCAAGTTACCCATATAATAGAATGTTCTGGGAAGCAGATTTATGAAAATTTCCAGTCACCAATCAAAGCATTACAAGTGGCTGAATGTTACCTTCCAGTCAGTGAAGCTAACTGGTAAGTAGGCACTCTCAAAGAATAAAGCAATGTTCTTTCCCTACTGGAGAACAGCTTTTCAAATGCATGTGCTCTTTTGTTTTGGGTCAAATAAAATGACTGCCCATTAAGACAGTTCCTTGTGGGCCTCACCTTACTGCCTCGGTTTTGGATGGATGCTATCCCCCTACCAGTGGGGTCCACAGCATGGGACAGAGACAGGGCAGCTGTGTGACAGTTCAGCCAAGCACCATCTTCACTTTGCTGTATCTATGAGCCTACTTTCAGTAAGACTCTAAATGACTTTTTAACATATTATAAAAATAATTGTCTATTTGGTTGCATTAAAACTTTATGGCCTTGTTTTCTGCTTATGATAGACAGTTTATGAACTCTGCAGAGTTAAAGAGAAGGTAAAATCAAGCCACACTGCCAGCTCTGAAATACACTATGTACTGTTATTTGTATATCTACAGCCTCCACACGAATGAAATCATATTCTACAGCATACTTATTTCACTTGGCACCAAAAACTTCTTAAAACTTCTAATAGCAACATAACATCCATCTGTTACACTGATCACGATGGAGTCATGTCTCCATAGCTGGACAACCAGGTATTTAATTCTGCAAGACAAATCCTGCTATAACAAGCACCAATTTGCTACACCAAAGCATTCCCATTCCAAACCACTGACTTTTGTAATTCATTAGGATAAAAATTGAAGAGTAGATTTAGAGAGTAGAAAGTGAAAACATTACTGAATATTGAAAAGTTTTGCCAAACTGTCTCCTGTTTCACAAGCCTAAGTTCTCCTAGTCCTAGACACAGGCAGCCTCTGAGCAACACTGCCATGGGAGGGGGCTCTTTCTCTGCACAGGACCCCTGCATTGTCAAACAGCAGGCCATGTGATTTCCCCCTAACAAGATTAACCTTAACTCCTTTCAATTCCTATTAGCAAGCATAGTCTCACTCACTCAGAACAAAGTGAAGATCCCAGTTTCCTCATCTGGGAAGTGAGGCAGTCACCTTAGCTGCTGGCAGTCTGCCCTCTTATGCTTTTATCCCTTGATGTGACGCACACATCCCATTATGTCATGGGACAAAGGAGGAAGGGCAAACCCAGCCCATTCTGAGCTATCCACTGTTGTGCAAGCTGCTTCTCTTGGCATAATACTGCAAACTAAGATCCTTAAACACAGTCACGCTATTTCACACAGAGATAACGTTCATTTCACATATTGAAACACATAGCCTAGTTTTTAATTCTCAGTTCGGGCTCCATAAAACAAGATGCCATGGCTGGAAATTCTGACCCAAAATTATGACTTCACAGAAAACCAGACGCCAAAGTAAAGATAAGGTATCCTTGAGGAGTGTAGTTTTAAAAGGCAATCAAAAATCTGTGTTAGATTTTCTGCAGCAAAGCAGAGACATCTAGGATATTACTCAGCACCAGAGTCCACACATTTGCAGAAGGGGAAGCTGCCATCAGCGGTGAGATTTCTCACCACAGTACCATACACTTAACCTGACACACACTGAGAGCCTCATGGTATGAAATACCCCAAACCATCTATCTATCCGATGCCTCAAAAGCACCACAGGTGAGAGAGAAGAAATGCTAACACTACTTTCTAATTGTGTGAATACTGTATTAGTATAAGCTGGTGTTTTGGCGTCAAAGATACCTAAATGTTGTCCAAACAGAGCATTTGAAAAGAATTTTGTTACCTAAAAGTAATAAAGGCTAACTGAAGCAACAGAAAGACAGTTAGTGGGTGGGAAGCTACCAAGTCAATAAAAGAATTGCCGTGAAGAATATTTTCCCCCATTTAAGAGACACGCAACAGCAGGTTAAAGCTGAGGAAGGAATGGTCCTAATGACTGACCAACCACATCTGCACAATTCGGGGACTCCTTTTTTTCTTCCTCCCCCTATTCAACAAAATTAATCGAAAATGAGTTATCTGACAGGTTTTTTAAAAATGACAGTTTGGGCTCATAACTGCATAAAGTTCCATTGACTGCTTTTCCTGTCTATAAGCCATGGAAATTAAGAATGGAACAGGTCCTGAACACTGAGCTGCCCTCAGCTTGTGCATAGCCACTTAGAAAGACAAAGGGGTTCCATCTCAGAACTTGACAGGCCCCTCCGGTGAAGCCTGCACATTTGTTAATCTGCTTGTCAATAATACCCACAGAGGAAACAACACAAAGCACTGAAAGACTGTTGGCCACCACTGGAACACTTGAAATCTCACATTTGTCAGCATGCAAATCCAAACACTGACCAAATAAATGGACAGTCAGACTTTCAGTTCAACTCACATTCATCTTTGCTCGAAAGAAGCTCCCAACAGCATGGCCAATGCAAAATCGGACACAAACACAGATGGGATATGAGGCAGAAGTTTGAGTTCATCAGGGAAAAGCAAGGCCGTGGCCCCTGGAACTGGAAAGGGCTGTCAAAGCTAGACTTGATACACTGCAGAGATGACCAAGTACATCATTAAAGACCATGGGATATATTCAGAAGATGGGTCAGCAAGTTGTATTATAATATATTAAGTTTTAAAATAGCTAGAAATTATATCCTTTGCAAATAAGAAAGGTTACCTAGTTGTTTCAAAATTCTTTTGGGAAATACATGAACAAAAATATTTAAAGTCATTGGCTTCCAGTGAGGCAAAGAGAAAAACACTAATAAATATTTACAAATAAATGAAGTCCTCTGAAGCAAAACCACAGAAATGGTAAAAGAACATAAGGGAAGAGGGCAAAATGTGTAGCAATGAAGGGAAGTTCAAGGGGTTGGAAGCACAGCTGCCTCTAAGTGCGTACTCAGCATGCAGAGCGAATGCATGCATTTGATTCTTGAGATAGAACATGAAGTTCAGATGAAGCTGGCCCAGCAAAGACAGTTGGTTGGGGAAGGTGGGTCAAAAGGGGGAACAGGAAACTAGGAGGCATATGAGAAAGGATCCAAAAGTCAGCCAGCATCACACCAGTTCTTCAATCTCCACAGATTGCTAATCCTTCTGAGGTAGTAAGAAAAAAGAAATATTGCAATCAGAAAATGTCCTAATCACTTTTTCTAATCTTCCAGCATACTGCTTGTCAGGAAGAAACAAAAAATCTATTGCTACATGGTAAAAGAAGGAGTCCATCCATCCAGTCACTGAACACCGAGTTTCTCCCTTGTTGTACCAGACACTTATGCATTCAGTCGACAGATGAATCCTGAAGGTGATCAACAAGTATCTTTAAGAGCCAAGAACATGAGTACATTCTGAGACTATGACAGTATTTCATATTATATATATGAATAAGGTACCTATATCCAAAATATATAAAGGATTTTCACTCAAGTCAAGAAAAACAGTTTGATTTAAAAGTAAGCAAGAGACTGTAACAGACTGCTTACAAAGAAGGCAAAGAGGTGCATGGAAGGTGTCAGCATCACTGGCAACTGTGGAACAGTTGGTACCAACTTCCTAACAGACCAGTGACACAGAGCCACCACGGGGAGCCTGGTAGGACAGTACTGTCTGACATGCTCAATTCCAATCACAGAGATAGATAGATAGATAGATAGATAGATAGATAGATAGATAGATAGATGGATGGATGGATGGATGGATGGATGGATGGATGGATGGATGGGCGGGCGGGCAGGCAGATAAAAAGTACTGACATAGCAAATGCCAATGAGATGTTTGACAAACATAATTTAAATTCATTGCTGATGGTAAAACAGAATGGGACAGTCATATTAAAAAGCAAGTCAAATTTAAAAAATATATATCTTAAGATTTATTTTATACAGTACATAATTTACTCATTTAAAAGTACTTATTACTTTTACACCATATTTAATGTTTACACAATATTTACAAATTATGCAAACATTGTTCTTATCCATTGCCTCTGCATTACCTCTAAAGCCCATGTTCGTGATCAGTTGCTGCACACATCTTTCTCTAACTTCTGATTTCCTATGTATTTGCCTTCCAGACAGTTCATATGGATGATTCACATGCTGTGTGGTCCTTAGTGACTGACATCTTCGACTTACAATGTCTTCAAGGGACAGCCAGGTTGTAGCATGTATCAATTCTTCGTTTCCTTCTACTGATACAAAATGTATGTATGTATGTATGTATGTATGTATGTATGTATGTATGTATGTATGTATTATGTATCTTTGTATTGTCCCAAAGTCCTTTAGTCTAGTTTAACCAGAGTAATATGGGAGGGAGTGGGAAGGGAAAACTGAGAGAAAACTCCTATACAGTCTAAAACCCAAAATTCAATCAAAGCAGTCAGTGCTAATGGACCCTGGATATTTTGTCACCATAAATAATGTTGCTTTGTATGTTTGCTTACAGGCAGTTTTGAGAAAGTTAACAAACACCATATGAACTAAAATCCCACTCCCAAGTAGCACCCTAGAAAAATGAAAACTTTATGCTGACACAAGCACCTACACATAAGCATTCATGGTAGCTCAATTCAAAATTGGGGAAAGCAGACATGGCCTGCACCACAGGTGACCGGTAACCATAGTGCTCCATGTAACAAGAGATTGCCCTGTGATGAGGCAGGAAGGAAATATCCATCCAGGTTCATCTGTGAGTAAGTCCCAAGAGCACACTCCTTTAGTCAGACGAAGTAGAATGGTTTCAAAGGGTTCTATACTTGGCAATCACATTTACACAGTTCTTGAGAAAACAAACTGGCAGCAATGAAGAAATTGGTTAATAAAGTTCTGCATAAGCATAGGTGTAGAGGAAGCACATGAGGGGTAAGGTAGAACTGAGGTAGAGCCTAGAAGGAGAGTTGAGTTCCACTTTAAACGTGGTGGTCATGAGGACCTCTGAGAATGAGGTTTGAATTAGAGCTCAAAAGTCAGCCACATGCATATCTATATGTACGTCCCAGGTAAAGCATTCCGAGCAGAAGGGACAAGCAGTGAATGTTCCTTGAGACAGATATGTGCCTAGTGTGTGTGATAAACAACAAGCAAACTTACTGTTTTCCAGACATCCAGATATACAGATAGCTACAGATACCTCTAATCAGAGGAGTCTGAGCAGAAATTACAAACCTGAGAGCTGGGCTAGAGACACTATTTAGATCTCCAGAGTTGGAGGAAATCACTGTTCATCGTTCCAACAAGGGATGAATACTAAATATCAACTGTGTGTCAAGGAGGAGAAGGCTTCTCATGCATCCTTGCAAAATCCTGTAGTTTAAATCTGGATTACTCAGAACAATGAGGTTTGAAAATAAAAAGTTAGAAAAAAAATCTAAAAGAACTATCAGCTTTTATATAAAATGTAGTGATTTTGGGGGAAGCTCTTCATCTAAGTGAGGAATAGCAGCTCTTTGCTCCTGCTCCAGTCCGCCTCCAGTCACTTACAAGTGTTCAAATTGCCAAGCCTACGAGGGAAACCCACTCCATGTCTAAAGGGGAGCTGGCAGGTGAATCATAACTCTGTGTACTCTGAAGAGACTCAAGGAGGCCCACTGTCTGCCAGCCCACACTTAGCAGACCCTGAAAGAGTTATTTCTGTTGCTGTTACCTCGTGTAATACAACATTTGTTTTTTTTAAATGATAATTGTTCTTTAAATGGTGACTGCCTCCTTCCTATGTAGATTGAATATAACTCTCAGAGAAAATCTGGGGGTGAGTGATATAACTCTGAAGCAGTGTTAGTGACAAGATATGAGCAGGCACCACTCCAGTGCTTTTGATGCCCAGGTGCTTAAGACAACCTATAGGTCTGACCCAGAGAGAATAGGAATCCACCTTTCTAAAGCAGCAGCTACATGCTGGAAGACCGGATATAAGAGTTTGGAGTGTGTACCGCTCACTGAGCCACACTTACAAGTAGTTTCTGTATATTCCTAGGTTAGCTAAGTCCCCAGAACAGACATTAACTTTAATTAGCTTCTGAAAAGAGGACGGAAGATGTTAGCATTTACCATGAATGTCACAAATGAAGGATGGGTTAATATTCAGGTTTATCAATCTCTGCTGAAATTTGGGGTTTCATTATAATTTGCCTGGGGTCAGGAGGAGGTTGTATTTATGGGAGAAACTTAAACAGCGGAATATATTTAACAGCATCCCTGACTTTACCTACAAGGTCCAGTATCAGCCCCTGAGTGAAGCAGAGCCATCTCCAAACACTTGCAAAGGCTCTGGGGAGGCAGCACTTCCCCAGTTAGCACGACTGGCTTACACGACCCAACCACAGCTCACCTGGGCCTCTGAAGCAACTGCAGCCAAACACCAAAATCTCCTCCAGAACTGCTGATTTCCAACCCGTGTTTTCTCTGCATTTAGCTGTCAATCTCTCACTGCAGCACTGCAGTGAGACTGTCATCCTCTAGCACCTGGGCTCTGTGTAAGACCCAGACTTCCACACAAAGAACGACTCTTTCCTAATTCTAGTTAGAAAAAAAAAAAAAAATCCTAAGAAGGCTTCTAAACAACCTGATTGGAGTCTGGTTCCTACCCTTGGGCCTGTGATCTGATAGGCACAAAAGTCACTTGGGAACAGAGCAGCATTTGCAGTAGGCTCCTGGCTAAGGTCAAAGGTAGAGTGAGCGTCCAAAAGGAGGGTGGCCCTGCCGTTGATAGAGGGTGCTTTGGTGGCAAGGAATTGCAAATACCCACCACACACATCCTTTAATGCTGACTAACAAGCACCACATACCATAAGCAGCCTGCACTCCAACAGCTCACAACACTGAGGACAGCTTTCCACCTTTGAGACAGGCTTGCAGGTGGAGTCCTGCAAGGCGCATTCCAGATCACTGGAAAAACCACTGTTGACTTCGGGACATGGGGCCAGCAGGTCACATTACAGCTACAGTTTCAGGGCTTCTCGACAAGTCTCTACATTTCTAGATGATACGTTAGGTACCTGAAGATGGAACTTGGTGAATTACTCACAGTCAGACATGGCAAAGGGCTGACATTTGGTACGCTCTGTGGGCTCCTAACAAAATACTCTTAACATGTGATACTGCCTCAGTTAACGCAGGGCCATCATTGAACAACCATGGCCCAATTTGTGGGCTAACAGAAAACCAAATGTTTGCCTTGAAACTTTCCAACTTGGTTCAAGAATAAAATTCAAGAATATGATAATATACGTATCGAATGGACATGAGAGCATCCGATTCAGAATGCTAAGAGAAGCAATAAAAGTTGAAGAAAAAAATCTTAAGATTCCTCAACAGCTAAGAAGAACTCAGAGTCAGGATATCCAGAATTCTCAGCAGCAAACCTAGGAACTAAGCTCTGTGGATTAGAGTAGCCTGCACCTTGCTCTGTAACCCGGCTCTCCAATCTCAGCTCTGCCCCAGGCAGGCCTGTGTCTCTAACTTTCAATAGAACTCCTTATCGTAGAAACAGCTCTTCTTCCTCCAGTCAGAAGAAAGCCAGGCTCAAAGCATGAAGTGGGTGGTTTGAGGACATGAAGCCAACCGCTGAAGACCTCAACCTTCCTAGTCATTTCCAGACCCACCTCCCCTCACCTCCATTGCCTTGGGTCTAATGATTACGGTCCTCTCTACATTTGGGTCTAAAGGTGTATTAGGTGGCTTGGGGGCCCACACTCACCAGTGTGCAGATCACAAAAAAGTAGTATTTTTATGCAGATCACAAAAAAGTAGTATTTTCAATCCTTAAGTGGATTATTTAAATGTGACACGCTGTCTCTAAACTCCAAAGTTGCCCCCCCAAAAAAATCACAACACATTTTAAATTGATACCAACAGAAAAGAATGGGCAGAGCTAGTGGTCTGAGATGTATCTGGAGAACTGTGGACTGTTTAAAGTAAACATCACTGTCTATATATAAACATGCTTTCATTCCCTTTCAACCTGAGAGTAGGAATACCAGGATACTGTGACCAAGGGTGGGGGATAGCAAGTAAGCAAGGAGAGAGTGTGGGGTAGTCATAAAGAAGACATCAGCACTCATTTCACACTTCAAAATCACAAAGGCCAGGACTTACTCCATTATGATAGCACCATGCTAAGCAGCATCTTTCACGTACTCAATTCTATTAGGTGACTATCCCTGTAAAGTTTCCATAAGAATTATGAAGACTTGCAGATGTGCAAACCAGAGAATGGCTTCTCAGTTTCCTCACTGCAGGTGGGGTAAGCAGTTGCATAAAACCTGCCATTAGCCATCAGTGAGTCAGTAAAGCAATAGGCAGGGAAGTGTCAAGGAGAAACTGAGACTCCACAGACAAAACTCATTTTATGACTATCACTTAAAAATTAAGAGTGGAAAATAAAGCTACAGAGACTATGTACGTAAGTGCCATTCAGATATAATTTCTATTAACTTTAAGGATCCTTCACTTTGACCTTTCAACTGTAAGAATTCAATGGAAGATCCATTTTTTTCCTTACTCAGTCAACAAGAGCAGACGCCTGCATAGGTTAGTTGAGGCTGGGATACAGTGGGAGAACATCCCACACAGCCTTGACCTGAAGGCACTTATACTTAAGTGGGAGCTGTGTGAGCTGTGGGAGCTGTGTGAGCTGTGTGAGCTGTGGGAGCTGTGTGAGCTGTGGGAGCTGTGTGAGCTGTGTGAGCTGTGGAAGCTGTGTGAGCAGGGTTAATTAGATACTATGAAACCCACACAACCATGGGAGTCCCTACACTGGGCAATGAGTAGGAGCTAGGAAGGAGCTGCCTCAGTAAACAGACAGAGAAACCTCTCTCTAAGCAAAGAGGGATAGATGGCAGAAGATCCAAAGTGTCTTTCCAGTTCCTACCGGGAAGCCTACAGTAATACTGTGCTAACAGTGTCACAGAATGGGGTCCATGAAGGAGACAGAGGAAGTCCAGAGCCATATGTTCTTAGCATAGAGCTCACCCTACACTTCAGAAAAAGTCTACGTGTCCTGTTGTAAGTTTCATTTTTTTTTTCAAGTGACTCCCAGAAAGGTCATCTATATGACCAAGTACAATTAATTAGTCTATCCCTCATGTCCGCCCTTAGACCTTCCAAAGGAGGGAGCGATCTAAGGGAACACAGCTACCTAAAAATCATATACTAAAAATGGTCCTAAAGTTTCTGGAAAAATTTTTGGCTGGTATGCAATGATACTTCACCAAAACATGTTTGCAACACTACCAGCATGAGACAAGTGGTACTAAACACCATCAACAACAAAAAGTCCACTCCAGTTCCAGGTCATGCTAATCTTTTGTGTTGCATTTGGAAAAAAAAAAAAAAACAAAAACACTTGAACTGACAAGGCTCTTGGACGAAAGGTAGCAAGCTGATTCATCAGAGCATAAACTGACTTAAGGGAAACACATCTTATAACAAAGCCAGCAAACGCAATAAAAATGAATGTACACAAAACCTGTACCACTGATGGACTAGGGAAAGACAGATTTCTTCTGGTCATTTCCATAGTTTTTTAAATGGTAAGTGAAATTATCAAGAGTTTTTTATGCTCATTTTTCCTTACCATACAACAAAGAGTTACAGTCAGCAGCAACACATTTAAAGGACTATTTCAAAAAATGCTACTCACTGGCAAAATCCCCTCCCCCAGCCCAATGGAGCCTTTTCTCTAGCGCAAATTATTGATTTGCAGGCAACAGTGACTACTCAAAAACTAAACCTCTCCTTACAGCTTAAGCCACAGCAGATACAAAAGCTTTTGTGATGAGAGAAGGCGGTGTCTGAGATCAAGAGGCTGAAATACCAAGTAGCAAAAATGAATCCTCTAAGAACTATCAAACCAAACAAAAAATAAAATTAGATATAAATTCACGTTTTAGACTGTGGTCAATTGAGGTCTAGACAAAACCCTATGTTTGTTCACTGCCTAGTCTCCAGTCTGCTCCAAGTTTGAAAAGGTAATTGAACACAGTCTATAATTACTGGATTAGACACAGATGGGCTCTGTACATTTCAGGGGGAAAAAAAGCACTGTTTTGATTCATTTTATGATTGCCTGTAAGGTCAGACTTTTCAGAATGTACTTTCATCTGTTAAATGGTTTCTCAAGCTCCCTAGGGAAGATCTTCAGTAACTGTGCTGTTTTAAGCAATTTGGGCCCATCAGATCCCGTCTTTGAATGTAACTAGCTGCCCATTTTCTAGTATTAGAAACCTGCATGTAGGTTAATTGCTACATCTCTTACATATTTTCTGAAGTTGCAGTTTTGGGGGGAAATTCAAAGACTCTGCCTCTCTTCTGGCAGAAATTGCCTTACAATGAAGATTTTCACATACAAATGTTACTGTTTGATAAATGAGTCGGTATCACTCGAAGTCCATGAAAAATACTTCCTAAAGGACTCAAGTGAAAAACAGAAAAGCAAACATTCTTCTGGACACAAGTTGTTAGCAACATTAATGTGGTTATCTTCCAGCTGGGCAACTTGTAAAGCAAAGCATATTCTTGACTAAACCCTTGCATATGGTTCTTTAAGAATTGCAAATGACCAGGAATTTTGTCTATGCTAAAACAAAACAAGCAAAACTACTTCCTAATCTAAAAAAGAGGCCCTCCCCCACAAACACAGCATTCTTTATCCAGCAGGACAACCATGAAGTCACCACACAGCACCACATAAATCCCCAGAGCACACACCCTGATGTATAGGCTCCAGGTCCCTGTGGAAATCTGCACAGACTCCCAGCCCGGGCTGAAATGCCATTGCCTTTGCTTGGTGTGCTGAATACACAGGCAGACTCTTCTCAGGCTAACATTTTGGACAACCCTGTCAGATGACCCTGGGGAAAACAGTTCGAGATGGAGGGCTGTCTGTGCATTCCTCATGGTTTTCCCACCCACATCATGACATTAGGAACATCCTTTTTTTCCAATCTCCATTCCAATTACAGCTTCATTTTCTATTCCCTAAGCTCACTTTTGTTGTTAGTCTGATAGAGTAGAAATGTCCTAACTCCAGAAAAGTGAAAACAGAAAGTACAGAATGTGCAGTAATCTCAAGGTCTCCATTTTCAGAAGCTGCTTTTGTGTGTGTTCAGGTTTTACAGCAAAGGGGATTTTATGGCCACAGAATAAATCCTAAGTTACTATTCTTCTTGAAATCACACGCATGTAGGAAATTTTTCAGCTGAAAACATCGTTTTCATAGTCACAGTTGACAGTTTCACCAACACTCCTGGTAAGACACACAAACGTGATTAATAGTCACCTCTTTTTGTCACAAAATCAGTTTCTAAGGCACAAAGATAATGGTATGTTTCATTTTTGCCTTTAAAGGAAATCATTGCAAATATAATGATCTTGCACGGACCCAGGAAGTAGCTCTAAAATTAGGCCAACTGTAAGTTATAGGACCCAGGAAGTTCTAAAATTAAATCTACCATAAGTTATATCTTCACGGAAAATGAACAACTACCCCGATTTCCCACTTCACATGTATACAGATTTTCTTATGCCGATTTGCTCTGCTTAAGACTGACCTGCATTGAATGACTAGAAGCAGAGGAGCATGTAACTGCTGTAGAAAATCGTTCCCAATTTCCGCCCTTGCTCTCTGTAAGACTCATGCTCAAACCAAGATAGGATCAGAATAAGGCATTTGTACAAAGCCATGACAGAACTTTGGCCTTAGGATTGTGCCGTTTTACGTTTTCTTCATGTGCTGCACATAAACCGAACACAGCAAGCCAAATGGCATGGAGAAACTGCCAAGGGAAGAGAGATTCTTCAGGTCAGTCTACATGTGAATTTCAATACAAGCTTCAGAAGACTGGCTACCAAAAATCATCTCTTAATGCAGATTCTGAGCACACAGCTTTCTTATGTGAGTGCTGAGGACTTATTTTTAAAAAAAAAAATGTTCCAATTCCTTCCTCACCTCTGCTTTCCCCTTTTCCTTAACTTCATCCAAAGTCACAGAATACGAATCTTTATACTCCATCAAAGCCTGGTTTAGAGCTGAGCAGCTGCAGCTCACAGCTTTTCTGGCCTCAGTCGCATGCACTCTCTGTGCTCACTCTCCTGCTCCAGATAAACGGGCCAAGCCATGAAGCTTGGAGAGATGTCGTGTCTTTCTCAGAAAAGACCTTTCCCTTTTTAAACAATTTACATGATGTTTTATGGTTCTTTTAGAAGAGAATTATAGTAAGTGGCACTCCGAGTGGGCTGTGTGAACCCACAAACCACTCCTCATAAAAACTGCTATAATTTTCCAGGACAGGGACAATAAAATATCCTACATCAGCCAAAGCTTAATCACAGTGTGACCACAGTAACAAACACACTATTTTCATGAAAATTAAGTAAGATAAACCTGACAAAAAGATGACAAAAGCAAGTCCCAGACAGAGCTCCTCAACCTGCTTAGCACACACGCATATTCAGACTGTCCCTCCCTCTGAGTCCTGTGTGGCTTAAAGTACAGGTAAACCCAGCACCCATGCTCTCTGATGGACTGCAGCTAAGCCCAAACAGGAAAGGTAATACAGCTGGGCCCCAAAAAGCATCTTTAAATAAGATAACCCGGCTACTATTATTAACATCTTTCTTTCCCATCAAACTCATGAAGGGTTCTAACAAAAAACTCAAGAGACGCAGTTCCTATTTCAGACCACTAGGGACCAATAAAACACCTTCCCAATTTGTAACTGAGAGGTGAAGAGACCCAAGAACCCATATCCTGGGGAAGGACCACTGTAACTCCTCTTCCTTAACACGCGACTTTATCTGCAAAACAGCTAAGAAGATGCAAACACTATGTGAAGAAAAGTGAAGACCAAATGAGGGGTCTGAGGGTTGGCAGTGTGTGAATCTCACAGTACAAGCACATCGTCATCACCTGCTCCAAGAAACTTCTCCTTTTCCTTGCCCTTATTCAATGAAAATTAAAAACCAACTCTTAAAGCTGTGCTTCTCTGTGGAGTGGAAGCCACTGCAAACCACAGACAGAGAAAATAAAGCCTGCCCAATACAATTCCCTTAGCTGATCACAGCAGCTTGCTGCTCAGTCAAGCGTAATACTAAAATTAGGATCTGTGAGCTAGCCAAAATATCTATAAGTGAATATCATTTACAGAGTTATCTTATGATGCAGTAAGAATAGCAAAGTGAAACAGAATTTTCTACTTAAATCTGTTAATAATTATGAATTCTGGTTAGAGAGAACTATCCAAAATATTTGCATTAGTCCTTAATAGCAGAACATTGGAAGAGAATTGGAATGCAGCAGTATAAAGAAAGACTAGGGGGAACCAATACATACAACTCCCTAATGATATATTTTACTGCCTTTCAGAGTCTTAAGACAGGATGGCTCTCTCTAGAGTAACAAATTCTACTGAATTTATTTTTGTACATAGCTCAAAGTTCCAAGTCTTTCCAAAAGGGTGCAGTTAACCAGTGAGTCTCGCTTTCAGGAAAACTGGCAGATTGAATTAAATTATGAAAACAACAGACACCAAAATTCATTCTCCATACATACCAAATACATAAACACACACATGGACACACACATACAGAGAACACATACATCACACATATATACACACTCATATAAACAAAGAACAGTCACACTGAAAAAGCAAGCTATTAAGGAGAATCCATTATTTTTGGAACAAAATACACTTTTATATTATAAAACAGATTTTTTTTTTTTAGAAAATCTAGCAAGCCTTTGTTTACTAAACATATCTCCCATATACTTAAGACCCCAAATCAGGGCTGTCCAAATGCAATCTGTAGAGAAAAAACAACAACAAAACTCTGATCCCCAAAGAACACTGTGCAAACAACCTATGGTTCCAAGATAAATAAGTGCACCCAAGGTCCCAAAGCTCTGTCCAGTGTAACCAGACACCTTCCAGAAAACTTAAGATGCTTGCATATTAAGGACTACCAACAAAAATGTATATATTTAAATTTTGCATTAGCCTAAACACAACAATATAGAGTTTATCTAGTCATGCAAAAAGATCTGAAGACTCTATGATGTCACCAAGTATTTTTTCACTTCATGCCATCGAAGGAAACTCACCCGCCTATGTAACCCACATTTTCTCCTCCCAAGCCCACTGTCCTTACTAGACTCTGGCCTCAGAGACTGCAAGAGTAAAGCCCTCCTAAGCCAGGTCACTGCAGCTCTTTCATTCCTGACCAGGTCTCCTCTATGTCCCCTTCCTATAAGTCCCTTCACTGGCATTTCTCTGGCCCCACAGTGTGGGGTATGGGCTGATCTGCATGGCTGGCTCTACAGACATATTATGAAGCCTTTACAATTGGCCACACAAACACAATACCACAATGTAGGTCAGCTTGTGTGCTCAAATGCCAAAGCAAAGCTTACATGGGAGGAAACTACAGACATAAATCTGCCAGGGTAGAATTCCACCCAATGATCCTAAAATTATTTCAAGGAATCAATCTCCAAGACGGCATCATGAAATCAGAAGAGCCGGGCTAAGCTTCAGGACTGGGGGTGGGGTGGAGAAAATGAAAGGCTTTAGAAGAGGCAGCAAAAAGGTCTCACCAGTCATTATATCATTCAGAAGGCTCAAACTACAGATGAAGTTAGATACTGAAGATTGTAGAACGGGCATTTAAAATTATTAACTGATCAAAAATTTGTAGTTGTCATTAAAAAAAGTACAACTTAGCAATTCAGTTCAGAAAGAAGACTATCCCCAGGAACATACACATCTGTTTAATATTACAAGCCAACTGTCAACATCCTAAGTGAAGTTTTAATTTAATATTTTTTCTTTCTTGATGTTTTACCTTTAATCAATGCCTCATGAGAGTATCAACTTTCTATAAGAAACTGTTAAATATAAAGAAATGTTATTGTAGCATGTTTATAAAATCATAGTTCGAGAACTTTTTATTTTTCCAAAGCCTGACCACAACTTAATTATCTGCAGGACATTCCAGGCTCACAATTGCAAGCTCCAGTTCCCAAGCAATTTTAAACAATATCTACTGTACAGGACAGAGGGTACACAAAAGACCGCAACATGCTTATATTTCCAAAAGTCAGCATTAGGCCCTTTCGACATGGTTTTTATTTTCATTAAACAATATTTGTTTCCTCACTAATCATTAAATGGTTTTCATCACCAGCGCCTTCTTTCCTTTCACATGTCAGTAGTTAGCATCAGTGTTTGTGTTCATAATAAATAAAAAAGTGACCCACCCAGTTACTGAAAAATGAACACACACGATGCCAGGCTCATGAGGGTTAGGGACTCAGCAATACGTTCACACTCTGAACACCATCCTAGTTTAATCTAGGCTCGAAAAAGACCAAAACTTAATAGGCGGTGCAATATTTTCCTTTAAATTGGATTCCAGCTTCGTGCTGCCTAGGTTACTATGGGCACACAGATCCAGTCAGTGGTTTAAGACATGGACTTGTGAAAACAGAAGAGGAAGAAAGACAGCAAGTTCAGATTCTGGACCCTGATGGAGAAGACTCAAAACTACTGCCAGTTTCTACAGGTAGATGAGGAAAGTAGCCTGACTGAAGTAATACACCACGAACTGCCCAATGTGGGCAACTAATGGAGCATGCCAGTTTTAGGAAAGATTCTGAGGAAGGAAAATGAAAAGGCAAGGAGAAAAAGGAGGAGGGCAGGAAGGAAAAATAGGAAACTGTACATTACAAAGCATTAGGAACAATAAAAAATACATAAAATGTAGAAGAAACAAAAGATGATCACATCTACATCAGTGGTCAAACTGATAATAAGCAGGAAAAAAATACATGATCTAAAAAGCCTTCAAGGCATCAGGCACTTGCATAGTTTGCACAGGGAGCCCCAGTTTTCAGAGCAACAAACACATTTAAGACCAAATAAGCTACTTCTGTCCTTAGATTGTGGCCCAATGCAGAGGCCAAAGTACAGAGTGGCACACACATCTGCTGTCTAGGCTGAGCACTTTCAAGGCCTTTATTCATTTTAATTCCCTCACTTAAAAACCACTTTCTTCACCTATACCAGGGAGGAAAGCAGGGCTAATAAGTAACTTGGCCACAAATCATTTTCCAGGAACAGAGGACTCCAGGGTCCCTGCTATATGCCATCTTAGGTGACACCACCGTAATCCAGTTCTAACCTGTGTGTTATATGGACGCCCCTGCATGCCTTCCTGCTCAAGAGCCAACGCCTT
Source organism: Rattus norvegicus (assembly GCF_021556685.1). Classification (NCBI taxonomy): domain Eukaryota; kingdom Metazoa; phylum Chordata; class Mammalia; order Rodentia; family Muridae; genus Rattus; species Rattus norvegicus. Next base: position 77,188,955 of record NC_141547.1, read on the forward strand.
GGGTATCCTATGCTCAAATGTCCTTCTCTACAATTCACCCCAAGCCCTTTCTTCTTCACTCTGCGAGGTCTAGTCTCCACTTATATTCATGTCACTTGGGTCCTCATCTCCAGCAGAGAAACCAGTCTTGAAATACACGTTTGTTTTGGCAGCTACCTAATCAGTGTGTCACTCGATTGTTGGCCATGTATCTCAGATAATAGCACAAAATATAACAGCATCCATTGAGTCACTTCCCACCCCAACCAAAACTCAGTGACATCTTTAATGCCATCTCTTCTATCCAATGGAGCTTACTTCCTGTCAGACACATTTTCACTCAATCTTCTGTCCCTACAGTTATCGACTTAATTCAGGCCTCTACAGGGTTTGCCCAAATTTGTTATGTGGTGGCTGGCCAGGTCATGATCCTTGCTGCCAGCCTGACCCACCAGAGGCAGCAGACTGAGTTCTCTATCTGCCTGTGTCAGTCCCCTGTTGATAGTTCACAGCAGCCTTCAGTAGAAAGCTGTTCCTTTCACAGCTGAGGGAATCCCTTTGTCACCTGTAAAGTCAAGCTGAGAAGTCAGCTCCCCTTCTGCCACCTGCCACTGTGGTCACAGCACTTACCATAACAGGCTTCCCTGTGTACCTTAATGTCTATCTGTCCTTTCACTAGACTTGGAATTCTCAATATCAGAGATGATATTACTAGTGTTTGCCTGTTAGACATAGTGGATGCTCAAACAGAAGAACTCAAGAGTGAGAAATGGAAGACCTAGTTCTCAGAGATAACTCTCAGTTCAGAGTGAGCTAACAATGTGTCTGACATGAAGTGAGGGGGCACAACTTTGACTACAAGGCAGCTCTTTTTGCCACCATTATACACAGCTCCTTCGGAGGAGCTCTCACATTTCCTTTGGAAACCTCCTCCCCATCCCTCAGTAGTGACAGACTGTAGCTGAAGATCTGTGAGCTAAATGGCCCAAATATACATACTATCCATTTCCTAGGGAGGCCTGTGCTTCACGACAGGCCTTTGATTCAACTAGCTGAGGCCCAGCACCTGTGTGGGTGCTACAAGGACAGAGCAGCTCTTGTTCAGGTACCACGAAGCAAGGGTTTATGGGGATCTTTAAGAGAGTGCTAAAGCAAATGTTTGTGTTTTTACAGTGGGATAAAAAGGCCCATGGTGCCAGGCTGGAGGAGTATGCCTTTAATACCAGCACCAGGAGGCAGATGCAGGTGGATCTCTGCAAGTTTAAAGCTAGCCTGAGTGAACATAGTGATTTCCAGAACAGCAAGGACTACATAAAAAGATCGTTTCAAAAAACAAAACAAAAAACAAAAGGCTCCTGTGACCTAAAAATGAAGTACAGAAACAAACAAAAGCTGTTACAGAGAAGTATCAACACTGAAAGAATGACTAGAGGGAACAAAGGAAACTCACCATGTAGTGACATTGTTAGGGCAACTAAATCCAGCCAGTCGGGAATATCAATCCATAAAAACTTTTGATCATCTAAGCCAATTTGATTTGTGTTGGGATCTTTGTGATTTGTAACCATAAGACTCCTGATATGTAAGTTAGTATTTGTGAGAAAAGAATCAAGGTATATATTAAAGAATATCATAATCCCATCTACCTTCCTGTCCCCCTGCTTGGCTGCTGCTCTTTCTCCTGCTTAGACCACTCCCTCTCCTCAGCTTTCTCAAATTTGACTTACCTGTAAGGCCAGCATACTCTAACCTACTCAAGTCAGGGAATGTGGGGATAACAACAAACACTGAGAGGTGAGAGTAGATCCCAGGTTACACCTGACAAGATTAGGGGAAAGCAGCAAACAGCATACTGCGAAGAGAAGAAAGAGATTTAAAAAAGAACGCCTTCCATTCCTGACAATGTCTACCAGGCCCCTGTAGAGTTACCCTTTAGTGGTATTATGAAGAACTAAGTTTTATGAAGAGTTGGAAGAAGTTAAAAACAAACACAAAATGCTTGCTTCTTTCACAACAACAAAATGGTTTTATGAAGAACAGGAAAGGCTTTGGGCTAACTTAATCTGAGAAACTTCTCCTGGAGGCAGTCTGATATGCTGGAGGGCTTCTAGTGAGCACAGGACTGAGCTGCTCTCCAGCCTCCCAGAGAGGAGGAGGACAGAAAACTGACTTAAATTTCAGTATGAACCCAAGGCAGACAAAGGAGCCATGCTGCAGGACAAACTGCTGAGGATGGAAAGGCAAAATGAAAATGGGCTTGTACGGCTTTGAAGAGGGAAATTTATCCCTGTTGGTCAAAAAATAAACAAATATCCGTGGAGAGCCTTTGATTCATCTATAATCATAGCCATGTATGAGACCATACTATTGGCCAGACTCTGCTAGGTTGTGGCCATACAAGGAGGGACAAGGAGCATTAGATGTTTACATTCTCTGAAAGGAAAAAGAAAGGCGGAGTCCTGACATCTCCTCTTTTGTCTACAGTAAAAATGCCATGCAGAATTCACACAACAGCTCCTTTCCAGTTTCATCTTGAAAGGTAACTTTTGTGTGATCGACAAATTACATATAGCAATAATAAAAAAGGCGTTACAAGCCAGATAGAGTCCCTCACTTAATAAATAAATAAAGCAGACAGCAATGGGCTCCAGTTCAGTGTAGGTGAGAGGACGGCAGGTCGTACGAGGTAAGTCAAATCTGAGAAAGCAGAGGAGAAGGAGTGGTCCAGGCAGGAGAAAGAGCAGGTGGGATTAAAACAGGGAAGCTTGGCTGAAGCTGATAGAACCATCAGAGAAGCATGGAACCCAGCCCGGAGGGATATAGCTAGTTTTATAGAGTCTTCTAGATACCAGCTAAGAAATGGAGAGCTTGTCTTGTGGGAAATGGGTGATAATGGAGGGTTTTGAGTTAAAAGAAAGACGATGAAAATTACATTTTCTACATAGTGGACTGGCTACAGAGAGATGAAAGGCCTGATGCTCTCCACAAGCTCAAGCTCTAGGTGGCCAGGGCCTGAACTCATACAGCCACAGTGAAATAGATGTGAGGGCAAAAACACTGCGGATAATTAACTTCTTTTGATTCCAGATATACACTGAACCATGTGCTCTATGCTGTAACAAAAGTGGGACAAAGGGCCTGCCTGTCCCTTGGGCCCATGTCACTAAGATGACAGGGATGACCAGGAAAGGGGAAAATAAGTGACTACAGCTGTGGGTTGCAGAAGACTGTGGTCACTGAGGACAGCTGACTCCTGGGCATTTACTACATGATCTACAACAATGCCACAATGTCAAAGTGTAAACAGAAAAGGCTGTCTGTCCTCCAAGACACCTTGTCCTGTGCTTCACAGCAGATGATGCTATGCTGCTGGTCAGTGAGATGGTCCAGAAGCAAGCGCCTGAGCTCTCTACACTGCACCAAGCAGTGAGCATCAAGACAGAGTCGTAAACAAGAGAAAGGGTCTATTTTTGGACTGAGATGTTTCCAGATTTCCCCTTCTGGCATAACTGATGCATGGCTGCAGATTTCTGATCGCTTACTCACAGACACACATTTAGAAGCTTTCAAAAAATTCATCACCTCTCCTCCATATCTCTTTCTCCCCTTCCTACTCTTAATTTAATTTTACTTCCTCTTGTCACAGCTTGCTTACAAATCTCAGCCTGTGTCTGGAGTCAATTAGGACTGTGAAGTACCTCACCACGCCTTCATCTGGGGACTCATTTATATATATTTTTTTCTTATTTCAGGAGTTCTTAAAAACTGTAGTTCCAAAAGTTTCCAATCAACCATCACATCCTATTCTTTGGAGAAGTATGCTTTTCTCCACAGTTAAGAAGGCAGCATCACACTATGCCTTCGACAGGAATATTTCCTCTCTACCTACACAGAGACCAACTGTGCTTTGGGAATTCACTCACAAAAACTAGCATGGCATGTAGATGATAAATGCTTAATGGCAATGGCATTAAAAATCTTTCTTCCATTCAAAATTAAATGTAATTTCCTTATTACTTTAATGGAATCCCTTGGAGTTGAAGTATTTAACTAGTCTCTTTCACATCAAGTATTCACTGTGAATGCTCCTTTAATAGTAGGTGTGTGAACTGTCCACTGACAGAATGAAAACACACTTTCACTGAAACAAAAACTGGAGAAGGCCACAGCAGCTTGATTTGGAATCTGATAATGGCTTACAGATTCCACTTCAGCTCAGCTTTACAGTCAGTGTGCCATGAGCCATTTACCACCTCTAACCTTTCAGGGCGCATTTGGAAGAAAAGTATAAACTGCCATATCACTGAGAAAAAGCACACTGAAGCTCAACGTACTTGACTTTTCCTCCGCAATGTTGAGCTAGAAAGGAAGGCAGCAAAACAGAGATCAAACAAAACTCACCTTAAAAAGAGAGGCAGAGATGAATTGTGCAAAGTGCTAGCTATTCATGGAGTTTCCCCCTTGTCACCGTCTTCCAGGCTCACTTGAGTGGGACTGTAATGCAGCCCTGAGCATGGCTGGCTGCTATCACGCTATTTACTAGCTAAATGCATCCTGATATACAAGATGCGTGACATGCACAAGGAAGGCTCTAGGTGGTGAGCAGATACCAAGTGGGATCATGGGCTGTAGATACAAAGCTAGTATCTCAATACCCAACCAACTCTGTCATCCAGCCTTCTACTGTCCCACAGGAGCTTCCCCTGCTGACTCCTACCTACCAGAGAAGCAAGGGCATCCTGGCATACTCTCCATTAAAATAAGCATCCTAGACAAAGGGAGGGGGGCCTAGACAGAGTGGATCCCAGGAGCCAAGGGATAAATGGCACATCCATGGCCTCCTCATCCTCATCCTAATTAAGCTGAGCTTTACTCAGTCTGAGCCGCCATCCTGAGCATCCACCTGGAAGTCTGCTGATCACTCCTAGCTTGTCTCCCTTCTCTTCATTCCCACATGGAAAATGTATGGGCCTTTAAGACATACTCATTGCCTCTTCCCCAAAATAGCCTTTCAACTTCACCCAGATGTAAACTCCTGTCTCCTGAACTCCCAAAGTTCCCATCACTTTGCCTAACCACTTACAGGCGCCTTGGGAGTACCTGAGACAACTCTGAGTTCCTGCCAAAGTCTTGTGGGTATTTGCTTACTGAAGTGCCCATTAGCATACAAGTCCATGAGAATTCACCTCTTCTCTTTGCTGGGTTCTCAAGACCAAATATATGAGCATGGCACAATCACAGGCTAAATAAATGTCTCCTGTCAGATGCCAGAAAATTGGTGGTTTCCCTCCTCTTACCCAGAACACAATGCTAGTGTGGAAGCTGAGCCTTCGGGGGTCTTTCGCCTCAACTACTGGAGACTCTGAGCAAGACAAGGCCTGAGCAGTAGTCAGCTTCCTCCCACATTAGGGTCCTACACCCAATGGCAAAATGACAGGTCCCTTGCTTTACTGGGCAACTCTAGAAAGCCATCTCAGCCCCCAGCTCCATGAAAAGCAGAATCATATTTTATCAATGTCTATTCCCTACAAACTTAAGTACACTCCTTTCTCAGTGATTTCACTAACATGCTTTTTTCTCCTATTCCCCCAGAGAACATACCAACATCAACATTATCTAAAAGAAACAAGCCATTGCTAGACAATTTTTTCAAAAACAGAGCCAGCATGGAAAAGGGAAGGAGGAATTTAAAGATATCACACACACACACACACACACACACACACACACACACACACACACACACACACACACACACACAGCTTGCTTCAGCAGTACTAGCTTTATTTCTCCCAAACTAGTCAAGTACTTTCAAATCTATGTGACTTATAGGTCAAATTATGCTTCTAAGGACAACTGATGTGACAATACATCAAGGAGCAGAGCCCAGAGGGCCACCAGCTCATGGGAGGCCATAGCATGCATCTCCCTCAGGAGAAAATGTACACCTGAGAGCCTACAGATGCAGCAGGCCAGCCAGGGACAAGTGCCCTCTCACTGCTCCTCACATCTGCAGTGCTAAGGACATCAGCCAGGGAGGGTGAACCCCATCCTCTTCTAAGGCCCTTAGCCTTCAGGACAGTCAATGACAGCTGCTACTCAAGGCCAGATAGGGTAGGTGCTCAGTGACGGTGGCTATTGTTAAGGCTTATTTTACAGTGACAACCAGGAAGCTAAGAGGTCAGTACAACATTTATGGGTGATTTTCTTGGGCAGGTTAAAAGAATTTGAAAAGGACAACTGAGCTGAGCTGCAGGAAAGTTACGACTTTTACAAACGGCTTTACCACAGACATTGTTTAAATAGCGGCCCCTCCACAGCACATTTAATACATAAATGTATATTCCGTCCCATAACACTTTTCTACTCAAAAGCCTTAATTCTTCCTCAATTCCTACTGCAAGTAAAGTCACCTCTTCTAGGTGCTTCCCTTCTGTTCTGCTCTTTACACAGAAGTAGCATGTGTTCATTAAAGAAATTCTGAATGACAGAAGCAGAAACAAGGGCACTCACAGTTCATCACCCAAGTAGCAACAGCCTAGTTCCTAAGGTTTCTCCAGCTAGCGGGTATGTTCATGTTCGGAGTTTTGTCCCCACAGTTTTAACTGTGAGGACTTTGGGCATTGACCTTTAAACCTAAGCTGACAGTGAAGGAACTCTTCCTGGACCCTGATACACTCTTCCCCATGCCATGTTTGACTAAGAATTCTCCTACACTCTCATCAGGACCAGGATCATTAACGTCATTGATTGCAGACTCAAGAGTACCCCTCCACCTCTAGAAGCAAGGTATGCCAACATTCGCTTCCCATTTTCTTCTATTTTCCTCTCCTAACTAAATCTCTAGTCCATTCATACTGTATGTACACTAAGGCATGTAAGAATGATTTATACGCCTCCTTTGAAATCATGAATAACTCTGAAGGAGTTCACAGTCCCGGGCTTAAAGGCCTCAGAGGGCATCACATCTACTTGTATCTGTTAGGGCGGAGCTGTGGCAAGCTTTGAGCATGAGAAGGCCAGCACCCCTGCTCTGCCAGCCCATACCTTTCTGCTGTTTTGAAAAGGTCAGTTACCTGTCTGTCCTCACTGCTATCTTCCTAGATGAACTCTACAACTATTTCCATGTTCTTCTCAGAAACGTTCTTAGAATTCTGATGGGAACTGACTCAAACTTACAAGTTACTTTAGACTGACTAGTCCCTACAATACTTGCTCACCCTCCCAAGTTCACAGTGTCCTTCTAGATACCCAGGTCTTCTAGATCACTACAGATCTGAGTCATTTACATTTCTTTTCAAAGTTATTGCTATGACTGTAAATGCTTTTGTTCTACTTTAAGTGGCCATTAAATAGATTCGGGATCATCTCTAGTGTCTGTACACTTCCATGATCAGGCCAGAAAACTCACCCCACCCATCTGTACTTGCCTTATAGCACTGGCTGCAAGCACCTTTGGGCCTAGGAGCCAGAGTACTTTCCTGTCCAGTAGCACTCACTGTTATGACGCCATCCCCCCATTTCCCCCATCCGGCCTCTGTGCTTGCTCTTTAAGGCTCCACAGAACTTACTAAGTCCAGGCAGCATTCAAACAGGACAGATCTCCTGCCAGAGCTGCCCAGGAGTTGGAATTATGGGCTCTAGTGACCAGACCTAGCTATACTAGTTACCACCTTTTCCATATTCTCACAAGAAGTTCTAATGTAACGTCATGCTATCAAATGATCCAGTAGCCACTTTCTCCTTATCAATATCAAGACATATAAACTTTGAGAAAAATTAAACATAAAACAAACTAAATTTCTAGTTGTTGTCTTATTTTAAGAAGTTAGGATAAATCCGAAACAAATTTAGTAAAAATGTTCCATTAGTTCAAAACAGTGCCAAGCTGGGAACAGTTTACTCTCAGTATTTCAACAGGTAGTCAGATAAATCAGTTATGAGACATTTCTAATAGGCAAACAGCCAAATACATTAATGGACTATAGCAATGCATACAGACACAGAAAAATGAAGGTCAACACAATGGAATAGAGAAAATCCTGAAAAGGCAGAACAAAAACAGGGGTGTACTATAGGAGAATCTTATATTCAGTTAAATAAAAGTCTGGGAAGTTATACATAATGCCCATTCTTATTTGTCTGTTCTGTTTAATGAGCATACACCACCTTTATGATCAAATTTTAAAACAACCAGCTTCAATTACGTATGTCACTGATAGTAGTTCATCGTGGGAGTATGTGCCATTATTAAAACTCATTTGTTAAAAAAAAAAACTTGCAAAATGCCAACTTTGAAAGAATCATTTTTTTTTAATCTGAATGAAAATTTCTAAGCAATAGAGGGACTTGGGGAAAATATCTCAAGGCAATGACCAGTTGTCATCAAGAAGAATGTTAAAATACACTCTAGGAATGTCAGGACAGAAGCTGAACAAACCATGAGACTATCCTACTGCAAAGGCTCCCAAGGAACATCTACTCACAACCTCTCATTAAGCACAGTGAGTGCAGAGAGTAGGGACCATACAGCTAATTACTGCCTAGGGCCAAAAGGACTTCTAACTCAAAACACACACTTTTAATTCCTTTCTCAGTTCTCAGGAGTCACAATGTCTTGTTGCTTGTCTCTTCTACTTGAACTACAAAATCAGAGCTGACAAAAGTGCCCTTTAAAAGGCAGTGGTTTGTTTTAGTAGCCTCCTTATCACTGACTCTTAAGTAGAAGAAATATCTTGTAAAAGGAAGGAAAAACTAACTGGGTGAGCCCAGCTTGCGAGTCCAAGGATGAAAACATTTTGACAAACAGACAAACGTTAGACCACAACATATAGGGAGAAACACAAGCAAGAACCTCCAGACTTAGAGAAAACTTGAAAGCCAGGACAGAAAGAGCTCTCGGCATTTACCATGTCAACTGTGTTGCAAGCTTTCTGTGTGTAAGTTACCAGGTTCATTCAACAAGTCTACCTCTCATTCCTTGGGGTTTATGCACTCTCTAAGAGGAATTTTCAAGGAGTTTCTTTTTAAGAGAATTTTATTTATTTTGTGGTTTGGCAGGAAGGGTTGTTTGTTTGTTGTTCTGTTTTCTTTTGTGAGACAGAGTCTCACTACAAAGCCCTGGCTGGCCTGGAACTGGATACATAGACCAGGCTGGCCTTGACCTCAGAGATCCACTTGCCTAGAGAAGCCACCTAAAAATGACTAGTTTTTGAAAATGTGGGCTCTCCTGAGTATACGTTACAGAGTTCGCAATAAATCAACAACTTGGCACAGTCACCTTCTAAGTGATACAGGAGACAGGTTTTAGAGTCCCTATGCACACAAATTCCACAGAATTGAGTCTCTTACATTAAATGGCACAAAATATGCCATCTTACATACTTTAAATGTTTATAAAGCAAAACATCTCACTGCTTGGTAAACAGCTGTTAGGCTGGATAACTCAGAGTGACAAGAAGAAATATCAATGCATGTTCAGTACTTAAGCAGTTTTTAACTTTTCGACCCACAGTTGAATGAATGCACAGTTTCTGTAGGAGAACCCTACAACATGAAAGTCCAACTGTGTTCTGACTTAACAACTTAGCACAAGGCTAGCTGACTATCTGCTACACAGACACGGTTATATTTGTAATGTACAGACAAATCTGATTCTTGATCCTCCAAGGTGAAACCAGAGCCTATACAGAAAGAATTTTACTGAAATTGTCACAGAGAAAGGAATGATTTTAGGTCTAAGTTAGGAGGTGACATGATGAACTGTTGGTGCTCTGCAAGCTAAAATGAGGACAGAGGGACCTCTCCACTCACACTGCTCTTACCATGCTGAAGAGTATCATCAACTCACCGACCACAGACGCATGGGACACAACCATCACTACTACAACAATGAGGCAAATAGAGCTTCTAAGCCTTAGTCCAGGTCTGCACCCCAGTGAGGCTGAGTGGCCATAAGGACCAGCCCAGTTCTGGGTTTTATTTGTTCTGGATGTGTAAGATAGGTCTTAGCCTGTGCTGTTGGCTGGGTGTGTGGATTAAGTAGCTATCTAGTCTCCAAGACCTAAGCACAGCAAAGTTGGAGGATCTCCTTTGGGTCCATGCTGCAAGGTCCAATCAAGGTTTACCAGGAAGCACTGCCACCAGGAGACATGTATCACTTGTCGTCTTAATTAAGTGCAAAGAAAGTGTCTCTCAGATTTATTCTCTTCTGTGTGGAATTAAGACATGAGTGGCCAGCACCTTCTCTTAAATCTGAAGGATTACTAAGGAAAACTAGCGTTGCTTAATTTTCCACCCAGAAAGCTAGGGTATTCTCTCACTCTCCCCCACTTCCTCCTTCTCTCCTTGCCTTCTTTTCTCACTAACTGATTACTAAATGTGCTGGGATAGCCAACAGCATACTAAACAGTGAGTACCCCTATATTGCATTCCTGTTATTGAGAATAAAATATTTGACAACAGCAACTGAGAGAAGAAAAGCGTATTTCAATGCACAGACTGAGAGGCTGCTGACCACCAGTGAAGAAGGTCTGAAGGCAGGGCAGCTCCCGTCTAGGACAGTTGGGAGCATAAAGCTGCCTGTGCACATCTTGGTGGATAAGAAAGCAACACACTGACACTAGTACAGAACAGGGATAAACCCACAGGGTCTTCCCTCCAGTGGCCAACTTCTTCCAATGAAGCCTCACCTCCTAAAGGTTGTACAATATCTCCACATAGTACTGTGGAGCCTAGTTTTCTGTGGACCAAGTTTTCACAGATATGAGCCTATGAGGGGAAAGAAGCACTTCACATCCAAACAAAACCAAATTCCTAATCAACAAACTAGAAATGGAGGAGACCAAAAATGTGGTTAACAATGAAGTTTCTGAGGCAAAATGGACAAAACTAAACTCAAATTTTAACCCATAATGAAATATTCTGGCAGTACTCACCCCTAGCCTATAACAGTGTGTAATGTCACTGCAGCCTTGGTTCTAAACACATAGCACTGTGCATGCTGTCACATCCTGTGATGCTAGCCAGCACTGCCTGAAACACCTTTAGGCTTAGAGGGAAGGCTACTGCATGTTATGAACTGTAGTGATTCTACAAAACACGGCAGTTTCTTCTACAGGAGCCATGGTTTCAATACAGAAAACAAAGACTTCTAATATCACCACTGCTCAGCATGGAAATATTAGATTAGTGTATCTTTGGAGTGTATCTTGTTAGAATGTTTGTTTTCTCTCAGTCCTGTTTGAATTACCAAACTAAGTTTCATTTAAAAAAATCATTTAATGAATTTTGGCTTCAGGTTAAGACTCAATTTCCAACAGTTTCTGAAATTGCCCAAAGCATAGCCTTTTTTTGTACGATACATATATATAAAACAGCATTTTTCACACTGACAATTTAAAAATCAAAATATCAATTAACTGAGAAATGCTGAAAATGTTCAAGATCTTTCAATATCAAATATTTAGCCAAGAGTTGATTCTTTATGCAAAAATAAACATTCGCATTAGTAAGAAAACTTGCTTTCATTTCCAGAAAGTGATAGTTAACATATTCCAAATAATTGTTTTACAAAATGTATGACTATCAATGAACATTTACTTTGTGTGCCTAATTTATAATCTACATACAGGAAGCTGTGTAAAGATTTCTGGCTAGAAAGGGGTCACAAGGGCTACAGTGATAGCTCAGAGGTTAAGAGAACTTGCTGCACAGTTCTGAAATGACTTTTGGATTACAGCACCTCTGTAACAAGAGGGGCATCTAATGCATGCCTGTAACCCTGGCTCCAAGGAAAGCAGAGAGACAGGGTGATGCTGGGGCTTCCTGGCTTTCAGACTAGCTGAGAAAACACAAGCACCAAGTTTAGAGAGAAACTGCCTCAAGGGAACAGGTAATGATAAAAGAGATACATCACATCTGGCTTCTGTATGCATGCCCATGTGCACACACACACACACACACACACACGGACGGACACACATACACACACACACACACACACACACACACACACACATACACACACTTTTAAGAAAAGAGTTACAGGCTTTAAAAGCCCAGTGTGTGCCCTAGAACTGGCACACTCCTCAGAGTGGCCTGACAGCAAACACAGCCTTACACTTTACAGGCTTGTGAGACTACAGTGCTATTGCTGTGAAATGAGAGCATTCTAAGCCTGTTTGAAGAAAACTGAACTATCACTTCACTAACAAGGAACAGGCTGGATCTGGCCTACAGACCAAAGATTGCACCCTCATCTATGAAATCCAGAACATCCCCATGTCTAGGGCCACTCCATCATTCAGGCCTCACCCAATAAGTGGCCCTTCTTATCCCTGTCTTGCCTCTGCTTGGCTGGCCCTACTGTGCTTCACTGTCTTAGCTCACACAATACCTTCCTAAGTTCAGTATAAAGTTTCTCAACATTGATGCCCCAATTAAATTACTACTTTCTCTCTGGGGTTTCCACTAATTCTCCCCCAGGGAATTTAGGCATCCTTTATCTGTATTTTCCAAGTCCTTTGTGTCCACACAACGCCTAACACACATCAGATGTTCAATCAGGAAATGGAATAAACCAATTACTAAAAAACAAAACTTCAAAAGCTGTAGTCTTCCTAAATTCTGGGCAAAATTCACAAGATCCTGGGCAAAATTCACAAGAGCAATCCACAGAAAGAGCTCACAACTGACATCATGAGAGTCTCGGGCCCTGAGTTCTGCATACAGGAAACATCAGTTATTGTAAACCACAAAGACACAGCAATATGAAGGTAAAAGACCAGTTAGTGAGTCTCTGGACCCTCTTGTTGGTTCCTGAGGGTCCTAAAGGAGAAGGGGGAAAGACATAAAAGCAGCCTGAATAATGAATGTGTCTTTCCTGTGCTCCCTTCCCACCACAGCTTTACTCAAACCACTCCTCACTTTGTTTGGAAAACAGATTATGCCCTGTATAAATCAGTATGATTCAACACACTCCTGCTCTGCTCCCCACTATCTACAAGCCACAGCTTTTTTCTCTGCTCCTGCAGTCTGGCCCCATCTCCTGCCTCCTCTGTTTCTCTCTTTGCACCTGCTACCAGATGCTGCTTCTGAAATGTGTTCCCTCACTGAAATCCTGTTCAACTAGGATTACCATCAATTTCTGGGTAAAATCTATTTCAAGCCCCTCCAGATAATAATCCAGGTGGTTCCAGCTCACTTACTAGGCCCTAATATCAGGGCCCCTAAATGGGAAACCAAAGAGGATCTGAGAATTGGATGGGGCAGAGTTACACTTGTCAGTCACCCCCAAGTTGCACTGTGTCTGCTTCTCCTTAAGAGAAGGCCTGATCCTCATTAATAAAGCTAAAGCTACTATTTATAACATGCTGGGTTAAGTATAAATCAACATCTGAAACAGTCAAAAGTCCTATTAGGACTGCAACTTTTAGAATGAGAAGGAAGCCTGCACAGCCCAAAAGGGAAAGCAAAGAGATACAGCCAATTAGTGTTTACTAATTCAAGAGGTAGACACTGCAAACCTATGTGCCTACGATGTTCTAGATGCTATGGGTTCAGTACAGCCCACGACCTCTTTTCTAGGGAGCACATAGTCAAGTAGAGAAGCTAACTAAACTATACACGACCCATTAGTAATAACGAAATGGTACAAGGAAGAGAAATAGGTTGCCACATTATACAAAACAGTTGAGGAAGGAAGGCCTTACTTAGGAAACATCTGATCCACATGAGGTTAACAGAGATCAACCCATGTGGATTCTGGGAGAAGTGCTTCATATAAATGAAACGATGGATGCAAAGACCCAGAGATAGGAAGGGGCCTGGAATATGGGAGAACAGCAGCGATGACTAGATGGCAGCAGGGGCGGAGTGCAAGGGAGCATGTGAGATGCAAGGAGAGAGAGAGAGAGAGAGAGAGAGAGAGAGAGAGAGAGAGAGAGAGAGAGAGAGATGAGGCCATCTCCTGGCTCTGGGTCACTCTATGAAATTTACAGGGCTACAGAAATGGCCTGGCAGTTAAAGGCACTTGCTGTTCTTTCAGAGGACCTGAGTTTGGTTCCCAGCACCCACATCAGGCAGCTCACAACCACCTGTAACTCCAGTCCCGGGGATCTGACTTTTGGCCTCCTCAGATGAACTGATACATACATACATACACACACATACACACACACACACACACACACACACACACACACACACACACACACACACACACAGAGTGCAGTCTTAGTAAAACAAATACTTTTAAAAAGAGCTTTGGATTTTAGCCAATAACTGAAGCTAATGAATTCCTAAGGATAGATGGATGAACAATATATCAACAAATAAATTCAACCTTCACAAAGTCAAGATATAATAAAGAAAAAACGTCATTCTTTACCGACTCAGAAGCACTATAACCTGACTTAGAGTCAGGACATCTGTAATTATGTCCCATGACTATCCAGTCTAAGTTCTCAGTTTTGTCAAATGTGCTAACTGGACCTGAGAGGTTGCAGTGACTTCCTGGCAGACCCAGCAATAACCAAGGTTTCCTGGATCCCTGTTCTGAGCTATTCAGGAGCCATTTCAGCTCTGGGCATGCAACTCAGCTGCTCAACAGGCTCCAGGGAGCCGTGCGGTAGCTCCTTCGGCCTCTGAAAACTCTATAAATTAGTGAGGAAGAGTAACTGCCCCGATATGGCATCTTCAAGCCCAGCCCATTCCCAAAGTCATTCAAGACAACAAGCAGGTAAGGTGGAAGCATCTATCCTAATAGATGAGTAAAGATTGGATATTCAATGTGTTTGGTGGTTATCAAGCATGTCGGGTACCATGAGAAGTCATTTGTCTATCACCCTTTGCTCCAACTCCTGGACACAGCACTCCCCTCCTAAGGTCACACTGGCCACAGACTGGGGCAGACATATGGCCTAGCCAGTTAAAGAACCTTATTCCTAAGACCACCACAAAGGTTTTGAGGTCCAAGCAGGATCGGGCCCATTCTTGGGGTTTTATGAAAGGGAACAACAGAAAGACACATTAAGCCATTAATTATGTGAGCCAACACATGTATTTTGTTGTGGGTAGTTCAAAAGTAACTATTGTAACCAAAGAATTCAGACTCCCAGGCACTTGCACACAATTTCTTATTTCATCAGTAATGTGATGTTCTAAAGTAGCTATCATTCTTAGAAAATAAAGATAACAGAGGTTAAGTAACTTCCTGATTTTATGAAGCCAGAAAGAGATTCAAACCCAAGCCTGTCCAAGTCCAGGCACTATGAACTCAAGAAGAAAACTTTTAACATTGGGAAGTCCAACAGCTTTGTTCAAAATTATTGGGTGGCGGTGAGCAATGGCTCGGTGATTAGTGCTCTTATAGACATCCGAGTTCAGTTCCCAGCACCCATGTCAGTCAGCTTACCACCACCTATAACTCTAGTGCAGGGAATCTGATGTCCTCTTCCGGCCTCCTGAGGGACCCCCACATACATGGCACCCAGTCACACAGACATACAGACATATGCAATGCATATATAAATAAAAATGAATCTTTTTAAAAATTTAGGTGGATACTTAAGATATAAGAACAGAGGAATAAAAACACTTCTACCTCTGGCTCTAGCCCATGACCTCAGCTGCAAAGACGTGGGGCCAGTCACTGCACTTGTCTGAGTTTTAAGTCTTCCCATCTATTAAAAAGATTAGTCTGAACAAGATGAATTACAGGCCCTTTAAAAGTCTATGGTTCTGTTTAGATATACAATTGATTTTTAACTAATTGCCCAGTAGAATATCAAGCAGATTTCAACTTAATGTCAAGCCCAACAGTTGGTAATGGCTCTTAGGGGACAGAGTTGAGGGATTCTGAACTACATAACCTACTGGAAAATGAATGCTGGCTTCTGTGGTCAGAGGCAGCATGTGAGAACAGGTTCCACATGTTTGCCTTTACTGATATTTCACTTTAACTCAGAAGTGCCACCATTGTCTTTCCACTATCCGGGCTGCCTGACCCTTCTAAGGATCTTCATCCGTAAGGCCCTTAAAAGAAAACAGTCGAAGCGCAAGGCCCTGGGTTCGGTCCCCAGCTCCGAAAAAAAGAACAAAAAAAAAAAAAAAAAGAAAAAAAAAAAAAGAAAACAGTCAAAAGTGCATTTTCAGCACTTGGGGAACAGTCCAATTTACCACGGGGCTCTCTCCTCACAAGACTGTAGCTGAACTGTGCATCTTAAATCAACTGTTCCGAAATCCCCTATTCCTAAGGACTGAAAATCTGTGCAGCATTAATAAACCACCCAGGGAAGAGCCTCCACACACCAAAACTGTGACGTCCACACACTGTGGTAACAGTTTGGCCAGACTCAGAAGAGAGCTATGATGACACCTTATTTTCCTGTCCTCTTACTTCAACCTGAGTCATGCCTCTTTCAACATAATACATGGTATGATAAGACATTTTATATATGACATATATGATAGACCCAATGGATGTTTAAAGTCTGTTTTGGATAAAGATGAACCATTTTATAGGTAAATAAACCTTGCTTAATAGCATGAATCTGGCTAATAGCTAACATGGTTAAGACAACAATGTGGTCTCCTGGGTCTTCTTCAGGGTTTTACTGTCTACATAATATTGGACTGTCTAGAGCAGTGGTTCTTAGCCTGTGTGTTGTGACCCCTTTTGTGGGGTTGAATGATCCTGTCACAGGGGTCACATTTAAATATCCTGAATATTAGATATTTACATTATAATTCATAGTAGTAGCAAAATTATATCTATGCAGTCTCAATGAAAATAATCTTATGATCGTTGGGGGCATGGTCACTACAACATGAGGACCTGTATTAAAGGGTCACAGTATTTGGAAAATTGAGAACCACTGGTCTAGAAGGCAAAGTTCAAATTCTGAAGAGTGATCTACAAGGTCCTTCTAGATTTCCCTCTGGGTACCATACCACTCTTTTTTTCTGAGTGTCTCACATTCTTACGTTAATCAAACCCAACTTAAGTTAAGCTGGTACTATCTCATGCCTTTGTGCACGTTGGTTTCTTTTTTTAAAAAAAAAAAAAGTATTTTCTTAATTCATTGGGAATTCCGTATGTGTTCTGATATTTACCACCATTCCCCTCTAACTCCTCTCAAATCCACTCCCACCTCTTTACCTCCCCTAACTTCATGCCCCCCCCCAGACTTTTTTCTTTAAAAGCCCATCAAGCCTAATTGCACTGTCCCTGTATTCCTGGGTGTGAGGGCATCCAGGAGTATGGCCAGTATGCTGTTGTTAACTTAGTTGTGATGCCCTTCCTGACCTTATCTGTAATGAAACCAACTACTCTTATTTTAGAATGGATATTTGATATCATTGTCCCATGAAGCCTTTCTCCCAAGCGGAACTAACTACTGTTTCCCTTGTGCCCTACAGAATACCCGCAGGAATCAAGGCAGGGGGTTTGTTTATATTTGTATCTCTCTAGCACTGAAACTTTGTAACTCAAGAATAGAATCCTGTTACTCTAAAACAATGATGGTCACAAGTTCAGTTCTAAGTAGATGCTTATTGTTGGAGGGAGGGGCATCATTTATCTGGTCCATACCTTCCATACCTTGAGTATTAAACAGTCATTCATTAACTTGTGCATATATATATATATATATAAAACAATATTCAAGTGTCATCTGGTATGGGGCCCATGCCTTTAATCTCAGCACTTGGGAGACAGAAACAGTCACCTTTCTGTGAGTTCAAGGCTAGCCTGGTCTACATGGAAAGACCCTGTCTCAAAAAGAGAAGTATCAAGCAATGGATTATGTGCCAAGCAGAGGTGAGCTTACTGGAAAACTAATTATACTTAAAGTTTAGGTTCCCTTGACTTGTACCTTTCAATGCTTTGGACCACTCTGTGTGTGTGTGTGTGTGTGTGTGTGTGTGTGTGTGTGTGTGTGTGTGTGTCTTTAAAAGAACAGACTGTATATGCCTCCTGGTGCAACAAAAATAACATTTACCCTTAGTGTCAAAGATACAAAGGGATATAATGCAAACAATCTCCTTTTGCAAACAATCTCCTTTTGCAAACAATCTCCTTTTCCCTGTTTAGTGGAAACAATATCTATTCATTTGTTTATCCATCCATCCATCCATCCATCCATCCATCCAAGGAATATTTACTAAGCAATGTTTTCAGTCACACATATAGAAATAATGTCAACATGTTCCTACCCTTATGGAGAAGGTTCCTATGTTGGGGGACACAAAAGCCGGTTGTGTCCAGAGAACAGAAAGCAGTTTAGAGGACAGTTACAACACTAGGTGTTGCTTAAGTGTTGCAGTTCTGAAGGAAAAAGCTTTTACCCTACACTGGTGATATCCTAAACCAGTTTCTGGAGGTACTGAGTTCTACCTATTCCTGGAGGCAAGGACAAAGGAGAGTTCTGCTGAGCGTAGATTTTTATTAAACCCTATGCACAAGAGGAGGTCCAAACACACACATGAAAGGGCAAGCGGAGAGAGTGGTGAGTTTTAATACAGGAAGCGTAAGACTGTGGGAACTCTTCCAAGGCACTCAAATCAGCAGCCACGGCGAACTCACTGCCTCTAAAAGTTAGCCTGAGTTCAAGGACATCCAAGAGCCTCTTCAAAACTTGCTTCCTTCAGTGCCCAGATATGCGTCCCTCTTCGTGAGAATAAACCTGTCGCCACCCCGAGCCAGCTGTTGGCTTCGTGAGACCGACTCTTCTGTCTTGCTAGAGACTCCCTCACTTCACCAAGAGCTAACGAGGCAGGGCCCAGTTAGGGGTGCAGGGTCCGCGGTTGCAGATCCGCCCCTGACTCCCACCAGTCGTTCCCATAGCAACCAGCTTACCACTTCACGGGCCCGGCTGGAGAAGTCTCCCTTGGGCCGAGGGCTTCTGCGGAACAGCTCGTCTCGGCTGCCATCGGCTCCACCACCCACGGCCACTCCAAGAGCCTTATTCCGCGTCTTCACTGTCTTGACGCTAGCCCTGAAGAGCAGTGTGATGTCCACCGCCATAGCGACCCGCGCCGCGGCCCGAAGCCGGTCGGCACACGTCAGCAGCAAGCGACCCCAGCAAGAGCTCGGTCGCTGAGGGACGTTCCGATTTCGCTTCCGCCTGGGAACTGTGAGCAGAAAAGGAAGGTTCCGCTCTCAGCCCGTGTACTGCGTCGAGTAGAGAAAGGTTCCGGCCTCGGCCCAGCGCAGGGAATCTCCGTTCCAGACAGCTACCCGCAGTGCATCAGCACCTCTTTCTCCTCACTGCAAACTTCAGCGGGGTCAGACGCTTGGAAGTTTCACAGGGTTTCTAAAACTGGGCTTCAGGAACGGAAGCATCAGGAAACTAGAAAGATCGCTCACGTATGATTCTTTAGAAGACAGGCGTGAGGTTTGGTTGACAGGTGGGGAGTGTTAACACCTTTGACCTATGTCGTCTAGGGATCCACTTAAGAAGCAATGAACTATGACCGTCTGGGTGCTTGTACTAGGAAAGGGTAAGTGTATAGAGGTAGAGTCCAGAGGGCTCTCTTCTTAAACCTTCAGCCAGTTCGGTAAAGTGAAGCTAGCACCTTCCTAGAATGCACAGAAAATTAAACAGAATGCGCATTCTCATGTTGTTTAACTCTTACTACGCAGCCCGTAAATGCTGCAGTTGATGATAATATTATTGTCCTCAGTCTTTTTTACTTATGGTGTAGAAGAGGCTTAGAGCAGAGATCCCTGAGCGGGGGGATATGGAGAGCAGGAAGTTATGAGAGCCAGAGAAAAGTGAAGCATACTGAGCTTGATGATAACTGTGTTATGTTCCTCCTAAATAAGTAGTTTTGAAAAGCGCTCTCTTGAGTCATAGTTATTATAGAGAAAGGAGGAAATTGAAAAGAAGAGAGTTACTTAACTTGACTAAAGTCAGCTAATAAAATTTTTCTGGACGCTTTGTTCATGGTTTATTTTATTTTGTGTACACCTTTAATTAAAAATACAATTATGCCACTTTCTCTCCTTCCCTTTTCTCTCTCCAGCCTCCAATCCTCTCCCTCTGATTTCTTCCATGTCTCCCAACTCAGTCTCAAATTTATAGCCTCTTCTTCCTTAATTGTAATTGTTGCATATATATGTAAGTATCCATGGCTATGCAAGCACAATCTGCTGAAACTGTTTATGTGTGTATGATTTCAGGGATTATCATTTCGTATTGGACAACCAATTAGAGGGATAGGCTAACTCTTCCTCTCTCAGCAGCCATAGTTGCCTGGAGTTTTCTTGTCCAGGAGTGTGACCCCCATGGTTTAGTCTTATTTCAGTATCAACTTTTCTGGATTTTGTTTTCCTTATAAAAGGAAGCACACTATGATGTGTGCTAAAATTGGGTTTTTAGCTGTCATGGAGATGAAAAGCGAGTTTTGTAATAATTCCAGGCTCATATTGGCCTTTACATCTGTGTGTTCTGATCAGCTGTGTGGCTGGGTTTCCCAGAGACACTGATCTAACAATAGGCTAAATGCAGGGCAGCTGTTTTCCATTAAGCCAGACTTAAAAGAGAATTGCAAAGATGCGCGTGCCAGTTCTTCTTACCCAGTCTTTTATTGTTTTGAAAACTATTTTTCTATGAAGATGTTTATGTTAATGTGCAATAGATGTATCCTGATTACTTTAGGCAGATAAATATTTCTAAGTTTCCCATTTTATTTCCAATAAAGTAACTATCAATAGATAAAACCCATGCAAGCAACGATTGTTTAAGGCCCTGCACAAATTTGTAGGAATGTAAAAGTTTTCTGAAATTAAAATGTTTGAGAACCACAGTATTAAAGACATGTTTAAAAGAAATATATGTCAAGGAAATGTTTGTAACAGAAAAGAAGTAAAAGATTAGTTAACATCCAGAGTATAGCACTTAATCATTCCTGAAGAACACTGTCCATACAACTTGAGGAGGAAGAGGAGAGAGAGAGAGAAAGAGAGAAAGAGAGAGAGAGAGAGAGAGAGAGAGAGAGAGAACCTACACCAGTGATTATGCCTTGCATCTTGCATAAATGGTGCTTTGTTTTATGCAGACATTAATGAGTCTTTGACCATGCAAAGGTAAGCCTGGGGCAGAGTAAATGGAAAGAGAGTTAAATTGCCTTGCATAACAAAGTGGAGGAGTTGAATTAGGGGAACAAAGGGAAAGCCAGAACCTTGGTGGGGTCCAGGAAATTAGAAAGTAGATAAGTGGGAAGGAGTGTTATGTAGGAGGAATGCTGAGCTCCACAAAACATATTAATGATGGGTGGTGCCTTCTGTGAGCCATGTACTTGGAGCAATTTGGTGGGGTAGAAAGGTGGGCATGAGCCTCCAAGTTTTCCATATAGATTTGTAAATTCAGAGAAAGCTACGGTGTAGATGAGACCCAAGTGAACTCCATTCAGGCTGTACATCCCCAAATGAGGGCAAACAAAGGAATACATGAGACTTGACAAGTTCTAGAGAAAAGGCCGCCTGCCCTCACCTATGGCTTGTTTCACTCTCCTTTGAATTTCTCCCACCCTGTGATGACTTAAATGATGTATGTTCAAGAACTATGTCCATATCTAGATTTTTTTAGACCTTATATTCAGACCCTATATCTAATGACTGTTAGAACCTAAAACTTACTTTGCAAGCAGAACTTTAAAAATAGCCAAGTTAGGGGTTGGGGATTTAGCTCAGTGGTAGAGCGCTTGCCTAGCAAGCGCAAGGCCGGTTCGGTCCTCAGCTCCGGGGGAAAAAAAAAAAGGAAAAAATAGCCAAGTTACAGTTACATGTGTGAATGACAACATAGGACCTAAGGTCAGTAACGGTATCTATATAAAGATGCCAGCAAAAGTATGTGAAGACACAGGCAAATGTAGCCGCCTGCCTTGAAATGTTGACAGTCACTAGAAGCTGAAGAAGCAAGGGATTATTTTCCCTAAGAGCCTCAGAAGGATGTGTGGGTCTTCAAACAGTTTGATCTCCCTCCAGGACTGTGGGAGATAAATATCTGTTGTCTTAAATCACCAGATTTGTTCCTGTTACTGCAACCCCAGGAAACAAATGCATATCATAATTTCCTCCCTCCTCTGACCCCTGCTTCATTTTCTGGCCTCTTCTGGGCCTGCCTCACTTAGTTTGAGACACTCTTTCAGTCCTCTGTCCGTGTTTGAGCACACATCTCCTGTAGACAAGCTGTCTTAGGTCTGTGTCTTTCTTGACTTTAAATTCTGATCTCCCTACAATCCTCCATTTTCAGAGAATTTCAGGTGACCAGGACCCACATCCTCAAAGGGAGGATAGAGAAAGATTGAGCCTAATCTAGTGAGAAAGGATGCCAACAAGAGCACCTTTCATCTAGGATGCAGTGAATAGGCCATCCAATGGCCAACAACACAGGGCCCATGCATTGCTGGCAACATATGTCACAGCTCTCGCTCCCAGCTTGTCCTTTAAGGAATTTCTTAGACAGAGGAGGGTATGTTTACAAGTTCTTCAACTGCCTGCATTATCTGAGGTGCAGCTTGTCACTCTGGAAAGATGTTTCACTTCTGAAAAGTTCCATAAGCAATCAGAGAGAGAAGAAACGCTGGTCACATATTCACAAGCACTCCAGAGGTCAGTCAGTGACAAGCTTCCCCCGGAATTGGAGGTGAGCCAATATGAGAGCAACACTGCATAAGATTCTCATCGCAGGGACAAAATGGGTCCTGTGTTCTTGGCCATACTCCATTTGTTACCCTAGAACTATGTGAATAGGTTTTAAGATAGAGTTACAAACATCAAATATGGTGAAGCATTACCTGTAATCTGAATTTTGCCAGTCATATCACAGGCAATCGCCATGGGGATATTAACTTATCTGGAAAGTTACTCCAACTAAGCCTCGTCCTCTATTATTTTCACAAAGAAGACAAGGAATTTATGTGGTGACACAGGCCAACTGGTTCTTAGCAGTGTCCTCCTGTCACTAGCATTGGCCTTGGGGAAAAGGTACCTTTCCTTCCTAGGGGACTCCTGTAGTCTCCTACTATACAAGTAAGTTGTCAAGAGTGCAGGCCCAGTGAGGAAAAGATGACATGGTACACACACAACCTGACACAGCTTGGAATTCGTCCCTGAAGATGTTATCTGACAGAGTGGTCTCAGGAGTTTGGACTCACAAGTCTTCACTGTGGCTCTGAGAGACTGGTCCTTGGATTCCATAAAACGTTAATGCTAAGAGTCACAACATGAATGGGGTAGGGTGGGAGTGACTAGCTAGTGTCCAAGGGCTGCTGAGCACTCGAGGTCTGATGGAGTCCACCTCTAGGTACCATGCATGTGTGGACCCTGGTGATCAAAAGCTTCAGAAGAGCTCAAGAGAAGCACTTCTGTAGCTAGCATACCCGCCAAGCTAGTGGTGCTCAGACACAGAAGCTTAGTCAGCCAACTGCCTTAGGATTCCATACTTGCTTTTCATCTCTGTGGACAGCAGGAGCCTCATGGATTTTAATACCTAGCAAACTTTGCTGGGACATCTGAACAACCTCAGAAGTCCAGGAAACAATTGCCAGAGGGTGCCAGGAAACCCACACAAAACATCAGAGACAGAAGGACTTGGATCTGCATCCCAACTGAGTCATTAGCTGTTTGACTTCAGGCAAAAGATTTCCCTGAGCTCCCCCTGAAAAGCCAGGAACAAGCCTACCAGTGTGATTCCTCTGGGCATGGACCACCCCTAAACATTCTTCACCCTTCCTGGCAGCTGTCATCTGGTTGCTGGCCCAGACTTTAGACTTCTTCTAAAGACCCATAAAGGCTTAGCCTCCACTTTGGCATTGTTGGGAAGTGATGAAATCTTTAGGTAAAAGGCTCTAGTGTATAGGCCATTGGGGGTGTACCTTCAAAGGTAACCTCGGGTTTTTTTTTTCTTTGCTCTCTTTTGAGGTGAGCAGTTTTTCTGTGACAAGGCTCAAAAACAATAGACTAGTTTATTGCGTACTAGAACTCCCAAAACTTCCAAATAAACCTTTTCTTTTCTTTCCAAGATGATTTTATCAGATGTTTGTTATAGTGGCAGAAAACTAAGATACTTGTTGTTGACTTTAATTCCATGTGTAACTTCAATGTTATCCAACACAGAGTTGGAAAGTAGGGCTCAGGACATCTTTGGAAGTGGCCTTACTCTGCTGCAACAGAAATCTTTACTCAGAGATCAGCTGGCAGATTATCATTTTAAAAATATTTCCCTTCCCATCTCCTGCTAGGAGGTTATGAGGGAGAATTGGGGAGAGGCAAAGGCACTAGTCTCCCTAGAGCACAGGCTCCTCCTTCTGTGGGCTAGTCAGTCACGTTGACATTCTCTATGTCTGAGTCTCGTTATGATCCTGGGTACCCATCCCTCAGTGGGTGTTTGGGCTCAAGCACAGATAGAAATGCTGAGTCTGTTCGTTGTTGCTGATATTGGGCTTGTGCTCCTTTAGGGGCATCCGGGCTGGGAAGGGGTTAACACAGAACAAACTAACTTGGGAAGTGTATGCATGCTGAGCCTTTGAAACATGCCTGTGCCGTATCCTCTGTACACTGCGAAGTATGGTGTCTTTATAATACAATTTGAAAGCATCCCTATCTGCCTCCATCCCCCATATACATAACACTCTAGTTTCTGCAGAGATGAAGAAACGAGTACCTCTGTCCTCAAAAGGCTTAATCTAGAAACTTTTAGATACCTAAACTACAAGGAAACATTCCGAAATTTCTCATCCTTTCTCCCTCACTTCAAACTCTAACCCTGCTTTGCTTGCTCCGTGTCAGAGGACTTAGCTCCCAACGATGATGTAATCAAGTCCCTGAAATTCAAGTCCCCCTCTCCTTGCCCCCACAGCCTTGGAAGTTGATGTGACCTCTTCCCGACGCTTGCTTTCTCCACCCCAGGAGCTTCATAAATCACCTCATAAAAGCTTATTTACTGGTTCCTCTGACATAATAGCAGAATAAACTGCTCAAGACACCCTTGAAGAGTCCCCCCAGAAAACTCGAGAACTGTGCTGCTGGTGTGGCAGCAGGGTCTCCAGCTTGGGTTTCTGCACTCGGCCTTTTGACAGTGTCTTCTGTAATTAAGACAGCCAAACCCTCTTGTTTTTATTGAGTTGGATGGCGAATCACAGAATAAATGCTTTCCCTTGCACTTTAAAAGGATTTAATAGGAAAATATTTTTTCCTACATCCTGTTTCAAGGGGAAAATGTGATTTTAGGGACATTTTATAGTTCACAACAGGATACTGAACGGCATTTGGTTTTGCTTTAGTTTATTATGACTGTGTTTCTCTAGCATGAAGTAGTCTTTGTGATTATTTAGATAAGTCTATAGATAGCCACAGAATTATGGAAACTTGGGACTGGAAAGGCCTTAAGTATTAGCCAGACCAACACTCTTCCCCTCTCATATGAGAACACAAGTGACTTGTCCAAGGTCACATAGTAAGGTAGTGTGATTCTTTGTGGCCTGACTATTGAATTCCCTGGAACTAGCTGTATGCTGGAAATAGTAGGAGTAGTTAGCATAGCCTTTATACAAAGAGACCTGTTTATCTCTGGAATACTTTGGTAAGTGTGGATTTGTGTGTGTGTGTGTGTGTGTGTGTGTGTGTGTGTGTGTGTGTGTGTGTGTGAGTGCATGTGTGCTTGTATGTCTATGGCTGTATCTGGTTAGTGAGGCATTCAAATGGTTCCATTGTCTATCCAATACATGGCACTGGACTGGGTTCAGAAACTATAAAACAAAGCTTAAGTTTCTACATTGGAACAGGTCAAGAACTAACAGAAAAATGTATACAAATGCATTTAACAATCATTAAATGGGATCATGAAGCGTCTCTTGGTCCTTTTTTCTGTTTCTACAATAGGATGTCTGAGACTGAATAATTTATAAAGAATAAAGGTTTGTTCTTGTCCCAGTTTCACTTTCGTTGCTGTGACAAAATAGCAACCTTGGGGAAGGAAAGGTTTACGTGGTCACAGTCCATTGTTGAGGGGAAGTCAAGGTGGGATCTCAAACAGCAGCTCTTTTCACATTCACAGTCAAGAGCAGAGAGGAAGGAATGTCCTCAGGTGCCTGCTTGCCTGCTCCTTGTGTTCAGCTAGCCACCTTCACTCTTACACAGTTAAGGTCTAGTCTTAGAAATGGTGCTGCCTACAACTTTCTACCTCAATTAAGGCAATCAAGGTAGTCTCCAGAGGCATGCTCATGGGTCAGCCTGATCTAGGCAATTCCCATTCAGGAATTCATCTCTTTGCCCAGGAGATTTTGGGTTATAGCAAGTTGACATTTAAAACTAACTGTCATGATTCTCACAGTTCTGGATGCTTGGAGGTCCAAGGGGCCACATCAGATTATAGAGTCATCTCGCTGCAGAGGATTCTTCGGAATACTGAGACGGTGCAGAGTCAGTTGTGAGAGCAGTTTGTACAAGGAAAAGCCCTGCTAGCATTTTTAACACACCTACTACAGGCAACTCATTAACCTGTAACGAATTAACCCATTTGTGAGAACAGAGCCCTTCTGACCCACTCCCATCCTGAAGACCAGGCCTGTTCCCACTCCTTAATACCTCACAATGGATGTTAAAAAAATCTAACGCTGGTTTTTGAAGTTCAAACTTCTGGTTTCTTTGGAAAGTTAGTTATGTCAAATGATGTTCTGCTGGGACACACAGATGAAAGAACGAATGATGTTTAGAAGAGAATAAATATAACCTGACAGACAGTGGGTGATGCTAGATGGTATGCCTGGCCATGTCATTTGTCATGGTTTCACAGAAACACACCGAAAACCTGGTGGTGCTCTGGCAGTTCCTTGCTGCTTCCGAGGCTGATTAGCAGGGTAAAGTGGAACTTTCTGGATATGTCAGCTGATACGGACTCATGTGAAGTTTTGCCAAAACAGACTTTTAAGGTGTTTTGTTAAGACTCATGTGGTGTTTTGCTGAGGAAAGGCCTGTGGAAGGACATGTAATGTTTGGAGGGAGTATAAATAGGACTCTTGAGTGGTGCATGCTTCCACAGCTAGCTTTGCAATGCTTCGTTGGTCTCGTGTCTTCGTCTTTGCTGAGAGAAGCATGGCAGAGAACTTCTGGTGTCCCTGCTGGTCCTGGTTGCTCCCGCTGACTCATGTGAATTCAGCGGAGGCCTGGCTGTTTCTGCTGGATCATGCCACTGCTGCTGATTCGTGTTTGCTCTCCTAAAACTGCTGAACTGAACTGCTGGTATCCTGACAATTGGAGATCGGAATCGCCCCAAGGAACAACTTCTAAACAGCATACAGCAGAGCCCCTCTGTGTCTTCTGGATCTACAAGCCATTGCTGATTCGAGCTGATTTGTGAATGGTGTTTGCGAGTGAATCGAGCTGCCACTGCTGAGTGACGTGAACTGAACTGCTAATATCCTGACAACACAGATTGGATTTGCTCCAAAGAACTATTTCTAAGCAGGTCCACCTCCTCCTTTGCTCTATTAACCTTTCCTTTCCACTATGTCTGGTGGGGGAGGGGACTAGAAGGGAGGCTAAAGCACTTAAAAACCCTTAGCTTTTGAAAAATCAAAGCCTACAGGTTTTCATTGGGATTTTTTTTTAAATTTTGTTTGAGTCTTTGTTTTGAGATGCAGATCTTTGGGTGCTTGTCTAGGGGTTTGCCAAGTTCATTCTGTGATACAGTGAAGAATTGACTGTGAGGAAAGAAAGAAGGCCAGAGCAGGGAGAGGGTGTAAGTGTAAAGCATCAGCTTGATTGGAGCAAGAGAACAGCAAACCCCACCCCTCTGAAGGGAGGGGCTCAGAACTGGGAATCCGCCAAATGGGCCGAGTACTCTAGGGCCTTGGATCTTCTCCTTCTCAACCTTCTGGTCCTGTTTGTCTGTTCTTTGGGGATACTTCCCTCTACATATCTCTGCCCAAATGTCCTCCAGGAACAAGAACAAGTAGGCAGCTCACTCTCTCTACTTATTCTGTTCCTGCCCCTCCCCCAGTCTGTGTACCCCAGATTACCTCAAAGACAGAATCATCCAATCATGACTTAGAGTGCTAGCATTAGAGGGGCACCTCACCATACCCAGCTTGAGTTGATTTTTATGACATTTCTTAAAAACGAAATTTTTTAAGAGTTATATAATCTTAGCCTGCTCTGTAGTGGGGTGGGGAGTAAAACTGTGATCAGGAATTAGGAAGAGAGCTGGGAAGATAGCTCAGTCGGTAGTTTGAGTTCCTAGAACTCATGCAAAGCTAGGAGTAGTAGCATATGTCTGTAATCCCAGTGTTTCTACAGCAAGATGGGAGATGGAGACAGAAGAACCCCTGGAAGCTTGAGAGCCAGCTAGCTACTCTGGCAGAAGTTGGAATAAACAGCAGTGATAACCTGTCTCAAGCAAGATAGAAGGCAAGGCCCACACCTGAGGCTATCCTCTGATCCCATAAGAACACATACATGTGCATGCAGATACACATGACTTAGAAGCCTCACTCCTACAGTAGAACTGTGGGAAAGGGACCTTGTCTCTTTGCGCTGTCTCGGGCATCCCAGGCTTGGCAGAACTTGGTGGCACAGAGGTAGATCTTAGCCTGACATTGGAGCAGGAGAACTGAGTCACAGAGTTCTGTGTCAGATAAACTCTGGTTCAAATCTCAGCCATTTGTTAGTCCTGAACTCTTTAAGCCATGTCTTTACCCACATAAAACTGTCAAGTGTGGTGTTGCATGCCTTTAATCCCAGCATTTGGGAGGCAGAGTGGGAAGCCAGCTTGGTCTACAGATTGAGTTCCAGGGCAGCCAGACCTGCACAGAGAAGCCCTGTCTGGAAAACAAACCATCAAAAAACAAACAAACAAACAAACCAAAAACAAAAAGCAAGCAAACAAACAAAACCCCACAAAGTATCTATTCAATGGAGCTGTTGTGTTAAATGAGATGATCTACATACAAAGAGGATAATACAGGTCCTGCCCTAGAATTACTAATAAAGGATATTGTGTGGCTGTGCAGCAAGGAGGTTTGATGGGTGATGCTGGGGCAGCCACTGGTGGTGGCCATCTCCTCCAACTTCCGGGAGGCTGCTTGTGTTACTTCCAGGCCAACATCTCCCCAAGCAAAAGATGGCACTCAGAAGACTGACGCATTGGGCCAATGTCTTGAGTTAAAGGAAGCCCTTGGGACACGCTCAGCCTCTGTGGTCTGGGTAAGCCATGGAGAATGTTCTGGGATTTGGAGTGTTATTCTGGAGAGCAGAAGATTCAGGGGATGGGTGAAATGAAAGAGCTGGAGTGTTTGAGGCAGTGGGAGAGAGCAGCTGTTCCCCATTTCTGCTTTAAACACAATGAGAGGTAATGAGTTGACGCTGAAGCATGAAGGATTTAGGCTAAACATTAGGAAGAATTTCCTGAATGTGGGTGTTGTTGGGCTTTGGAATGAGTTAGCAAGGTGTTTGAAATAAGGGCAGTGTTTCTTCTGGCTGAGGCCTGGGGGCCCTTGAGGTGGCTTTTCTCTCATGCTCCTCCTAAGCTGGGGCATCCTGGATAGTCACAGAACTTTCTGCCTGTGCCTGTTTGAGCCAACCCTATTGTCCCAGACCTTGATCCACTCTAAGAAGACTGACTGTGGTGCTAGCCAGATCATTGCCTCAGGCCATCTCTAGCTTGACATTCCACAGATGCCACGGTTGCTTATGTAGGCTCCTCCAGTAACCAACATCTCTCTTTGAAATTTATTAAGAAATTCTCTGTAGGGCCTCTTTCACCAAAAGTGCATTTAATAAAGCTTGGAATTTCCTCACAACACACTTATTTAGTTGATATATTTTTAGGCCTCCGTTATTGCTCGGCTCCACTTGGCTTTGTAAGCTGGGGCAGGTCAGCACAGCAAGACTTGAGAGGTTTTGGACAGCCAGGTCCTGACCACCTACTGTGGGCTTCTCCTGGGGCCTCCCAGGAAAGCAACTTTCTAAGCCATTCATTTAGGACGCTTTTAAGTGAGCTACTGATTTCCATAATTGTTCTCCGAAAGGCAGGCAACTTTGCTACAGGTGTGAACTTCCTGGGCAAGAGTTTTCTATCCATCTCCCCAACAAGTAGGTCATGTAAATTGTAAATTGAGTTTAAAAGTGAACCGCTTTCACTCGGAGGAGGCTTTTAAGGAAGAGCTCAGAAGCCGACTGATAACATTTACATTCCCAATGTGCTCATGCCCAGGATGTTTTGCCCAAGGACCCTCATTTGTTATTACATTTACAAAGCACCCATTATCATTAAAAGATTTTCCCGTGTCAGCTGTTTCCTGGACATGCACAGGACACTTGCTCACTACAAAGAGTTCATGTAGCAATAGACACTCCTCACCCTCACCGCCACACTCGCTGCTGCTCGCACACATGTACGCATGCAATCTATAGTTCCTGGGGGGGGGGGGGCTGCCAAGTGATGGCTCTCAAACCCAGCAGTCAGGGAAAGGTGAGAGCATTCCTTTTCTTCAGGTTTACTTCTGCACTGGACCGACCATGGCTCTAGAACCCACTTCCTCCAGCACTCAGCAGTCAGCAGAAACGAGCCTACAGAGAGCCCTCCCGCAGCCTTCTTCCTACCTCTTCTTGGTCTACTCTCTGACCTTCCCTCATGTTATCATTGTCTGTTCCCATGGCTTCTGGAAGGACACAAGTGGACTTTTCTGCCACTAGTCAGTCACAGCCAGAGCCTCCATCCTCTTACATCTGTGACATCAGGCTCCCTTCCTCCCAGTTTGTCATTTATTTGTGCTGGCCTTGGGAAGTGCAGGGTTCCAGAAGTTAAGGGTGACGTACAATACAAAGTTCTTTCCTTATAGCAAAATGGGCTGAAAGAGAGTAATGAGGTGGTAGCCAATCCTCAGGCCACCCTTCCCAGGTTACAAACACCGTCTTCAGAGTTTGGTGGAGAACAAATTGCCTAATCCGGTAATGTAGACCTTCTTGGCATTCCTATTTTATAAGTAGGAGTAATTGAGACATCGAATAGTTAAGATACGTGGTTAAGGTCACACAGTTAGGAAGTAAAAGATGAGAAACAGAAAGTGACCCGCTCAGCTCCATGATCTAAACAACACCTCAAGAGGAGCTGCCAGGACAGCATGGGGGTCACCCAGGTGGAAATGTAGAGGAGCTAAAGGGATTCTGACATCTCTCCTCGAGACTCCTGTGTGACTAGACCACCCACACCCCAAGCACGCACACCTCCCTGTGAGGATGCTTGCCCAGCTGTGCTTGCCACTCAGGATCTCCCTTGACTCTATACCACTCTCCAGTGTCCATACTAAAAGGCCTATCCCACCCTCAGGCACCTCCAGGCCTGGTATACACTTCCTGCTCCAGAGTTACCTTTAGCGGGAAGATGTCTACCTTCCTACTGTGCACCTTCGGACCATCCTGGGAGCACACACTCACACCCGAGATCACCTAGGACTTGATTCAGAACAGAAAAACTGATCGGTACCAGGACTGCCTCCTGAGCAAGAGGCAGCGACTTCCCTGGGTCTGACCTTCCTATTTCCTCCCCAGCACTAGGAACATCCCCCTCAAGGAATATAATTTACATAAAATAGTTTCCAAACGTATTAAGGGAGCAAACATCGAAAGGAAACCCACAATTAAGGAGTTTTGCACACTCAGTGTCTTTCTACTGGCTGGGGTATCATCTTTCTGAAATAATGAGGTTGGGCAGAGGCTGGAGGCCAGAATGTGCACCGTAGTCAAGTCTTCAGGACTCTTGTCATCCTGGCTGGGACAAGACAGATGAGAAAAACTCTGGGCTGATCTGAGTTTTCAGAATGTGGTAGCAAATACAAGTGGGCAAGCTAAGGGTATGGGTGTGGGCAAGGGTGAGCCATTGCTATCCCCCCATGGGTTCTGATGGATATCATCCTCTGCCCTTTATGTGCCCTGTTAGCCACCAGCCATGTAACTGTTGCTTGTCCTTTCCTTGTTTCTAGGGACAGTGGAAGCAGGTTGTCAGAGAGTGACCAACAGAAGAAAGGGTTGGGTGACAGCAGGATACATCTAGGGTGAGATGCCCTGGCTCCAGAGTTGGGCAGCAACTACTTTTGTTTCTTTGTTGTTGAGGCAAAGTCTCTCACGTTATACCAGGCTAGGCTCAAACTCCCTATGCAGCTAAGAAGGACTTCAAACTTCTGAACCTTCCGATTCCACCTCCCAAGTGCTGGGATTCTATGCCTGGAGCCCCATGTCCTGGTTCAGCACTGATTTTGGAGTTCCAGTTCACTTAGTTGTCACTGCTGACTAGCTCCTTCTTTGTGAGATCAGAATCACACCTGATGCC
This sequence comes from Rattus norvegicus, assembly GCF_021556685.1. Classification (NCBI taxonomy): domain Eukaryota; kingdom Metazoa; phylum Chordata; class Mammalia; order Rodentia; family Muridae; genus Rattus; species Rattus norvegicus. Next base: position 77,221,267 of record NC_141547.1, read on the forward strand.
AGGGTTGGTGGTGGATTGACAAGTAATTGTGAGTAACATGCCCATGACAAAATGACACTCATTCTAAGATGTTTCTGAACCCCCTACTCTGGGTAGACCCTGTTCTGCCTGCTGGAGCTTGAAGAAAGTGGAGGGAGGGGTCTGGCATCAGTAAAACCTTTTCTTGTACTTATAAGCCTTTCACTAAAACATTTACATGCGTACAAGAGCGCTATACGATCTGTCTGCACTATGGAGAGCCAGACTGAATAAAAGAAAGTACGTGAGGGCCAGAATCTCAGGGACAGGGCTCACATGATCTCATTGCCCCTCCTCCACACACCACCCCCAACCCCCTGAGCATAGAAAGCAGCAACACAGAAACAGAGAGAAGCTTCGGTGCATGTTTGGAGGATTCATTTTGTATGCAACTCCTAAGCTGTTCACAGACAGAAGTAAATGTGACCTGATGTTTCAGCTCCAGGCACAGCATCCCAGACACCAGTGAAACCCACAGGGTGCTTTTCACTTCTGCAGCATGACTCCACCTCCCTGACTGTCTGGCTCCCTTCCAATGGAACAATATGCACAAATTCTACCTTAAAAAAATATATTTCATGAGCTATATGCCAGCCTGGAAAACACGGTTCCAAAAAAAAAAACACCTCAAAGATTGAAGTATCCGTCTGCCATGTGTGCATCCATCCGCCCACCCACCCATCTGTCTACCCAACAACTACTCATTGACAGGTCCGGCAAACACTGTGTTAGGGACAAGATGGTAAAAGACAAGCATTCAGTGCAGACACGACTCTGGGAACGCCGGAATGAATGAATGAATGAATGCCTAAAGTAGTGGTCCCCTCACTTGGGATGGGGGAGAGGGAAGAGAAGCAGCTTCAAGGCTAAGATCCCCGGCACCATCCACTCACCCTTTGTTCCTCTTCCTTTTCTTCTCTTCATTCTTCTTGACCCCTTTTTCTTTGGAAATAACTAATAAACACTGAATGAAGGATGATATGGAACAAAATTCAAGCCCTAGTTGGACACACAGGTTTCTTCCAGAGCATCAGCGAGAGGTAGTTTCTGCTGTATCTAAATAATTCCCACAGATGTGAAACTTCCCCTGGCTGGGCTAGAACTCATGATCTTTCTTCCTGACTTAGCTTCCCAGGTGCTAGGATGATAGGCCTGACCTAGCAGGGACTCACTCCTTTGTAGAAAGCTTTTTAAACATCTGCATGCTCCACTTATTTGGGTCAGCAAATCTTTAAAACTGTGAGCAGGTCCGTTCATCGTGAATCCCAGGCAAATCTGACAGAACCCCTCCTCCTTTGAGGCCACCTCATATCTCATTTTTTTTTATGCTGTACCTTTTCTCCTCAAGTGGTTCTCAGTGGGATCACCAGTCAGGCAGGGGCCATGTCTTTCCACAGCTGAGCCCAGGCTTCAAGTGTGGTCTGACTCCTTTCCCTGTGGGCCCGTTATTAAGAACTGTGTTCATATAATGAGGCTCTGGGAGCTGTTAATGGTTTTGGCAGCCTCATTCCCGAGCAAGGCACAGGGCCGACACCCACAGATCCTCCTCCCTTTTCACACATGCTCACCGCACCCATCCAAGACAGTTGCTCTGTAGCCCTGCTGTCCTGAAATTAGCTATGTAGACCAGGCTGGTATCAAACTCTAAAAGATCCACCTGCCTCTGCCTCCTGAATGCTTGGGATTAAAGGCATCCCCCGTATGCCTACCTGGTGCAAATATACCCAGCTCCTCACAAATGTGTTTAGGAAACATATTCTCGACCGTCTCTCTTGCAGGACAACTTTCAATGATGGTCAGAGTCTAACACCTGCCTTTGCCAGCTCAAAAATGTCACTTGGGTCTCAGAACCCCAAGACCCCCAGGCCATTACTGGAATACATAGCTCCTTATCTTGTTTTGGGGAGAAGGAAGAACCATGGCTGAGAACTTGGTTTCTTAAGGTGTTTCCCATCAGATTCTACCAGGTGGAGCACTGTCTTGGAGTGGCTATGACATTCACGCCCTATTAACGTCTCAGGTCTTTTGACTCTTGCTTAAGAAGCAAGCAACAGAGCTTAAGAAGGCCTAGTAACTTCATATTTCCTCTGAGAAAGAAATAGATAAAGACAGAAACTGCTGTCCCCACTGGAGTGTCTGGCCACAGCTGGCAATGCCATTGATCAGGGGAGGTAGAATGCAGTCCGTAATGGGGTCCTCGACTCCTGTTTTCCCGGGTGGGAAACAGCAGCATCTGGGATGATTGCTGTGGTTCCCGGTCTCCTGAGTACCTGGGTGTATTGCTGGGAGTCAGGAAAAGGGGTCCCTGATGCTTCCCCTCAGGGCATCCACACTCAGGGCAGGAAGGGGAAGGCTGAGCCCCCGACAGGGGCAGAACCAGTCTGAATCCAAGTGAGTGCCAAGAGTACAGAGGGGCTGGAAGAGAGAAGGCCTTGGGAGACTTGGAAGCAGTTCTTTAAGACAAAGGCCTTCCATGAAGTAGTCCTTGATGAAGAGATGATCCTTGCTTTTCATACTGGTTTATGTGATGGTGGATGTGAATGCAAATACCTTATGAACCAGGGATTAAATAACTTTTTGGGGGAAAGAATGCCCAGAAAGGGAAGCTCATTGGCCTAACACTATCTAGATGCCTCATTAGCATGGAGAACCCCACATGTTTATGCTAAGTGACCCAGTGCCTATGGTCCTCAGTGGGGTATCTAGGTTACAGGTTCCAGAGCTGGTAGAGGCAGATAGGGAATGGCTCCACTCCTGCCATTCTTACTTCTGAGATTCCCATTTCTCATGCCTGCCTGGTTACAAGATCCCACATGCCCTACAAGAAACAGAGACAGAGATTGTTGGAGGGGGGGCTTGGAGTGGAGAGATTGTGTTACACATGAGTGTTTGAATGCACCCCGAAGAGCCTGCCAATGGACTACTGAACACTCCTTCATGAGCTAGGCTCATTCGTACACACACTTATTCATTTTTTTTTTTTTACCATTTACCTAATATTGCCAAGCAAAACCTGGAGACCACAAAGAAAATTGAGGCAAACAAACATATCATAGAGGATATTTACCCTCTCCTAAAGTGCCCCCAGGGTGCTCACTTCTTAAACTCCTTGGTGATTGACAGTATTTGGTATACACAGAGGCCTGTTGTGAATGGACTCATTTAACTAGCTCTGGGGGAGGCCTGTAAGGAGGCTAGCTCACCCTATGACCTGGAAATACCCAGAGTCTCCTCACACCTTCTGAGCCTTCTGGATGTCCACTGGAGAGCACTAAGCACAAAATTGTCATGGGATCCTCAGAACTCCTAGACTAGTGTTTCTCAACCCGTGGGTCATGACCCCTTTGAGGTCGAATGACCCTTTCACAGGGGTTAAATATCAGATATCCTGCATATCAGATATCTACTTCATGATTCTTAAAAGTAGCAAAATTACAGTTATGAAGAAGCAACAAAAATAATTTCATGGTTTGAGGCCACAACAACCTGAGGAACAATATTAAAGGGTCACAGCATTAGGAAGGCTGAGAATCACTGGGCTAGAACCTTAAGTCATTGGTTCCCACTTGTAACTTCCTGTCTTATCCTTTGGAAGGAAGAAAGGACCTTGGCTCGGGTCTCCTCCCTGCCTCTATCCAATGTGTTGGATAGCAGAGACTGCTCTGTGATATGAGGCAACAGTTGGATCAGATAGAGTTGTGCTAATGGAATCTTTAGAGATCTGGGCTCTAGGAGAAAACACTTACTTTGACTAGAACACCATTTTCAAAGGATTATTAGGGAAATCAAATCCATAACAGCTATAAAATGTCTAAGTCCATACCAGGCTTCTAGTAAGCATCTAAAACTGTTAGCTATTGTATTAGTTAAGGGTACTAACTAATAAACACCTACACACACACACACACACACACACACACACCACAACCAAAGCCCTCCTGGCTGAAGCTTAGAAAGGGGTATGTGTGTCTAGAGGTGGGTGTTGTAGGCATTTGTCCAGCAGCTCAAAGAAGGCGAGGATTAATATTGCTGAAATGCTTTCTGCTCATTCCCCATGGTTGCAAAAGGACTGCCATAACTCCAACCATTACATCTTTGTTTAACATAGCATGAAATGCCTTCTCAGGCGACTGAACCTCTGAACCTGCAAGCCAGACCCAATTAAATGTTGTCTTTTATAAGACTTCCCTTGGTCATGGTGTCTGTTCACAGCAGTAAAACCCCAATTAAGACAGAAGTTGGTACCAGGAATGGGGTATTGCTGTGATAGGCCTGACCATACCTTTGTTTAGAAGGATGTGGAATTTGGTACTTTGGATTTGGAAAACAATGGAATGCTTTAAGGGGGACTTAATGGGCCATCCTAGTATATATGAAAGACTTTCTTACTAGGGGTGATTTGAACTGTAGAAGCCTGGTTCTAGAGGTTTCAGAGGAGAAGAATTTTAATATGTGGCTAAGAGACTGTTCTTGTGATATTTTGATGAAGAATGTAGCTGCTTTTGGTGATGTCAGAAGAGTCTGCTGGAGGCTAAGGTAAAGAGATTTAGATTAAATGCTTTGAAAAAGGAAGTCTCAAAACATCCTGGAATAAATTCTGTTGTGTGGTTACTAAAGTTTATTCTTATGAAGAGCGTTTTAATGAAAAGGAGCAAGATGAGAAAGGAAAAATACAAAATATATGGTTCAATTAATTATTAAAGGGGCACTAGGAAGTAGAATGGAGCTGAGTTCAATACTCTAGGAGTTAACAGATTAAAGGAGTGGGATTTTGAGGCAAGATCCCACACAGCTAAGTTTACGTGTAGGCATGGTGGTATACACCTCTAATCCCAGGTGACAAAGCAAAAAGTAGATTTTTGAGTTCAAGGCCAGCCTGGGACAGAACAAGTTCTTGGTGAAGAAAAGCTTAAGTCCAGGCATGATGGTACATACCTTTAATCCCAGAAGTCAGAGCCAAGTAGATCTCTGAGTTCAAGGTCAATCTACAGAGCAAGATCAAGGACAACACAGGTTAGGCAATGAGGGAATTGAAAACAAAAAGCTGGTGATAGAATGGGGGGGGGGGGGCAGAACTGGCAGCTTTGGCCATATTGCTCTGGCTTTAGAGTCCAGAAGAGAAGGTACTACTTATTGGGACAATTGATGTTGGTTAGCTGTAGCTAAGAAATTAGTTGTGATTAAGAAGAGACCAGCATCACTAAAGTGAATTCTGAGAAGTGGGAACACAAAGAAGCTGTGAACGAGAAATAGCCAAGGTTGTACCTGTGCTGCAGCTGGACTTGGTAATGTGAAAGACTCACCCAGGTGGTAGTTTGAAGGTGTGAAGGGATCATGGAAAGCAGATAAGGCTCGGCACTGTGAGAAACCAGGGAAGGCCACTGGTGAAGGTGCAGCCTCAGTGGCAGTTGATGGCCCAGGACTGAAGGGGTCATGCAAAGAAGTTGAAGCTTGGCACCATGAAGAGAGCCCATGAGAGACTATTGGTGAAGCCTAGTTGATACAAAAGACCCCAGTGTATTTGAGATGCCAGTACCATGGAATGATCACCAAGAAATAGCGACAGCAATGGAGTGGAGTGAATCAGAGCCTAGAATGCTACAGAGGGCAGAGCTGGAGAAGTCACCCAAGCCCTTTGGAGGAGCCCAGAAGATTATGTGTAGAGTCCAGACACTGGAACAAGAAGCTGTAGTGTTGAAGTTGCCTTGGAGACCCCAAGATGTTCAAGATGCAAGCTGTGGGACATCTGCTGAGGAAAGATGCTAACTGGGAGTGGAAGTAGCCCAGGAGAAAGAAGATTGTTGGAATCAACAAAGATTAAAAAAAAGAGTTGGAGATCTGAAAACTGCTTTATCATCAGACATGGAGATGCAGACTTTGGAGTTTGCCTGGCTGGTTTCTGTCTTGCTTTGAAGAATTACAGTTAACTGATTGGATAAATCTCAGAAGAGACCTTGAACTTTGGACTTTTAACATTGTCGAGGCTGCTATAAACTATGAGGGCTTTGGAAGTTGGACTAAATGTATTTTTATTATGCTTTGTTTTAGGTATGACCCCCATAGACTCATGTGTTTGAATAAGTCTATGGGGACCAGGGAGTGGAGTGTGATGGTTTGGATATGCTTGGCCCAGGAAGTGGCACTATTAGGAGGTGTGGTCTTGTCGGAGGAAGTGCATCATTGTAGGCATAGGCTTTAAGACCTTCATCCTAGTTCCCCGGAAGCCAATCTTCTCCTAGCAACCTTCAGATGAAGATGTAGAACTCTTAGTTCCTCCTGTACCATTCCTGCCTGGATGCTACCATGCTCCTGTCTTGATGATACTGAACTGAACCTCTGAACCTGTAAGCCAGCCTCAGTTAAATGTTATCCTTATAAGACTTGCCTTGGTCATGGTGTCTGTTCACAGCAGTAAAACCCAAACTAAGATAGTATTGTGTATTATGCATATATATATAACAATAAGTGTAACAATAATAATCAAAAGAGACTATCAATTTGGAGCGGGGGAGGGGGGTAGGGGGACCCTGGGAGGAGCTCTAGGGAAGGTGGCTGAGAAAAGATCAAGGAAGAAAAGGATGGAGAAGTGATATAATTCTATTTCAATTAAAAACATGTTTTTAATTATAAACTAGTCATGGTAGCACGGGCCTTTGATCCCAACACTCAGGAGGCAGGGGTAGGTGGATCTCTGCGAGTTCAAGGTCCACCTGGTCTACATAGTGAGTTTCAGGACAGCCAGGGTTACCAGGGAGACCTTGTCCTGAAACACACCCCTTCCAAATATAAACTCTGCAGTCTCCTTTCTGTTATGAATGCCTTGTGGGCTTCAGATGGTTCCAGTCACTCTCCAGTTTGGGGGAAAAACCCAACCACATCTTTTAGAGTTGATGCTAGTGCACAGAAGGGCTTGAGTGGCAGAGAAGAGCTTGGATCAGTAGAGAAGGGCTTGGCTGGCAGGCGCTGGCATTACACTTATGTTGTGTGTTAAGAACAAGCAAAATCAGAGCTGGGAAAGTCACAGGATGGTTCAGTATTTCTTAACATTGAGCCAACAGCCTGGGGGTTAAGTCATGCCCTGGCGGATTTGGCCACATTAGATTGGCTGCATTGGCCAATAGTTAAGAAAGCCTATTTTTCACGGTGCAGAGAGGGTTGAATCTGAGATGGGTATGAGAAGCAGTCTCTGGAGCCATGGGCTCTATCCACAGGGATTGCATCAGGCTGTGAAACCTGGCCTCTGTCCTTGCAGCTTCCTCCGAAGTCATCAACCAGAGACTGGTCTTATTTTCCTAACGGTCAACTCTGGGGGTCCCTGGTTCCTGTGTTATGTCCTAACCAGCACCTGCGTCTTCCCAGTGGCTAAGCGCTGCCAATGACCACTTACTGTGCTTGGCACTGCACATGGGAGCGTGTCAGGTGGCTCTGTTTACTGTGATTCACCACCTCAGGCTGGAGGAAGAGAATGAGATACTTTTTTAAAGCAATTTTCAGAATCCTCCTACTTGTCACTTGCTTTAGAGTTTGAAGCCTTGGCCTGCCCTGTAGTGCAAAGGACATGCCCCTACTCCGTGCTGGGGCTAGGCCAGATTCTTAACTGTGACTCCAGTCTGCTATCCAGTCTTGGTTCAAGAAGGCAGCATGTTAACTGCCTGGTGGCACATACCTATAATATTAGGTGGCTATATGATACTCAGGAGGCTGAGGTGTCAGAGTTCAGAGTTTGAAGCCAGTCTGGACTATTTTATTGAGTCCTAGACTGGTCTAGGATAGTGGGAAGGAAGCAAGGGAGGGAGGCAGGGCAATGAAAGGAAGCAGATCCTTTCAAATCCCCAGTCCCCTTTGTCTTTCTTGAACCTGAGCTGGGCCTGTGTGGGTCCTCTCCTCTGCTCTCTGCAGGAATCAGTAGGAGAGATGTCTTGGTTCCCTCCCTTTTTTTTCTGCTTGGCAGGAGTTGGTTGGGGGGAACTCTCTTGTTGCCTCTCACAAGTGCCCAGGGAAGTGTTGAGTTTTAATAGCTTTTGACACTCCAGTTGCACTGCCTTTGTGGACTATCCCCTGTGAGATTGTGAATTACTTTTCTTCTGTGCAACTGTGGTGGGACATGCTCCTCACTAAGGAATGGTCACTGACCCCAAAGGCACAGGAGTTTTAAACCATAGAAGCAGAAGGAAAAAAACAAGTAGAGTCCTTGCCCATACAGGTTGAGATTCTAGTAAGAAGCATGCACTGATGAAAACTGAGTTAAAATTGCAAGGGGTGGAAACAGCAGCCTGAGGATGGGTCCTCTCAGGGGACTAGCTTCCTAGATCATAACTATGAAGAAATGAAGTCAGGGCAGGTACTGAGCACATGACCTGGTGAGAGGCTGCTCTAGAAGGTCTCATGGAGGCATTAAGGCAGATACTCCAGAGGCAGTGAGAAGAACCATGTGTGGAAATGTAGCTGCTGTACTCCAAGCAAAGGGACAGCCATGCACTGACTCAGAGGTGGGAGAGGGCTGGGCATATCCTAGAGGATGCCAGAATGGCTACAAGAGAGGAAAGTGCAAAGACGTGGTAGAAGCTGGACCAGGACACGAAGCTTTTGTGGACCAGACAGTATTGGACATGGTTACTCTATCAATGGCAGGGAAGGAGTTCGGGTCTAATCCCTGAGGAATAAGCCCATTCATATGTGCACCTGTGCTCAATGTAATCTCAAACCTACAGAGAAGGTTCAGATGTTGTACAAAGAATTTTCTTGTCTTGAATTACCTGAGTGTAACTTGCTAGCATGATGCTTACTGCCCCCAGGTGCTTCAGCATGTTTATCCAAGAAATAAAAGGCCAATTCTGAAAATCATGTCACATTGCATGTTCATATATCCTAGCGAAGTTCTTTGTCACAGAAAGATCCTGTTCAAAACCTCACTTTGCCTTTCAAGTCAGGTCCCAGTAGCCTTCTTTGATCTTGACTGTGGCCTTTCTAAACACCACATGGCATTTTAAGTAGTGTCCGTTGTGATGGATAATGGACTCTGGGAATGGGGCCCCTTGAGTACCAGTATCACACAGGACTTGGGGAAAATGAGGCCTAAGTCTTCTCCCCTGGGAAAAAAAGTGTCTCATTGAAAGAGACATGGAAAGAGAGGAACCAGAAAAGACTCTTCGTGGGCTGGTTTACAAATGGAGTCGATGAGAAGAGAACTCATAGGATTTGGAATCACCTTAAAGCAAACCTCTGGCCACGTCTGTATGAGAGTTTCTAGATTTCATTCATTGAGGAGAGAAGACTCACTACAAGCATGGGTGGCACCATTCCATGGTCTGGAGTCCTGCATGGGGCACAAAGGAGAAAGGCATCTGAGCGCCCGAAGGTCTTCCTGCTCTGCTTCTCCACTGCAAATGCAACGTAACCAGCCTTCTCCTGTTCCACCACAGTCCTGTCTCCCACTTTGATGGACTGTGTCCTTGCAAACTGTGCGCCACACAAACCCTTCCCTCTCTCAAGTTTCCTTCTTGTCAGGTATGGGTCCCAGCAATGAGAAAACGCACTAACAAATCCTTCCAAGTGCATCTGGCTACCATTCCATCTTGGTTGATTTAGGGCATGCGTCTTGTCTTAGGGTTTTATTGCTGTGAACAGACACCATGATTATGGCAAGTCTTATAAAGGACCACATTTAATTGGGGCTGGCTTACAGGTTCAGAGGCTCAGTCCATTGACATCAAGGCGGGAGCATGGCAATGTGCAGGCAGGCATAGGTCTGGCAGAGCTGAGAGTCCACAGTGACACACCTACTCCAACAGGACCACTCCTTCTAATAGTGCCACTCCCTGGGCTGAGGATATACAAACCATCACACCTCCGTTACAGAAATATCACACGGCAATGCTTGCTCTCCTCATAATCGTATTGGGCAGCACACTATTTCAGTGTCCTGTTACCCACAATGCTCACACAGATGGGCCAGGTTAGCACACCAGGTTGTCCACCGTATGTTAGTATTTTTACTAGGCCTGAACTCTGCCTGAAGCTGATAATCATCTTTATGCAACGACTCTGTTCCTCATCAGATTTTGTTTTTTTTTTTTTTTTTCACCTCATGTACCGCTTTCCTACTTTACACCGTGGCTTATCACTTACAACCTTCTGCGTGTGTTTATATTCCCCGGAAATGTCAAACTATATATAGTGACTCTGATTTTCTGCCTTGTTCTCATCATTTTTGAACATTTACTTTTCTGGGTAAGAAAATGATGCAGGCTTCTCCACCCAGGGTACGTCGGATGATGATTCCAGTAGCAGTGGTTTTCAACCTTCCTAATCCTGCGACCCTTTAATACAGCTCCTCATCTTGTGGTGACCCCCAACCATAAAATTATTTTCAATTGCTAGTTTATAACTGTAATTTTGCTACTGGTATGAGTCATAATGCAAAAATCTAACATAAAGGGCATCAATATGCAGTCCCATGAAAGGCTGGTTGGGTCCCAGAGGGGTCGCGACCCACAGGTTGAGAAACACAACGTTAAAATATAATGGAGCTGGAAATTCCCAACAACAAGTGATGTCCCAGTGTTTGTCCCAAACATACTGTTTGTGGGATGCTGATGTGAGTAGGTCTGTGCTGCCCAAGATGCATAGCCAGCCTGTGAGAGATGCATAGGTAGACCATATGAAGGTGTATAGCTAGATCATATGAAGATGATGCATTGCCAGCCTGTGCAGTGACCTTCGGCACACTGGACAGCAGTGGGCAGCCTTTTTGATGATGTACTTGCTATATCCCTGCCCCCCCCCCAGTCTGATCTTGAACTCCATATCATGGATGACTTCAAACTTCATTTCTTCTGCCCCCACCTCACAGGAACTGGGATTATAGGTGAGCACTACACCAAGCCCAGGTTGTGTAAACTGAGCATGAACCCCATGGCTTTTTGCATCCTAAGCACACGTGCGGCCAACCACTCCACCCCCACCCCAGCCCACTGTTATCCTATACTTACTACTGTTATTTTGCAGCCTTCTCTTAGAACAAAGCTCTCTGTAATGGCCTGCATTTTATACTAGCAATGAACTCCATCTCCTTTTTCATGATCTCTCATTAACCTCGTTATTGCCATCAAAAACCAGTCTGCCTTTTCTGATGGTAGCCCAGGAACCATAGGTTACTTATGCTTGGGTCCTATTGCCAGGTGTGTGGCAAGCTGTGCCAGCTAGGCTTGGTTACTGCTGTGGGCAGACGTCCTCTCCAGTGAAGAACTTGAGGTTGACTCTTGGTACGATGCCCTTATGACAAACCCATCCAACAGTGCCTTCCTCAGAACGACACTGGGCGTTAAGTGACTAAAGACTGGATGGTTCTGCAGTCACGGGTACCCCCTTAAGTTTTGCACCGCCTATCCCCGCTTTCAAAGCTCCCTCCAGGGCATTTGAGCTTTGAACCCCAACAAATATCTTAACCAGATCCTTGCCTGACTTAGTAGAGCAAGGACTCTTGACACAGGACCAGCACCCTGTCTCATAGGCAGAGAGATGAGGTACAAAATACACATGAAAGGGTATGGTGTGGCTTTCTCAGTTGGGTTATGGGCCCCCTGCATATTTCAGGATGGGACCTGACCAGAGCTCAAAGAAACTGAGTAACATGCTTGACAATGTCCAGAAGGCTGGTTGTTACCAGCCTTGGATATCATTGTTTTGAGGAACCAGCCCCCAGCTCCACTCCCTACAACGGACCCTGTAAAGCAAGTCAATATCTCCACATTATGGACAGCCTTTCCAATGCAAAATTTATGAAAAGATTTTTAGAAAAGTACTTTAATTTTTCCCATACATTAATTTATAATAGCTGTGATTTCTTAGGAGGGACAAGCTTACTGGGAAATTCTTGCGAAGTGAGAAAAATCTAAATCTTTTACCTGTAATGAGATTTTTTTTTAGGCTTAATTAATTGAGCAATTTAATATGTTGACACGGTGCTACCTTGTGTGGACATTTAATTAAACATTTATTAGGTTCAACTTTGCAGATTTCTTTTCTCCTGGTAGAGCCAAGAAATACTCTTCTAGTTCTCCAACATTTTTGTTGGAGAGCCCTTCTAACGGTTGGGTAACGGCAGACTTTGGGCCCAAGCCACTCCTTACCATGGCCGATCCCAGCCTGCTGAGGGAGCCGTAAGGTGACTCTGGTTCTTGAACTTGGGGTGTGAGCTGCATTCCTTTCTCTCAGCACTGCTAGGCTGAGCACTCCAGAGACACCATAACTTAACCAGATCTTTGCCCGACTCAGAGTGAGGATTCTTGTTGACACAGGTTCAGCATACCTTCTCATGGGTACATAAAATGTGCCGGAAAGGGTATGGAGCCCTGGGGTGGCTGTCTCAGGCTGCTGACATGAAATATAATTCCCTGACACTGGCAACTGACACTGGAGTCTAAGGCCTAGAAATAATGACCAGTCAATTCTGTGTTTGGAAGGGCTCTTGTCACCCTGGCTTAGCCACTTTCTTGTAGTGGTCTCACCTTGCTGAGAGAAAGCCATTTCTCAGATCTTTTTGTAAAGACTGGTCCCAGCCACAGAATGCCATGACAACCATCTTAACCTAACTGGCCTCCAGAAGCCCCTCCCACAAATGCCACCGCATAGAGACATTTGACAGGACTATAGAAATTTGGAGGGAGACACCTTCTGTCCACACACGGTGCTGCTGCTGCTGCTGCTGTTGTCTTTGCGGAAATCTTTGTCCCTCTCTGGGCTTCAGCTTCCTCTTCAGGATATTGAAGATGGACCAGATCTCTGCTGTGGGTCCTTGGATGAGTGCTTTGAGAAGGATAATAGCAAATGGCTCAGATACTCCAGAAGTGGCAGCTTGTTCTTGTGGGGTTCCCAGATGAAGTCTCAACAACCCCTTCACTTTTCCATGAATCTTTAACTATTGGGACCCAAGTGATCCCAGAGTGCCACACCTGTCCCAGGGTAGGTAGGTACCCAGTGCACGATTATCAGGCGGGGAATGTCCTTTCCAGGAGAGAGATGGAGGCACAGTGGGGTCTGGGCCATTGTGAACAGAGGTTCTCAACAGCAAGGAGGAGAGATTTTCCATATTTTCTATTTTTAAATAGAAATACTTTGTTAATTTCATTGGGGGGCTATTCTATTTGTGTGTTGAGCTCAGAGGACAGTTTTCAGGAGTTGGTTCTGTCCTTCCACCATATGGATCCTAGGATGAACTCAAGAGAACCATCTTGGTGGCGAGTAATCTGAGTCATCTTGCTGGCTCAAGGAGAAAATTTTCAGTCTGTGGGTTGGATGGTTATCTTCTTACCTGCAGCCAAGCAGGGAGCTGCCAGTAGTAGGTAACCCAGGGATGCTGGGGGTCTTATCTGTTTGTTTTGTTTTAAGGACAGAGACTGAAGATTTAGAAATCTAGACTCACCCTCCTCCCCTGTTTTCCCAAAGCCTCTGGATTAAGGCAGCTGTCTGGGAGTTTAGGAGATGGGGAGCTAGCTCTGGCTAAGTGCAGATCTACCTGGTGACTCTAAGTCAGCCCCTCACCCTCTCCAAGCCTTTACTTCCTTCTTATGAAACCAGAAGCTGGGGCTAGGAAGTTTAGCTCTGTGGGCAGGGTGCTTTTCTAGTGTGCACAAAGCCTTGTGGCAAAGTCCAGCATGTGGCACACCCATAATCACAATACTTCAGAAACAGTAACAGGAGGGGTCATCACTATATTGTGAGTGTTGGGGGATAGCCTGGGTTACAGAAGATCCCGACTCCACACAAACAACCAAAACAAAGTTCCTCGGGCAAATCCAGGGCAATCTTATAAAACGTAGCAGCTCCTGGTGTCTTGTTGGGGACAGCAGTTACCCAGTTGTAACAAGTCCCAGCTGAGATAGTTCTTTGTGCTTCTCTGGGTCATGTTTGAGCAGCTTGGCTAGGCTCTGAGCTGTGGGCACAAAGCAAGAGTCGCCCAGGTTAGACCAGTGAAAGTAAGATGAACAAAATATGGACAGGCTTCTGAGGGCTCCCTTGACTCCCCAGTTACAAGTCAGCCTGGTGTTCAGCGTGAACAGCCACAAGCATGTGCAGAGATTTTTGCTGTCCAGAGCAGCTGTCACATCCTTGAACCCAGATGACCCCTCCAGGTACCCTGCTGGGTGAAGCAGACTCGGCTGAGAATCCATTCAGTACCATCAGAAGATCCAGGCTGGAGCACAATAGCCCCACGAACTATTGTTGCTTTGCGGCTCTTTGATTTCCTTAGACTCTTTTTTGGCGCCTGCCCCCTGACTCCTTCTCCTTTGTCCTCTAATATATCTCCTCCTTGTTCTTGGCTCCACCCTCCCCCAGTACACACACCAGGCCAGGAGGGAAAAGCCAGCGTATCCACCCCCAGGTTTCTCACTTTTGATCTTTATTCCTCTGACCAAATAGAAGATAGCTTCAGGGACCAGCATTTGGGCTCGACTTGGAGTGACCTGCCTGGGTCACTGTATCTTTTCTCCTTTGTAAAGATGACAAGTTGGCCCGAGGTGACATTTGTGGAAGTTTTACATTCTCTGGGGCGCTGTGCTCAGTGGCAACATCCTGGCCACCACCCTACAGAGCAAGACCCACAACTCTGCTCAACAGGGATGAAGAGATGTGGTTTGAGGGTGTTGACCTGCCTAAGGTCACCCTGTGGGTAGGTGACAGAGTCAGGATACTACCTGATCTCTGTAGACACACACCGAAGCCCGCTGTTTATAAGCTTGTAAAAGCAGCACAGAGATCTTGTGCCCTTCGTCTAGTTTTCCTCATCAGGGCTCTGTGCGTGCGTGCGTGCGTGCGTGCGTGTGTGTGTGTGTGTGTGTGTTTGTTTGTGTGTGTGTGTGGCAAGATTTGGCTGTCCTGGACTTGCTTTATAGACCAGGCTGGCCTCAAAAATCACAGAGATCCACCTGCCTCCCCCTCTCAAGTGCTAGGATTAAAGGTGTGTGCCCAGCTCATCAAGGCATCTTGAAAAGCTATACTGAGTTCAATATTACAATTGGAACAGTTTTTCTGATACAACCCACTGTCATACTCAGGCTTCCATAGGTATGCCTCTGTCTATGAGTGTGTGTGAGTAGCACTAATGTAATCTTAGTCACTATACAGGGTAACTGGGTCACCCCTCAGACCCTTCCTGTCCATCTACTCTTCTCCCACATTCCATTCCTTGTAACCACTAAATAATTCTATTCCATATGTCTATGATCTTGTTATTCCAAGAAAGTTCAATGAACAGAAGCATGCTCTGGGGAGTGACTTTTTCACTCAGCATAAATTCTGTGAGATTACCTACCATTTACTCCTGTATTAGTCAGAGTTCTCTAGAGTCACAGAATTTATGGAATGATTCTCTTCATATAAAAGGGGGATTTATTGGAACAACTTATAGGCTAAAGTTCAGCTAATCCAGCAATGTCTAGTTGTGAACAGAAAGTCCAAGAATCTAGAGGTTGTCCAGTCCTATAAGGCTGTCTCTGCTGGACTTCTGTACATGCTGGCATCCTGAAGAAGAAGGCTCCAGGGTCTATGAAGGAATGGATGTGCTAGCAAGGCAGGGCAAGCAGGCAAGAAACAAAAACTTCCTTCTTCTATGTCCTTATGTGCACTTCCAGCAGAAGGCATGGCCCATATTAAAGGTGTATCTTCCCACCTTAAGATCCAAATTAAAGGCCTGTGCCTTTCAGCCTTCCAGATCAAAGGTGTGGGTCTTCCTGCCTCAAAGATCCAAACTACAAGCGGGTTTGCCCACTTCAAACCAAGCAGAAAATCTCTCACAGGTGTGCCCCCCACTTCTGGATTGTAGTTTGTTCCGGATACAGTCAAGTCTGCAACCAAGAATAACCATCACAGCTCTATTCCATACTGTTCCATAGCACCCCATGGCATAGAAAGACCATCCCTCCGACAGAGGGCATCTGAATTTCTCATTGCTCTCTATGGAGGATAGTGATGCTGGAAACCTTCATAAATGCGTGGTTATGTGATGATTTCATTTTCTCTGAGAAAAATGTTCAAGAGGCCATTGATAAATGCTCACCTACCTTAGTTGATAAAATTCCTTTCTTGCTCTTCAAAAAATATCATCCCAAGAGCCCTCATTCCTAAGTGAGAAACTATTGACAGCTGGTGGGGGGTGGGGGAAATGGAGAGTCAGTTTTCTTCAAGGGCGTGGCCCCTGGTAGGCTGACCATGCTCAGCAGATGACTCCATACCCACGAATACATGGGCAACACAAACTGGACTCAGTGTGTTCTATAAAAAAAAGAGCAGTATCGACAGTCAACTTGGAAAAAAGCAAGAAGAATGGCTGTGGAGTTGGTTATGGTGATATCTATGTCTGTGTGTGTTGGAGGGTTACTGCCCAATGGGTATAGAGTGACAGCCGTAAAACTAGAAAGTTCTAGAAGGAAATGCCGTGTTTCAGTTTTCTCATTTTTGGTCTCCATCTTTCTGGAATTTATTTCTGTGGACGGTGTAGGGTATGGGCAAGACAGCTCAGCTCTTTCTCTATGCCATTGTGGTTAAGCTCAAGACATCTAGAGAAAGCATCTCCTTCCCCCCACTGAATCAGTGTGGGAACTATGTTTTAAATCAAGAGATTCGATATACACGAGTCTATTCCTGAATTGTCCTTTTCCCCCATTGTTTCGGTTACCTTCATACAGTCACTAAGATATTATAATTTGAGTTTTCATCAAAAACACTTGCTACCTGGCACCATGGGTTTGGGATATTATACTTACTTCTCAAGTTGTCCTCACTGTTATTGGCTGCTTATATCTCTATTGGGAAGTTTAGAACTAGCCAATTTCAATGAAAACCAAAAGCAAAACCCAAACCCCTAGCTGGTTTGCTTTGTTCTGCTCTGCCTGGGATCCAGCTCAAGGCCTCCTTCCTGCTAGGCTCCACTGCCTCCATCCCCACTCCTAGTCTGGGGTCTGAAAACTTAGATAAAAGTTGGGTAAACTTCTCCAATAATGAGTCAGTCAGTAAATACTTTGTTTCTCAGACTATATAATCTGTTTCAATTTAAGTATTATAGCATAATTACCCACAGATAATAGACATGTAAACGAATGGGTGGGGTTCTGTCTCGACTCGGGGTTATTTATAAGACCAGATGGTGGTTGGATTTGCCTGACGGGCGGAGTCAGCTGCCTCCTGGTTTAGATAGGTTGTGTTTAGCTTTTCTTCCCTTCTAATGTTTACAGTTAAGTGTATGTTATTGTGGAACTGGAGAGATGGCGCAGCAGTTAAGAGCACTACTGCTCTTGCAGAGGGTCCAGGTTTGGTTCACGGAAAATCTGGGGATCCATTCAAACCTTGGATTCCCACCATGAAGCTCACAACCTCCTGGACCTCCAGTTCCAGGGGCTCCTACGCCCTCTTCTGGCCTCTGAGGGCACCTGCACTCACGTGCACATAAGCACCTATTTAAGAATAAGTAAATCTTTAAACAATTTCCTGTAAGCTCTGCATCACCTATACTCTGCAAGTGGTTTTGTGTTGTGGTTATATTATTATTATTATTATTATTATTATTATTATTATTATTATTATTGTTGTTGTTGTTGTTGTTGTTGTTGTTGTTGTTGTTGTTTACTCAGAATATTTTTAAATGCCCACTGTAGTTTCTTTTTTAATTCACAAATTATTCTGGGTCTATCTGAACCTCCACACAGCCAGGGTCTCCTGGTTATGTGCTAGCTATTTTCAGCTTACAGTGCCACATCTCTTGATGAAAGCCCTTTCAAATATGTTGGGATTCCTCTATGGCACAAACTATGTAAACAGTCCATGTGCTCCTGGGAAGAAGAGACACTCTGAAGTTGTTGCTTTGTGTATTTTTATTGGTCTAAATTTGCCAACTATCCTCAAATATCCTGTATCTTGGCCAACTTTTGGTATCCTTTTCTTCCAGTAACAAAGAGGTATGCTAAAATTGTTAGTATCACCAGGAATTTCATAGTTTCCCACTTTCTCTCACTCTTGCTACACAATAGGCTTATTCATTTTTAAAGAATTTCATACAGTGTATCGGATCGTGTTTACCCCTCCGCCATCTTTTCCCATGACCACCTTCTCCACCCTCCCTCCCTTCCCACCCAACTTTTGAGTTTTCTTCTCCCTTCTCATGCTCATGGGGTCCAGTTTGTGTTGGTGAAGCACTCTGGGAACTGGGGCCTGCCCTGAGAGTGGTCAACTTACCAGGGATCCCATCAGTAAGGGATCCCATCCCTCCTCCCCACACACCCCCAGCAGCTATCAAAGGCCAACAGCTCCATGGTAAGGTGAGATGTCATGCCCAGTTTCCCCATCTACGCTGGGATTTTGTCTGGCTGAGTTTATGGTCAGGCTCTGTTTGAGCTGTCACAACTGCTATACATTTGTGTGTGCAACTGCTGTGTGTGTGACCAGACCACACCGTTTCACTGATGTTGTCCACCTCTGGGTCCTACAATCTTTCTGATCCCTCTTCCATGAAGATCTCGGAGTTCCACTTTGCTTTCACTGGTTGTTTTATTTTATTTTATATGATTAATTTTTATTTCATGTGTCAGAAGCCCCAGAACTAGAGTTACAGACAGGTGTGAGCTGCCTTGCGGGTGCTGGGAACTCAACCTGGGTCCTCTGGAAGAGCAGCCAGAGCTCTTAACAACTAAGCCATCTCTCCAGCCCTAGCTGTTTTATTTTTGAGGCTGCATTTTTAGCTGCATGCAAATTTAGACATTTAAAGATAATCGTATTGTTTTAATATTATAAAATTGTCCCTTAATAAGTATTGTCTTAATATCTTATGTGCTATAAAAGCTATAGGTGTTGTACTTTTATGTTATACTTGTATTGTTATATTAAAAAAATGCATTAGTCAGCTTCACTATAACAAAATATCTGAGACTGAAAAAGAGGAACCGTTGATGGTGGCTCATAGTTTTGGTGATTTTGTTGCAAGATCCTTTGATCCAATTGCTTTGGGGCCTGTGCTCAGTGAGCTAGTTGAGGAGTTTCCTTACTGGGGTCTCTGCTTAGTGCTATATGTCTGTTTCCCTCCTTTTCTTGGGAATCCTGGGCCCAGGTGGGCAATGACCTGCTGGGACCTCCTTGGACACCCATTTGGGTTTCCCATACAGCTTGCTGTAGCCAGGTAAGGAGCTAATCAGGGCATCAGGTTAACCCTCTATAGGATATTTGTGTCTAAGTCTCTGTGCCAGGATGGATGAGAGAAATCTAAACCAGATTGTGCAATGGGTTCCCAGTCACCTGAAGGGCCTGGATAGGTAATGGTTCTGAGGCCACTAGACAGGGCTACACCGGAAGTCTGAGTTTTTGTGGCCTCCCAACTTTCCTATCCCTCCTACACAACTTCATTTTGTGATGGTGTGTGTGTGTGTGTGTGTGTGTGTGTGTGTGTGTGCGTGCATGTGTGCATGCGTGCGTGTGATCCCCAATGCTGAGTTTTCCAATCATTGTTCCCCAATGTCATAAAGATCTGATGAGCTCAATTTCATGTTTTGAATAAACACGAAAGTAACATTCTTCAAGATTTTAAGACAAGCCAGGCGGTGGTGGCACAGGCCTTTAATTCAAGCATTTGGGAGGCAGAGGTAGGCTGATATCTGGGTTCAAGGCCGGCTTTGGTCTCCAAAGCAAATTCCAAGATGACCAGGGCTCACAGAGAAACTCTGTCTGGAAAAGCAAGCAAATAAACAAGAAGATGTTAAGAAGGAAGCAGAGTTTAGAGAAAAATGCCACAGGGTCACAGCTTTGTATAAATGGGCCATTTGGAACATTTGTCTCACATGCCTGAAGCACTGGGTTTGCCTCCCAGCACAACATAAGCTGGTGCAGACCTTTTATCACAGTGCTCGATTGGGAAAGACAGGAGGGTCAAGAGTTCAGGTCATCCTCAGCTATATAGAGAATTTGAGGCTAACCTGGGCTATGTGAGACCCTGTCTTAAAGATGTACGCTTGTTTTGGAGATGGAAATCTAGGACAGGAGAATCTGACTGTAAATTTGCTATGGCCCCATACTCCTATAAACCAGTGGCTGAACCACAGAGCTGGACGAGTGGCCCGACTTGCAGTCTCAGCTACAAGGGAGGCTGAGGCAAGAGATCACTCAGCCTAGGAGTTCAGAGACATTTTGAGCAATATAATGAAAACTTATCCAAAATAATTTTAAAGGAATGAGAAAGAGAAAAGAAGGGATGGCGCACACCGGTAGGATTTGCTGAAGGAGGCAGAGGCAGGAGGATCACGAGTTCGAGGCCAGCCTGGGCTACACATTTTAAAAAGGGGTTGGGGATTTAGCTCAGTGGTAGAGCACTTGCCTAGCAAGCGCAAGGCCCTGGGTTCGGTCCCCAGCTCCGAAAAAAAGAAAAAAAAAAGGAGGGAGGGAGGAGAGAGAGAGAGAGAGAGAGAGAGAGAGAGAGAGAGAGAGAGAGAGAGAGAGAGAGCCGGCCTTCAATGGTTGGCTTACAGAACATGAGGGCAGAAGCTAGCAGTTGTCTCCCTAAACTATCATGGAAGAAGCATGGGCATCCAGAGGCACCAGGCTGACAGTTCCTTCCTCCCTCCAGTTACCAGATGCTGCTCTCACACTTCTTGGCCATGGCTCCATTTCTCTATTTTTAAAGCTAACAGAGTCTCTCCTCTCTAACCTAATCCCCTCTCCCCCGCTTGAATCTTCTTTCCCTGCTTCTGGTAATCCTGCCTCTGTGACCAACCCTGGGGATTTGCTGGGTCTGTGTAGTGAACTTGGAGTACAAACCACACACACACACACACACACACACACACACACACACACACACACACACACACAGAGCCATCTCAGGCCCTTACATACCACCACATCTGCAAAGCCTTGTCCTGTGACTGAATGTGCTTGCCTGTTCCTGGGATGAGGACATGAGTCTCTTTGGGAGTCAGTGTTGTTCAGGCCACAGCAGCCACTGGACACATTAGTTTACGTGGCCATGACTAGCAGTGGGGCTTGGTTTAAGTCAGTGAAAGCAGATTCGAATATAGGGCTTCTGGGCCCTGTGTCCAGACTGTCACTCTAGAGGGTCTGAGAAGCAAGTGGCCTGAGCCCATTTCTTGTAAATTCTGATGTAAATATGCTTGCTCTGGAATTTCTCTCCTTCTCCTTCCCCTCTCCTCAGCCCTCCCCCTCTCACTTCCTATTCCTACCCCCTACCCTGTGGGGGTGGGGTGGGGTGGGGTGGGTGGGTTTGGTGTTTGTATACCTGTACGCAATTTCCCAATCTCTCTCTATATGATTTTTTGATGTATGTATGTATGTATGTATGTATGTATGTATGTATGTATGTATGCATGTATGTATGTACTTATTTCAGACATGGTCAGACACTGAACCTAGAGCTCACCGATTGGCTAGTCTGCCTGGCCAGTGAGCTCCAGGGCCCTGCCTGACTTCCCCGCCTGTCACTGGGACCACACCCTGTTGTCCCCTGTTTTTAAGCTGTATCTGTTTCATGCAGTAGTTAGTGGCAGTAGCATGGCGTGGGAGTGTGAGCGCACGTCACAGTGCATGTGACAAAGTCACAGGACAACTTTGGGCAGTCAGTCCTCTCCTTCCACTGTGGAGATGTCAGGCCTATGCAGCAGTGCTCAGGGCCGGGCCATCTCTCCACTAGCTTTTATGTTGGTGCTGGGTGCCTGAACTCAAGTTGCTTATATATCTTTTAATCCCTGGAATCCTATTCTTAAAGAGTACCGACTTAAGATAAAGCGGAATTCCTCGACTGGCTTTTCCATAGCTCATCTGTCCGTCTGTTTGTCCATTGCTGAGTCAGCTTCAGGAGGCACAGGCTGAGAGAGATGGACGGAAAGGCTGCAGACAGGCCCGACACCAGCGTCCAGGAAGTTGGAACTTCTGCTCTGGAAACAGGGCCCTCTCCATCTAGGCCAAGTAGTGCAAACAGAAGAGGACCAGCAGAAGGCTGACAAGGCTAAGACCTTGATGGCTGTTAGTCTCAAGAGGTGATAGGTGGGAAGTTCTGGTAGAACGTGCAGTGCCTAGGTCTCAGAGGCCCCTGTGGAGGGGTGCAAACTCAGGATTTCGTACCACATTGTCCCAGTGGCACCAACTGTTGGAACATTTTACCTGGCTCCTTTAGCCAGACGACAAGCCGGGTAGGGGGGAGTCAGTCTGCTTTTAATTGTCAGGAACAAGGACACTGATCAAATGGCCCATGGGACCAGCTGACTGGCCCAGTCTGGGATCCTACATGCTGGAGTCCCAAAGCTAATGATGTCATAGCCCTGGGCTGCGTCCGATTTGTGTAGTTAGCTTGATGGGATTAATCAGCTCATGTTAACATGCTGATGACCACGGAATAGAGACGACTGTCTCAATTGGATACCCGGGGCCGAGAGACTTGAGTGAAATCACTGGGTTTTGACAGAGGTCACGGTTGAATTATCACGAAACTTCCTTTACTCGAAGCAGATGCTTATTAAGATTAATTTAGTGTGAAAAGTGAACCAGACAGAGTATAAAAGACATTGTCTCTTCAGTTATGTAATAAGACACCTCCCCATTGTCCTCTGCTCTCTCAGGATGACTGTGCATTTCCTTGGGGACATCTTAGCACACTGGGCCGAGCCGCTGTGCAGTCCGTCTTTGGGGAGCATTCAATGGGAGCTCGATGTTCACATACAGACAAAGTGGCACGGACAAAAGGCAGCATCAGGCTGAGAAGGGAAAATGAGGATGAGGACAGAAGCCATCTTTCTGCAGAGGCTTCAAATTCAGTAACATCTAGAGATGGGCCTTGTTGGGACACAGGAGACAGATGAGGAGATGGCTGTGGCTTCCTGACAGGGAGATGTGTGCTGTTTGATGACTGGTGGTGGCCATCTGGACATTGTGGTTCCAGATGGGTAAACAGGGAATGAGGAACTGGCCTTTCCCTGGTTCTTTAGACATTCCTTTTCCTTTCCAATAAACCAGTTCCCTTCCTCCCAAGTGTCTGGTACACTGAGTGTGTGCACACTTGTGTATGTATATACACGTGTCTATGAGTACATGTATGATGTACTAGTGTGTAATTGTTTTCTCTCCTCTTCCTTTTCTTATTTTTAAAGATTTATCTATGTGTAAGAGTGTGTGTGTGTGTGTGTGTGTGTGTGTGTGTGTGTGTGTGTGTGATGTCACCCACAGAGGCCAGAGCAGGCTTGTTATAAGCCACCTGCTGTGGCTGCTGGGAACAGAACAGTCCCCTGATGGAGCAGAAAGTACTCTTAACTGCTGAGCCATCTCTCCAGCCCTCCATCTCTCCTGTTTCTTTGAGGTGAGGTCTCTCACTTATACCTGGAAGTCACCCGCTAAGCTAGGCTGACCAGCTAGTGAGCCCCAGAGGTTGCCTTCTTAGTGCTGGGACTGGTGTGTGCAACCACATCCAGGTTTTTAGTGTGTGTTCTGGAGTTGAACGTAGGTCCTAGTGCTTGCAGAGAAGAGCACTGTAAGGACAGATATCTCTCCCTAGCCCTGTGCTCTAAGCCCCTTTCTCTTTGCCTTTCAGACCTGCCCCTGGCATGACTCTCCTCTCTTAGCCTCTTCCTTTTTTCTCCCTGGTTTCACTTTCAAAGTGATTCCCTTCCTGCTGTGGCTCCCTAGGGCTCCGGCCCTGGCTCTGTTTCTGCTCACTAGAAGTACTTTTTCTGCTTTTAGCTCATTTAGCTGGCCTCTTGTGGGGTTGTTCTGTCACTTCAAGCTCGCAGACCCAGAGGAGGTTTGCTCCTGCTGTCTTACTAGACCTAATCCAGGACTCTGAAAGTCAGCACCCAGGGACTTCCTAGGGAGGGGAGCCAGCTTGGGCCTGGGCTTTATTTCCTTGGGATTCTTGCATTCTAACTCACTTTCCTCTGAGGCTTATCAAAAGTCCCTGCCTCCCTGCCAGCTCTGACTTCTATCAGCGAACAAAGTCTTCCTGCTCTTTTGCTTGAAGCTCCGTTGAGATGACAAAGGAGCGGGGCTCACCCACTTCAAGAGGGTGCGTGCTGTGTGTGTGTGTGTGTGTGTGTGTGTGTGTGTGTGAGAGAGAGAGAGAGAGAGAGAGAGAGAGAGAGAGAGAGAGAGACACTCATGGTACATTTAAAAAGGATGTTAAAAAAAAATGTTATGGCTGGGCACCAGCACTGGACTGGGTAGTTGGACTCAGTGGAACTATTTGTTGAATTAATGAAGAGTTCTTTAAGGGTCAGAAGCACCACACTGTAAAATCTTGGGCCTCAGTGTGCTCATCCCGCCTGAGGAAGATCTGAGGTATTCTTCCTCCCACACCCAGCCTCAGGCCACATCTCTTAGGAGCTATTCAGTAAATTCAGCATGGGGTTGGGGGACATCTAACAAAGCAGTCTGGGAAGATGGCTTGGCATGTGTACCATGGTTGCCACAGAGCCTGCTAACTTGAGTTCCATTCTTGAGAACCACGTGGTGGAAGGAGAGAACCGACTCCAACAAGATGACAAGATGACCTCTGATCTTCAGTCCGAGCACTGTGGCACTCAGGTGTGAATAAAAGCACAGAGTGCGCACACACACACACACACACACACACACACACACACACACACACACACACACTAAGTAAAATACAAACAAGTGTGAAGCGACTCACTAAAGGCCCACATTAGGGACTGAAGGAACCTTAAGAGAGTGTACCCACACCTTCCTGGTTCACATAGTGGAGACTCAGAGAGGGGAGCTGAGATCACATTGTCCTTTGCACAGATTCCAGTGAGCCCACCTGCCATGCTGTGGCCCCTTGAAGTATATTTGGGAGAGCACTCGGAGTTGCTGTGGCTCCACTGACATTGTCTGCACGTTAGGAAAGTGTAGAGGGGTTCCCAGTGCATGGGGAACGTACTTTGTATCTCTTCGTATCAGTGTATTTTCACCCAGTGAGAAAGGGTGCCATTCAGTATCACCCCTGAGGCTGAAGGACTGAAGGTGGGAATTGACTGGGAAAGCTCAGGGCCACACACAAGCTGAACAGAACCAGTTGTTAGACCCCAGGAGTAGCTGGAAGCTGGGCTGGGAGTGGAGTAAGGGAAGAACCAGTCATAGGAATGGAAAGATGGGGACAGGAGATGCCCAAGGCTCGGCAGCCTTACTGAATAATCTCTGACTTCAGCTTGCCTCCGTTTCCTATGTGACCGCTGACACAGGTGACCTCGAAGTGAGCTTCTCACAGTCAAGATGGTTTTGTGTTTCTGGAGGAGGAAGGCCGTTGTGTCTGCAGAGGCCAGGCCCTTTGAGGGCTCCATAAAGGAGTTATTCCTGCCTCTTCCGGATCTGACAGCTGGCGTTCAACTTCCCAGTACACAGCGGTGTCACTGCAGTTTCTGCCTCTGTGTCCTGTGGCTTTCTTCCCTCTGTGTGTTTCTACATCTAAACTGACCTTCCTTCCTTCCCTGCCTCCCTTTTCCCTCCCTCCCTCCCTCCTTCCTCCTTCCTTTCTTCCTCCCCCTTGTCTCCTTCCCTCCTTCCCTCCCTTTCTCTCTCATGTTCACCCACATAAACACACTCACACTTTGTAAAAGAGTCCTGATCACTCTGCCTGTTACATTAGAGCCCTTAGAGAAGGCTCAGAGAAAAGACCATGTGTGAAACTGTAAACTCGCCTCCCAGCCAAGCAAGCCCCTACCCCCACCCCAACCCATTCCCCAACTTCTGGGTATTTATGTCTCATACACCAGAATATCAAGTTTTCCTTTCTCGGTCCTTCCATTAAAGATGGTTTATCTGGCCATTTGTTTATGTGTGGAAAATGCATAAAAATTTATAAAATAAACCCATTTACTTCCAGACGTAAGTTCGCATTTTGCCCGGAGTGAATTTTTGTGGCTGAGTTATAAAATTCCGAAAATAAGGGTTTCTAATGAAACCGTGCTACCCTTTAATGAATCTCACCACCCTTACTGCAATAAAGAACGTTCAATATTTGGCCTGATGCACTCTGGAAAAACTGCCTAATATGTAATATGAGTGATCGCTCCCTTTGTGAGGCAAGCCTTGTTTCCATTTTCTGGGGATAATTCGACTCAACAAATATTTATTGAGCGCCTACTAAGTCCCAATCGCCCACACTAGGGAGTGGGGATATAAAGAAAGAATTGGTGGGGGGTATGGCTTCGTAAATAATAATGAGCTCTTGAATGGGCCCACGCTGGGCGCTGTTCTAAGACCTTTGTATGTTTGAACCCGTATAATCCTAACAGGGTCCCAGGGGAGGGACCCTGCTGTCTGCATCCCCATTTACAGATGGGGCATAGAAAGGTCAAAGAAATCTGCCCACCATTGTGCAGCCAAAGAGTAGACAGCCAGGTTCCAATCCAGTAGTCAGGGTCTAGAGTTCATGACCTCCCCAGCATCCTAGGCAGCCTCGGCAGAGCTACTCCAGGAAAAGGTCATTGCTTCAGAGGTGGGGGTGGCACCATAAGCGACTTGTAACCAGGACAGGTAACACAGAGAATGAGTATGCAGCCATGCTTTGAGACAGCATGGCGCTAGCACAGGCTTGTGGGGTGCATGCCTGGGTTCAGCACTTCCGGATCTCGTATCATAGGTAGAAGAGAGTGGAGAGATCACACCAAAGAAGCAGGCAGGAGTCTAGAGTGAGGCTCAGCGTGGACACAGCTCACAGGAGTCACCAGAGCCCAGAATTCTCAGGGGACTAACGTGACAAGTGAGCCTGCTGGTTTCATGGCGGTAGCTGGAGTATACTCATATATAACTAGAAAAAGGCTCCCCACTGCTTCTTGGCAGAGAAGTGGAAAGGAAGGGAAGGGGGAGGAGAAAGACTATGCTTCTGTTATTTTGGATATAAAGTATAGCTGTCCCTAAAGTTCATGTGTTAGACACCGGCCTCCAGACCATGATTGGATGCTGAGGGCTCTACCTCCACCAATGGAGAAGCCCCTTGAAGGATTCATAACACCCTGTTCTTGGGAGGCGGTGGGGAGTAGAAGGTGAGCCTAGATGGAGGTATGTCACTGGGAATGTGCCCTGGGAAGATACAGCTCATTCCAAGCACTTTTCTGTATGTCCCCGTTTCCGGGCTGCCTCGAGGTAGCAGCTCTCTTCTGCTATCCGTGATGTCTTTGCATCACCGCAGGCCTAATGGAGCCAGCCAGCCACAGACTTCAGTCTCCAAAGCTGTGAGCCAAAGACATCCTCCTGCCTTCCCAACAGTCATTATCTCAAAATATGTTTCCTCTCATTAAACACAGTGTTTCTCCATCCTCCAGTCCCAGGGCCTGAGCTCTTCTGTTTATAGCTTGTTTGTTTGTTTTGGCTGAGAGCAGATGTTCTTGTTAATATATCAAAAAAAAAAAAAAACCCAAAAAAACAAAAAACCCACGTTGGAACGTCTCTTACGGGTACTTGGAGCTTACATATTTAAACTCAATCAACTCGTTCAATCATTTTCTGGATTCTGTTGGTTATCCCTGAGACAGGTAGCCTGAGGGGGTTTCTTAGCAACTGGAACCACACCTGAATTCACACACACACACACGCACACACACACACACACACACACACACACACACACACACACACACACCAACACGGCAACTGGTCACTGTTCTAAAAGCTCCCTAGCAACCTCCAGCACCCCTAAGCAACCTTTGCATCCCCTAGCAACACTTAGAAACACCCCCAGCACCCCTCAGCAAACCCCTAGAAACCCCCCCCCACAGTATCCCCTAGCACCTATTTGTCATGGACAAACAGACCTGGAGCATATCCTGGAGCTAGGGACAGTATATGGATGCAGCCTGGCTGGCATTTACTCTGTGTCCTCTGCACAGGGTGGGCTGTGTCCTTTGACTGCACTTTGAGGAAAACCGTGTATTTACTATCTTATGCCTTTGCATAGCAGGGCATGGATATGATTAGAGTAAAATGCATCATGGGAAAGGACAGGCCCAAAGAGCAAAGGCTTCCATAACTTAAGCTTAGCAATCAAAACCAGAAAACCACCCACATCTCACCCCCTAGCAACCAGCTTCAGGAAGTCCCAGGGCTCTTGAGCAATCCATCTCAGCCTATTGCTCCTTTGCCGTTATCTTTTCTGTGCTTTCGTGTTGCTTTTGAACACATCCCCTGTTTCTTTGCTATTTGTGTTAACTTCTTCAAGTCTCTGAACAAAATGGCAAGCCCTTACAAATAATTGGTCCAGGCAGAGGCCACTAAAAGCCTCTCCATCTTCAGAAGGGAACATGGAAGTCATAGAGAGGCTCCCCCATCATCATACATCTGGAACTGGTCTATCAGGATTTGAATTTAATAAATGGTTCTAACACCCGGCTACCGTTATTCTGCTCTTCCCGGGGTAGCTACATCATCCTGGGGCATCATCGCTAGTGGTCTTCATGGGTCCCATGGGCTGAACTGCATTCCCCCAAATACACATCTTCACCCTCACTGGGATAGTATTTGCTGCTGGGGCTTCTGGGAGACAATTAGGTTAAATGAGCTCATGAAGCAGGTACCTTTTGATCTGATTAATGTCTCTTTAAGAAGACACTTCATATAGTATGTTTGTCTTCTCTCTCGACCATGTGAAGATGCAGCATGTAGGTGGCCATTGTCAAGATGGGAAGAGAACCCAGCAGGACCTCAGCATGCTGACCCTCTGACTATGGACTTCTGACTTTCAGAACCTTGAGAAATGCTTCTGTTGTTTTAGCCACCCAAGCCGTTCAGGAAGGGCAAGTAGACAAGACAAATGTGTCTTACAGCTGCCAGGGTCAGCAGAGACCCACATTGTTCGTAGAGCAGCCTCTGTGGTGGGACCCAGTAAACCACTTGGTACCAGCTGTGTGTGCGAGAGAAAGATGTAAACAGTGCCTTGTGGTGCTTTGTTTCAGAATAAAGGGCTTTGTCAAATCTATGGATTCTAGACTATTGCAGGTGTGACATTGCCTTGGGACCAAGTCACGAGCTTATTTAATTTTGTCACGTCTAGATCTTCTCACCTATAAAATGGAGGTAATGACACTTGGCTCTCAGCATGCATGTACAATTCATGTGAGACTCTCTAGAAAATGTGACCAGTATCAAGCGAGTATTGGGCGGGTTTGCATATTAACAGAAAATGTTCACATCAGCCCACAGCTCAGTGGCCGCTTGGCTCTCTGCTTGGTCTCCTCTATGCCTCTCACATGACGATGGCTCCTTCCCTTTCCTGTTTGGGCCTGTGTGGCTGGCTGGATGACATGATGCAAAGATCTCTTTGGGTCCCAGCCTAGGACTAGATAAGGCTACAAACATGTAAAGGGAAGACAAAGGTCTACAGGGTAAGAGGCAGTGTTGACGTCAGGGAGAACTTGGAGACCTGATGAGCAGAGATGCTGAGAGAAGAAGAGGAAGGACCAGTTTGGGATGAATGAGGTGTAGATGGCTGGAGCTCTATCCAGAGGCCAAGTCTGTACTGCTGCAGAGGCCAGCAGAGGACAGCCCGTTTGGATTTGACTGTGTCATGGAGAGGTGTCTGTGTGAGGCACCCACACGTGTGGGAGCCCAGCACGTGACTCCACTCCACACACCCTCTTCACTTCTCACCATCACCCAAGATAAGGTGGAGAGCCCGGGCTGGAGCTGCCATACTTCCTTCTGCTCTTTATGCCTTGGCTGTTAAGCTAACTGATAAGTGGGGATTATTAATTAAGGGACAGAGCATCTCCATCCAGTGGTGATTACCATTACTGTAAATCAGACTTAATGGCTACAGAAATTCATTAGGAATTCATTTCCTAATGATAACGAATTGGTCTGGGCAGATGTCAGATGCAGCCGTGACCATAATTCTAATTCAGCTCAGGGTCTTGGGGAGGATCCGGGGCATTTCTTAGATCTCTTGGCATCAGCATTGTGTCCGGCACAGTGTGAGCATGGCCGCTGAGACAAGGTCTTCTCCAGAGCAGACTTCAGACTGCCTCCTTCACACAACAGCATGGGTCCCAGCGTAGGCCAAGGTTGAACTGAAGTGCTAAGCACACTGACTTAATGCTGTTTCCCAGCATTCAGTACGCAGTTGGCTCCAGACAGTGGCAGAATACATGGGTACAGTGTGTGGGGTTTCCCTGAAGATTTCCCAAATGCCTGGACCTGCAGCTGAGAACTTGGGAAGCAGGGAGAAGCAGCTTGGACAGATAGGGTAGCCCCAAAGTTGTTTAGGATTCTGGGCCTCAACTCACTGTGGCTTCCCTATGTGCACCCAGAGCATCATCCCTCAGACTGTGTGTGCCCAGGTTCTCCCTTAGGGCATGTGCAGAGGACAGGGACTTGGTTTTAGAGCATTCACAAGTGACCAACAAAGAAACAGGCACTGAAGGAATCCGTGTCTGTTACCAAGCTGTCTTCCTCACCTGTATGGTGGGGTATGAATGGCCACTGGCAGGCTATCACAAATGTCGACCCAGCCAGGCAGACACTAGCTACTGTTCCTATCATCTTGATGGCCTAAGGCTGAGTCACCAGCTCTGTGACTGGAGGAAGAGATAAGAAGTGGTGCCCAGGTCTTCAGCCCTGACTTTGGAGGGATGGCATGGGGAAGTGAGGGAGGAGAAAGAAGAGATGGGTCTTGGGAAGGCTGAAGACCTGACTTGTGGAAAGGGCGGGGTATGCTGTCAGAGTTCAGACTAAGGACAGATACACTGGACCTGCCCCATGTCCCAGCATCCTGGCCAGGTTTCATTTCCCAGATAGAACATTCATGCCCAGCCCTTGGAGTGCCATTCATCTGGCCTCTCTGCGTTTTTTCCAGCCAAGTGTTAGTGAAGGATCCAGGTCAAGTAACCTGCTCACAACCTACCCCAGACACCCAAACCTGGTCTTCTTGCTTCCACAGTTTGAAGGGCTCCTTTCCTTTAAGGGGCTGCTCAGCCTGGGTTGGAGAATGGTGGAGAGAGGAGCCTTATTCTGGGTTGTGTTTTGCTTGAGGGTTCCAGACTCAATTCCTGGGGCCCTGGGGATTGCCCAGCCTCTTGGGTATATAATCTGCTTCTATTGACATGTAGAGAAACACATGGTCTTTGATCCAGCAAGCCTGCTTGTGGGAACCCTTCCCTCGGAAATGAAAACCCCAGAAGGTAGGGATGAGGGAACAGGATGTTTACTCACAAGGCTTGTGGTGAAAGAAACCTGGAAACAGCATGAGCACCAACAGGGGAGGGCTGGGAAGCCTGGAGAAATCACTCGTGCCTCTGTGGAATATCTCTCTGCCTTTTACAAACCAGATTTCTGTGTGATTATCTGGACCACACGCCCTAACATAGAGCAAACACACAAGCATGTGGCTACTTGAGTTGGACAGTAAATAATGTAACTGTGTGTGCCGCTCTTTTAAAAGAGAGTCTGTGCATGCATGCATGTGTGAGTGTGTGTGAGTGTACGTGTGTGTGATGAGTGTGTGTGTGTGCATGTGTGAGTGTACACATATGCTCTGTACTTTTATTTGTGTCTTGGGGGAAGGGTGGAAAGAAGGCCTTGGCTATATCACTTAGAGGGTTTGGGAAGTTGTCAATCTGCTTTATCCATCGCAGCCATATTTAAAGCATGTGGAATCCCAGTGAAGTAGACACATGTATCTATTGGGACTCCTGGGAATCTCAGGCCTATACCTCTGAGTCTGTTTAAACTGGAGACCTTATTCAAAAGTTGTTTTAACACAGTGGCTTATGAACTGAGTCCCTTGAAGAATGTAATTATTTTGACAGAGAGAAAACACCAGCTGTGGGAGCCGGGGAGACAGTTCAGCAGGTAGATTGTCTGCCACACAAGCATGAGGACCTGAGTTTGATTCCTCACTGCCTGTCCATGGTTTTTGTTTTATTTTGTAAAATCCAGGTCTGGTGGCGTGTGCTTATAATCTCACCACTGAGGAGTCAGAGATGAGAGGATACACAGAGCTTGCTTACAAACTGGCCTAGCCTAACTGGTGAGCCCTAGATCACTGGAAGAGACCCTGTCTTGGAAAACAAGTCCCTGAGGAATGATATCTGTTAACCTTTGACCTCCATATGCAGGTACACACGTGAACCTGCAAACACACACACATGCACAAATACACACTCACACTTTAGCACATGCATAAACACACGTACCCAAAACAAGAAAACAGTCGTTCCCAGAGTTTGCTCCATGATGCAAGAGGCAAGATTCTCTCCCCACCAGACGTTTCCTGGTGTTTCTGGGCCCCATATCAGATGCTATAGGACATGCCCTGGGCAGCTTCTTCTAGAGGCTCATGGCCTCCTCTGCATCTTCTATAACAGTAGATCATAAACTTGATATTCTGCAGGCCCCAAATTCTTAGATAATTCTACCTCAGGTCATGGGCTTAGTGCTGGGTCATGACGGAAGCTCATACCATCTCTTTGCCTTGCCTTTCTCCCTTTCCTTGGAGAGTTGGTAAGTTTTATTTAACTCTCTTTCCTGTCTGGCAAAGACTTCCCAGGTCAAGCTTTTTTGTTTTCCCTATACAGTGGGGCTGTACAGGAGGATGGTTCACAAGCAACACAAGGAAAACATGCCTGCATAATGTATCCCCAAATTATTCCTGCTAGGGCAAATTATAGGGGCCTTGGAGCTCCCAGGAACCCCATGAGGGTTGAAAATCAGAGGCAAGGTAACTTTTCAAAGTCACACAGTGAATTAGCTAGCAGTCTGAAGTCAGCCCTAGGGCCTGACTCCCCTGTCAATTTGTGTTTCCCTCAATGATGACCAGGAGGCAAGGGGTGATATTTAGGATGTGAATTACTGGAGCCAGACCTAGGGGTGAATTCTGCTTCTTCCATCACTTCTAAATAACCTTGGTAATTTGCTTAGCTTTACTAGCTCCACTCCATCCTGCCCCACCCCCTTCAGTTAAAATTTCGTAGCACTGAGGCTGGGGCTGTAGCTCAGGGACAGGGTACTTGCCTAGCTTGCACAAGGCCCTGGGTTCAACTCCCCAGCACTTCAAAAAAAGAAGAAAAAGAAAATAGTGACATTATCTCTCGGTATTTTTTATTTTCAAATAAACAGAAAGGTACACAGCAGCCGCCAAATGAAACAGGAAGTGTTTGGCAACAAGGACAATATATTCCTCCTCTGGCTGGCTGTGATCAACTGTTAGCTGGCATAAACGAGAGGGACAGACCCTCAGAGCTTGGCTAACCCAGCAGCTCGTCAATGTCAACAGAGGCTCAGGCCTTCCTCAGAGCATTGACTAGCTGTCCTCATAGTTGTGAAATGAGCTGCTATGGCTCCAGGCCTCAGATCCTCACATGTCTGTGTCCAAAGGCAGGTAGAAGACATTTCTTACTGCGAATGTCTTCTAAAGAGAAAGAGAAGGAAAAAAAATCAGTGGAGTCCCAGTTAGTCTCCTCACCATGCTTTTTATATTAGAATAAACCACATGTTGTTCTGCATATCTGCTGTGAAGCCATAACAAGACATTCTTACATCCAGTGACTTGTACCCACTATTATTTATTTTGCTTATAAATCTGTGTTTTGGGTAGAGATGAGTAAAAACAAATTTATTATGCTCCATGATAAGACAGGTGAGTTAACTAGCAGCTATAAAAAAAGAATCTCATTTCAAAATGACTCATTCACATGGCTCAGGGCTTGGCCAGAGCTCAGAGCCTAGGGCCTAGGTCTTTCTGTGTGGCTCTCTCTAAGGAATATGTAAACTTTTCTGCAGTATGATGGCTGTGTTACTGCAGAGTATTCCCAAAGAACCAGGTGGAACCTGTGTTCTTTTATGACCTCACTTTCAGAAGTTATAAGGAGTTCTTTTGCCACACACCCAGTCCACCCAAATTCAAAGTCAGAATTACATACAGATGAGCCTCAACAAATGATGAGGCCAGGTTCTCATAAACTTAACTACCCTGGTTTGTCTCTATTACTGTGATAAACTATTTTGACAAAAAAGAAGCTTAAGAGAGAAGTTTTAGCTCACATGTACAGATGACAGTCCATCACTGCCAAGAAGGTACAACAGCAGAAGACTGAGACAGCTGGTCACGTGATATCCATGGTCAAGAGTAGAGAGAAATGAATGCATGAATCCTTACTTGCTTGCTTGTGCTTAGCCAAGTTCTCTACTCCTGTACAGTCCAAGACTCACTAAACTTAGGGAATGGTGCCTCCCACAGTGGGCTGGGTCTACCGACATCAGTTAACTTAAATAATCAATTAACTTAATTAACACAATGCCCCCATAGACATTCTCATAGACCAACTCGATGTTGATAATCTCTCACTGAACCTCTTTTCCTAAGTGATTTTAGGTTGTGTCAAGTTGACAGTTAAAGCTAACCATCATATCATATTAGTGGAAAACACGTAAGTCAAAACTAGACATGTGCCTTTAATCCCAGCACTGGGGAGGCAGACACAAGTAGATCTCCATGAATTCAAGACCAGTCTGTTCTACAAAGAATAGCCAGGGTGCTGTTACACAGAGAAATTTCGTTTCGAAAAACCAACCAACCAACCAACCAACCAACCAAGCAACCAACAAAAATCAAAACCAAACAAACCAAAACAAAAACAAAAACAATGAACCTGCTGAACACAGCAGCAACATGGTACACTGTATAACACTGATGGCTCGATCTCGTGATCATCCGCTCAGTGCTTCAGGAGAGGATCCTGAGATGTGTTACTAGGTAGAAGAAGATCAGTGTTCCCAATTCCATCTACAGTTTCTGCTGAAGAGTTGTGTCTTCTGCACGGTCATGGTCAACTGAAAGTTGCCCTAAGTGTGAACTGTCTAAATAAAGTATAGAGTGGGATATGTTTGCTGTTACTTTTTTTTTTTAAAGAAATAGTCTGCCTTATAGGCCAACCACTTAGGAAACCTACACTAGGCTTCTCCAGACTGGTCTGGGTTGATCATGGTGGCAGTAGCCTAGGAAGAAATTGTAAGTTTCAATTCCATGCTATCATCATGGCTACTGGAATGAAAGCATGTGTGCATTAAAAAGCCCAGAGTCCTCTGGCTACCAGGTCAAGCTGAAACATCTTCCTGCAGGACAAGCTAAGCTGACCAGTGTCTGCGATTCCCTGACTGGGCATGAGCAGCCGTCCTGGCTGGACTTTCCCTCATGCCTGAGGCCTAATGCAGTATTGGAATGGAACATTCCAGCAGGACAAGCTAGTCTGGCAAGCCTTTGGGGGTGGGGGCACAACTTCTGCCATTGTTCCTTCATGCCTGTCTGTTTTCCTTGTAGCTGTTTTGGGGTGTTAGAAAATTGGATTAAGCTTCAATCACATTTCCTCCCAAACACAAAAGTCCAAAATGAGTAGCACATTTCCAGCAAAGCTCACTTCAGCCACATCAAATTAGATGGGATGGTTTTAAAATGGGCCCTCCCGGGTGTGTGCACTGTGGCGTGAACAGGGGACTTTATGGAGTGAGCCGTGTTTGTAAATACTGGGAAGCTCCGACTGTTCCGGCCTAGTGATGTTTGAACCGTATTCTTGTGAACTGTATTCAACTTGGAGTTGACATCCTGTGGATTTACAGCCCTGGTCCGGCCTATGTAGCTTTGAACTTTACCCTTTGGGTTTTTGTTTTGT
This sequence comes from Rattus norvegicus, assembly GCF_021556685.1. Lineage (NCBI taxonomy): Eukaryota > Metazoa > Chordata > Mammalia > Rodentia > Muridae > Rattus > Rattus norvegicus. The sequence continues at coordinate 77,256,921 of NC_141547.1, forward strand.
TTTGTTTTGTTTTGTTTTTAAAGGCTTGGTGCCCTCTGAACTTGCCTGGCATCAAAGGCAGGCAAAGGGAGAAGCCTTCTTTGAAAGCTCCCACTTGGCTGTCCATATTAGAGACTGTAAATTCAAAGGAAGTGAAATGGATCCATTCGATATGAAGAGAACAGAAGGGTCTGAGCTGGGAGTTGAACTCAAGGCTCCTGAAAGAAGCAGTGGGGTCTGGAACCCAGGCAAGCTTAGAAGGGTGCAGGCAGGCTTGTTCTCCGTGCCAAGCTCTGTCCCTTGCCATCCTGTGACCTGGTTTCATTGCTGAGCCTCTAGATTCCTTACTCCTGGGAGCACCTGGCTGAGAGTCCTCACTCGGAGTGCTTATAAGAATCAAATCTCAAGTGCAAAACAGGAGGCCCACAGCCAGGTTCTCGGAATGTGTCTGTCTTAGTACATTCTCGCTGCTGTAACAAAAACACCAAGGCTGCTCAGCTAATACGTAGTAACCATTGTTTCTCACCATGCTAGAGGCTAGGAAATCAGAGGATGATTCAATGCAGCTCACAGTCATCTTGTTACTGCTTGACACTGCAGAAGGGGTGAGGCATCTCTCTTGGGCCTCTTACAGGGACTTAAGGCCCTGGGAGCTTTCGATGGCATTTTCTTGCCCTAGTTACTCCGAGTCCCATCTCCCAGATACCATATCCCTGAGGCTTAATCTCATGGATACCCTGCTAAAATCAGCTTGGGGTGAGGAAGCAGGTGAGGAGGGGGCTGAGGAGGAGAGTGAGGAGGGCCCAGTAGCAGTGGGGTAGAATGGTGGGGAAGCCTTGAGGGAATGTGGCATAGCCATGCCAAATACACAATTTCTCAGACTCGTGAGAGTGGCAAAACCTCCCCGATCCCCCTGAACCCCAGGGTGAAGTGAATTTCAAATTAGTGTGAATGTTGACAGTGTGTACAGGGACCAACTATGGCAGCTTCCTCTTCCCCAACCTGAAAATGCTCGCCTACAAAGACCCTTCACCAAAACAAGCCAACTCCTCCCCCTGTGCTGTACACAACACACATGTTGAAGTCCCTGGTTTTGTACAGTTGGTGCAGCTCCATCAAAGGGAGCACAGCCTACCTGGTCCTGGCTTCTCTGTTTGCATATTGTCCTTTCTTCACGCATGCTCACCGCCCCTGTCAGGTTGCCAGGTACACAGCACAGTGGGACAGACAAGATGTGAGTATCACAATGTGATGGATTGTTGAGGTAACCTGAGAGCAACTCTTGCCCTCAGATGTGTAGACGATGTTTCTAGAAGGCAGGTGTGCTCTGGCTGCTTTGGAAGGCTGGGAGAAGAGTCCCCTCTGTGCCTCTGCTCACGGGAACTTTCACCACTCCTCTTTCACCATTGAGCCCAAACATCCCTTCTCCATGAAACCTTTCCACCTCGTGCATTTTGAGCGCAGTCAGGAAGTTAGGAGATGCAGGCTGGCTGCACTGATCAGAAATGCCATCGGAGGGCCTTAGCCAAGAGTGTGCCGTTCTTACAGTAGGCTGGGTGTTACTGTAGTGAAACACCAGAGGCAGTTAACTTATAAAGGAGGAAAGCGTCCTGAGAACAAGCAGCCATATTGAATTAAACATTGGGTTGGCTCTGAGTGGGATGGAAGCTCATATTGTTGGAACAAACTGCTCAGAGCCAGGAAGCTCTGAGACAGAGATGCTGTGGTCGGCCCTGCTTTGAAGGCCTATGCCCATTGACCCAAAGAGCTCTTAGGCTCTGCCTCTCAAAAGCCCACAGCAACTTCCCGTAGCTCTACCCTAGGACCAAGCCTAGGTCTGTAGTTCTAAGAAAGAGGCAGCTTCCTCTGCTATCTCTTGGCTCTTGTCCCTGGAATGTATCCATCAAGGTGAGGAAGCCTGAGTCTCCCCATAGAAAGGAGCAGGAACCCAGAGGATCATGAACGGCTGTGACTGGGTCATCCTGGAGATGGAGCTGTTACTCCCTCTCAGCTATCCTCAGGGAGTGCTGCTGGAGAGCTGCCTGGGCCACCCCTGCTCACATTCAGATGGTAAACAGACAGGAGCAATGGCTGTTCTGGCGAGTCACCTGGTTTCAGTTGCTTGCTGCAGTGTATTAATGAAAGGCAAGGAGGGTGTAGGTCACTGTTCAGAATGATCAAATGGTGACCTGACACTACAGAGGAGGCTGGAGAATGTACAGTCTTAGCAAGCATGTGGATGTCCAGAGAGAAATATCAAGGTCGAGTCAGCGAGCACAGACCATGTGTCCCTCAGTAGCACCTTAGACTCCCAGTCTGCTCATCTGCCACACATCCTCCCTCCGTTGCCGTTGGCTCCCATTACGGAATGTTTACACCGCAAAGCAACGTGGTATGCAGGCCACGTGCTTGCTTGTCTATAAATTATGCACGGATAATAGCTACATTATGTAGAACCAAATTATGAGTGTTCTAAATCTTCCTCAAAACAAAAGGACTTTTAAAAGCCTTAAACACGATTTTAATTTATTTTTACGTCTTATTTATCTGTGGTGCTAACTCAAAACTTATTAATAATGTTTGAGCATGACTTTTTAAAGAAGAATCTTTTTAAGAATGTGTGTGTGTGTTATATATATGTACATGTGTACAGGTCTGTGCATCCATGTACACAGAGGCCAGAGGAGAATGCCATTTGTCACTAACTACCTTATTTGCTTGAGGCAGGATCTCTCGTTGAACCTGGGGCTGGGCTACAAACCAGCAAACACTAGTGATGTCCCTGTTCCCCAAATAGCTAATACTGGATTACAGGCATGTGTGTTCATGCTTGCTTTTTTACACAAGTGCTAGGGATTCGAATTCAGGTTCTTATGCTTGCTCTGCAAGCTCTCCTATTACAGAACCAACTTCCCATATATTTGATATAACTTTCAATATCTGCAGGCACAGTGCACAATCGTTAACAGAGGTGACTGGGCGATTGGTGCTAGTGGCCCTGCATCTACACTTAGCCATTTTTCTCAGCAAATTTCCTTTTCATGACCCCCATCCCTACCCCTACCCCACCACCATTTGCTTCCATTGTCTCTGATCAGATTGTAGGAACTTTTACTTAGGACTACATGAGCTCTACTTGAAGCATTCGTGGTCTCTCTGGCTTCCACTCACGGTTTCTTTGTAGGAACTTAGCACAGCAAGCCCAGTGAAGAGTTTCCCACAGCTCATTAGACCACATACAGTTGACAGTCTTCCACAAAGGCCTTGGTATGTGTAGCACCCTGAACAGGCAGAGGAAGAAGCAGGCATCAGTACAACCCACAGCTTGACTTCCTTTCTTCTGCCCTATGAGATATCATAAGTGCAAGTAGGAGGCTCTACCATTCATGAGGTGTCGTCCTGCAGCTTCCCGATGCACATCCCTACAGTGGAAACCACTGACCTCTTGGATGCTGAGCTGCACATGGTAAATCAATGTATTATCTATATCTATCTATCTATCTGTCTGTCTGTCTGTCTGTCTGTCTGTCTATCTATCTATCTATCTATCTATTATCTATCTATCTCTCTATCCATACATCAATCAATCAATCAATCAATCACCTACCTATCTCTCTGTAGATAGCCAATGGGAGTATTAGAATTTGGGGACAGTGGAATAGGAATTTAACCTATTTCCAAGGTTCATCCACATGGCGGCATGAAGTGAAAACTAAAGGGTTCTTTGGAAAGTCACTTTTATTAGATGGTGTTTTGCCGGGAGAAACAAGTAAAGGAGTGTTTTCCTGAAGTCAACGTAGGTGAAAGGCTAAGGCGGACTTCTGAAGAAACATTTCAATGAAGCAGACACAGGTGAAAGGATGTTCTGCTAAAGCAAGCATGTGGAAGGACATGGGATTAAGGCTTCTTTGCTAATGACACACATGTATTGGTTCACCTTACATTGCACAGTTGAGCTGCATTTGCTGGACTCCATAGAGGGAAACACACCAAAATCTTCTGGAGGTGTGCTGTGGTTTCTTGCTGCTTCTGGAGACTTGGAGTGATTGGCAGAGTGATGTCATCTAAGACAGATGCCCATGCTGAGGCAAGACATGTGGAGGACACATGATGTTTGAAGGGAGTATGAAAAGGACTTGACGGACAGTAATGGAAGGTGAGTTTGGCTTACATGCATAGCTAAAAGCTTGATGGTCTCACATCTTCATTGATCTTCATCTTCCTGAGAGAGGCACAGCTAAGAACTTTTCCTGGCATTCCTATTGGCCCTGGTCCCTCCTGTTGACTCATGCTGAAGCTGAGGTCTGACTGTCCACCATTGCTGATTTCTGTTTGCTATCCCAACTCTACCCAACTGGACTGCTGGTGTATCCATGAGCTGTTTGCGAGTGCATCAATCTGACGCTGCTGATCTGTGAACTGAACTGACGATTTCCAGCAACACGGATGGGAGTTGCTCCAAAGACCCATTTCTAAACAGGTCCACTTGCCACACATCTTTCTTTTCCCACTATTTCTGGTGGGTGGTGGGCTAAAAGGAAGGTTAAAGCATTTAAGAAGCATCACTAAAAGTAGGTTTTGAAAAATTAAAGTTACAGGGGCAGGTATTGGGATCCCATCTCTCTTTATGTCTGACTGTTACTCTGTTGTACGGATACATCACTTCTGAATTTCCCTGTCATCCATTCTGTATCTCCCTGCCCATCCGTCCACCTTTGATTGAATTTAAGTTGTATCCACTCTTTGTCAAGTGTATTGGTTACTTTTGTTGTTGTTGTTGTTGTTGTTGTTGTTGTTGTTGTAATAGAGTATCTGGAAGATGTTCCCACAGAGAAGGGGAATTTATTTTTGCTAACTTAGTTTTAGGTAGTATGGTCCACCACAGGGGAGAAGGCATGGTGTCTGGAATGGCTCTGTCCATGGTGGTAGAAGCTAGTGGTATGCTGGTTCACATTTTGGTGGTTCAGGAAGCCAAGAAAGAGACAGGAAGCAGCTATGGACAAAATGCCCACAAAAGCCATCTATTCCCAATTACCTGCTTTTTCCTGCTAGAAATCACTTTCTGACATTTCCATAGCCTCCCGAAACAGAACCAGCATCTGGGAGTAGGTGTTGAAACACATGGGGCTGTGGAGGACAGGTCAGACCCAAAGCACACCACCTAGTAGGAAGGACGCTGCAGTGAGTGTTTACAGAGATGTCTTTTTGCATGACCCGAGGCTGTCAGTTTTGTGTGGTGTACATCCAGGAGTAGAGCCACTGGGTCATATGACTACTGTTATGTTGAACTCTTCAAAGAAATGTCAAATCGTTTCCCAAAGGACCTGCCCCAAAGGAGACACCCCAGCAGCAGTGTATTGGGTCTCACTTCTCTACATCTCACCAACATGTCTTCTTGATAATAGCCATTCCTCAGTAGCTGGGTCAGCCAGCTCCTCCTTTACATTTCCCTAGTTATTAGAGCCATGCTGAGTACTCTTTCTTGTGTTAATTACTTGTTCTTATTCTCTTCCTCCTCCTCCTCCTCTTCCTCCTCCTCCTTTTTTTTTTTTTTTACAGGGTTTGTGTAGCCTTGGTTATCCTGGAGCTTACTCTGTAGGCCTGGATGGCCTCTAACTCATGGGGATCTGCCTGCCTCTGCCTCCCCAGTGCTGGGATTAGAGGTGTGAGCCACCATCATCCGACGTGATTGCCCTTTTCCATTTCTTCTTTGAAGAATTGATTATCCTGACCCTTTCCTAGCTGTAAGATCTGTTTTCATTTCTGACTCATGAGAATGCGTTCTGGAGGCAAGGCCCTTATCAGGTGTGTGATGCGCAAACATTTTCTCCCACTTTGTGGCTGGTGTTTTTACTTTCCTTTTAGTGTCCCTTGGTGTAGGAAAGCTTACATTTTGGTGACACACAACTTACCAATATATTTCTTTCATTGTTTGTTAAATGGCCAACGCAGTCTGAGGCTGTGCAAGCTTATAGCTATGCTTTCTTCTAGGCGGTTTCTGATTTTAGTTCTTGCGTTCGACCCATCAATATTTCTCGAGTTAATTTTTGCTGTAAGTGAGGCGTGTGGGGAGGCGAATGCATTCTCTTGAACATGGATTTCCAGTTGCCCTGGGCTGAAGATAACAATTCTTTCTTCAAAGGTAAATTTGATTACCAATGTAAGAGTTCACAAGTGGACTTTCGATTTCGTTCCGTAGATCTATCTCGCTACCTCACACTGACATCTCCACAGTTTCAGTTACTCTAGTTTTCTACTCATTGTGTGTTGTCATATTTTAGATAAAAAGTTCAGTGGCATTAAGTACGTGCACACCATTGTACAGTCATCACTTCAATCCATCTTTAGGTCTTCTACTGTGCTGCAAAACTGAGCCACTGTGCCCTTTAGACCACAAATCTCACTCCCTCCCCTGTGGACCCACCACCTTCTTCTTTGGTGCCTATGAATTTGGTTGCTCTAATGACCTCAGGCTGACTGCTGGAGTTTGTAACAACTTTTAAAATCAGGAGAGATTCTCTTTCTGCTTCATGCCTTATCACAGCACCTTGTCCATTCCTGCAGAAGAAAAATCTGAAATTCTGATAGATGTTTTTACTGACTACACATAACTGGGGAACACTGCCATCTGTGATGGTTAAATTCAGGGGTAACTCACCTCAATGCAGGATACTGAGAACTACTTCTGGGTGTGTCTGAGAGGTATCTCCAGAGAAGCCTAGAGTAACGGAGTAGCCTGGGTGGTGGTGGAATTGTTGTCTATTCAGTGGGGATCAGAAGGAAAGGAGAGGCGAGAGGAACACTTCTGTTCTCTCTTGGAGTAGGTAGGCATACTCTTCTGTCATTGGCCATCAGAGGTCCAGGATCTCTGACCTTCCACTGGAGAATGTGCTCCAGTGCCTTCCTGGCTTCTCAGACTCCTGGCCTCTGGCTGAGAGCTGTAGCACTGGCTTCCTGGGTCTGATGCCTTTGGACTTGAACTGAGACCGGCTCATGGCATCCACACGAGTTCAGCTTGCAGATGGCCTGTCAGGACACTGCTTCACCTCTGGAGTCCCATCTCTCTCATCCATATTTAGGTTGTTTATATCTACATTTGTCTTCCTGTCTGTCATCTCCCAACCCATCAGCAGCCTGTATCTATCATCACTTAATATATCTATTAATCATCTATGTTTCTATCATCTATTCCTATTTGTTCTAGAGAACCCTAATCAATATATCATCTTACAAATACTAAATCTTCCAGCAGGACGGTGGTGATACACATCCTTAATCCCAGCACTCTGGAGGCAGCAGCAGATGGATCTCTGAGTTCGAGGCTAGCCTGGTTTATGGAGTGAGTTCCAGGACATCCTGGGCTTCACAGAGAAACCCTGTCTTGTAAAAACAAAACAAACAAACAAAAAACAAAAATACCCTAAAGGTTTCAGTCTGTGAACAAACGATGCCTTTATATTTTTTCATCTTTCACTTTTGTGTTTTGTAGTTTCTATATACCTTTTTTGGTTAAATTTATCCATATTTTATATTTTTCTCATGGTACTGACTCGGAAGGGCAGAGTCAGTTGGCAGAGACAACCATCTATCTATCAAACCTGGTTCTTTTAATTGGACAGTGAGGGGGGACCCTGTGTCTGCTTCACTCGAGTGTGATGGACAGTGATGCCATGGGACAGGACAGGCCTGGACGCCTCTGAGAATGACTCTCTTGATCATCCTTTTTTGCTTCCAGGTCAGAGGTCAAAGCCAGGATGACTATGAAAGTCACTATGAGAGACTGCAGAGTTCTCTTAAGACTGAACTCCTGAATGACGCTTGGAAGAGCACAGATCCCCTCTCCTCCCAGAGAAGATCCAGCAGGTGTTTGCTTAGAGAACTAAGGAAGCAAGAAACATCCGGACACTAATGGTGGAGCTGTCTACAAGCTGAGCAGGGTGCACCAGGCACATAGCTTTCCTTTCATGAGTCATGCCCCATTGTGGGGTGGACAGTCCAGTTATTCATGCTCCTTTAAGTAACCCCTCTCCCGATAAATTTATTGATTCTTCACGACAGACTTGGCTAGTCTTAGGCAGGGTCACTTCTTTGGTTTTATTGGTATCGATCTGAGGTGAATAGATATCTGCTCGTCTCCTCAGAAAATGTCACGGGCCAGATGTCAGCATTGTGGTCGCACATCCTGCACCACAAACATCAGAAGCATCAGTAGAACCAGGAAGAGATTGGACTCTAGAATCCGAACAGAGACTGCTTAACCTTCATTTGCATATGACCTTGCTACCAGGGCTCATTAGGAAGACACTTGGAAGAAAGTTGTACATGCTGGTACCCAACAACTGGAGTGTTCCTCTCTTGGACCTGTCTCCCTGTCTGTCCTTGCATCTCTTCCTAGCCAATCTGAGGTTGACTGAGATGGTACCTGGTATCCAGCATGTGACTAGTCAACAATGTAAAACCCCGAGTGGATATTTACAGAGAACAGAGTTGCCTCCTAGCTGGTCTGTGTTCTTGGTGTGCAGGAACTGCATTCAGGATACCATATTCCAGGCCACTGTTCAAATCCTGAGGAAACAGGGCTGGGCTTAATAAAATTTGCCCCCATGTGCCATTTGTAATGGGAGCCTTGTATCAGGACCATTCAAGCACCCGTTCCTTATCCTGGGACTGATCTCACAGGTTGATCTCCACACGGAACACCTACAGTCTGATGCAGCTCTGGTTAAAATGAAAAGAGCCCACTTAATTAGATAAACCTGGGACAGAAGACCTTGGTCACAGTGAGCTCCTTACGGTCCCCCAGTGTCCTGCTGGTAAGGTGAGGCTGTTGACATTCCATGGCCACGGGGCCCAGACAACACAGACCTTCCCGAAACAGGAGGGTGAAAGCTGCCTCCAATTTAACTGAATGGAGAACCATTTGTTTCTCTTTTCTGTGGTGGAGCAGGAACTTCCTGGAGAAACAGCAAGTGTTCTTCCTGTATTGGAATCCATTCTGGCAGAATCCCTCTCAGATGATTACCCTCAGTCTTAGAGCATCTCTGTGTTGTCCACGAAGCCTCGGGTGCTGCTGCTCCAGTTCCATGACTCACCAGCCTCACAAGAAGGCTTCCACCATGGGTAAGTGTGTCCTAGGAAACCCTGGAGAGATAGTTCAGTGTGTGGGTCCTGGTTGGATTCCCATGTGGAAACAGCAGAACCTGATGGCATGTGTTGTCATCTCTGTGCTGACCAGCCAGTCTAGCCTATTCAACCTCAGTTCCAGGCTCTTCCAAAGAAAGGAAAGGAAAAGGAACCCGAAGGACAGAACGAACATGCTAATTTTAGATCTGAGCACCACGCTTTGGACCTTCAGATCCCCTCCAGCATGTCCAAATCCAAACGCAAGGCCCACCTAGTGTCTAGGGCTTGCTGGCTTGGAAGATAAATTTTATGCTACAAGGAAGGCTTGAGTAACTCAGTTAGGGATGGACCCAGTAAATTAAGGTCCCAGCTCAATAATCAGAGGCGAGGGGGTAAACTGTCCATTGGTCCAAGGCAGCCTCCCCAGTCATAGGTGAGTCCCTCTGTTTCTTCTCAAACTCACCCGGGCTAGAGCCCAGTCACCTCTGCTTTCCTGATATTCGTCAGGGAGGAGAACAGAGGACCTTCCCAGCAACAGTGGCAATGGCCTTCACACTAGTCTCTGTTGGGCTTCTTTCTACCCATTCATTCCTTCACCCCGACAGTATTCAATGAATCTCTGTGGCATGTGGAGCTGTTCTAGGTGTGAGACGAACAGTTAATACAACATCTGAGCATTTCAGCTGCAGAGGTGAAATTAACCAAGGGAAGCAGAAAGCAGACCTAGTCCACAGCCACACATGGGCGGCAATTAATAGGTACAGCTAACACCAACAAAGTCTCTTGTAGGACAGGCCACTTCCCTGGAGGGTGACATTTGAGTAGAGTCAGAAATGAAGGGACATGGCCAGCCTTGAGGTTGTTTGGGGGAAGAACATTCTGTTCAGTAAATGATCAAGTGCTAGAGAACAGGGAAGCCATCACCTCTCTGGATGCTGGGCTGCAGAGAACCCAGGGCTAGGCTCCCTCAATACTTCTGGAAGAGAGTCCCTTGGTAGAAGAACTCCAACTGGCTAGCAGCTGCATTATCAGGGCAGGCTAGGCTGGATAGAGGGATAAATCAACTTGGGGACTTATCTAGTGCAGGATTATTCCTCCTCTGTCACACACAGTATTCACCCGAAAGCAGTGACATGGATACTGAGGCTTTTCCTATCTTAGACTGTCACAAGCTTACATAGATTTGCTGCCAAGACTGGCCCAGGAAAGGAAGTCAAGATATACCCTGATGCCTTTTAGGGACTGGGCTGACTAGCGCCTGTGCTTCTGCCTTATTCCTCTAGCTGTCATTCAGCCTCTTGGTCCTCAGCCTTACTGCAAGAAAAAGAAGAGAGAATGAAGTGGCAGGCCCACAGTTTGGATGCTGCACCATCCAAACTTTCCCAGTTCTTATGCTGAACCAGGGCTAGCAAAGCTAGATCTACGTTGGAAAGATTGTTGTGGTGGTTTGAATGATAATGGCTCATAAACTCATACATTTGAATGCTTGATCCATATGATGAACTGTTTGGAAAGGATTGGGGGGTGTGGCCTTATTGGAGTAGGCGTGTTACTTGGGATGGGATTTGAGGTTCCGAAAGCGCTCAGCTAATTTGCTCACTGTACCTGCCTACCTGCTGCTCCATTCCCCACCATGATGATAATGGCCTAACCCTCTAAAACTTTGATCAGGCCCCCGATTAAATGCTTTTTTTATAAGAGTTGCCTTGGTCATAGTGTGTCTTCCTGGCAATCAGACAGTGACTGAGATAGATGGGGTGATTTGGAACAAAGTGTCGCCAGAATCAGTAGGTTACTGGCTTTCTACCATCCTGTAGGTTATTTTCCCATTGCTGTGGCCAAACTCCTGACAAAAAGCCACTTGGAAGGCTTTGTATTGGCTCACAGTTTGAGTAGCACAAATCACCACCAGTGGGAAGAAGAAAAGTATCAAGAGAGGCGGGGACTGGTCACCTCCAATCTATAGTCAGAGAGAAGACAGAAGACCGGATATGGGGCTGGGATAAAACCTCAAAACCCGCCCCTAGTGACCTACTTCCTCCAGTAAAGCTCCTCCCCCTAAAGCTTCCTTAACCTTCCCAAACAGCACCAACCGGCTGGGGACCAAATGTTCAAACACACCGGCCTGTGACAGACATTTCACATTCAAACCACTATCACCTTAGAGACTTACTTAATTTTCCCATTGCTAAAATGGATTGTGCTCCTGCGCTGTGAATCGTGGATCCTGCTAGCGGGTGGGGAGACAGTCTAGAATTCCCAGCTAAACCTCTGGCATTACAGATGGAAAAGGTATCGTCGCTACTGTGCTAAGATCAGAGACGCATTTTAAAGCCTGGCTGTCTTGTCACAGATTGTCTCCACCGACATACACAGACACATAATTTCTATCAGGTGAAGATGTGTGCCCTGCTTTATGGGAGAAGTCTCGTAATGAAAAATGTCTGGAGTCACAGGATTAGCTTGTATCCATCCGCTTCGAGAGCCTTCCATCTGCCAGACTCTGTGCTTGGTTAATGGGTCAGAAAATCCAATTCCCTGTAGCGAAAAAATCCACAGTCAGGGGTGTCTGTGTGTATTAGTGGGAGGGACCTACATGTAAACAGACAATTGTGAAGCACTTGGATAAGTGTCCCGACAGAGGGTAGACCTTCCTCTCTAGGCTCTCAAAGGAAGTGCGTGGATCCCAGCTTAGGGCTCATTTCAGACCCAAGAGCTGGGGGTGTAGTGGGAAGGCTAGAGCTCCTGGCTTGGCTGTCACTCAGAGGCCAACAAGCCTCAGAGACAGTAACTGAATCTTAAAACTGAGCTTCATCTCAGAGATCCCGACATCTGAGAAGACAAGAGTGGATTTCCACTCTAAATATCAGTCTGACATCACATCTCCAGCCAGCAGGTTAATGTAGGTGGAGAGCCAAGGCTGCCGGTCATTCCAGAGTTTAGACACCCACTCTACAAAGATGAGCAGCCAGGCTGTCTAAGACTTGGGACGTCAGTGTCTCCTTATCACCAATTACTGTGGGTTGCCTGGTCAGTGCTCCTCGGTGGGTCACCTGTTTCAGACACCCCACAGCTTGGGATGCAAGCGTGGATACCAAGCCTACTTTTTATGTGGGTCCTGGGGGTTGACCATGGATCCTCATGCTTGCACAGCAATGCACTGCGTAGACGTTATAGGGTTTTATTGCTGTAAAGAGACACCATGACCATGGCAGCTCTTATAAGGAAACATTTAATTGGGGCTGGCTTACAGTTCAGAGGTTCAGTCCATTGTCTTCATGGCAGGAAGCATGGCAGTGGACGGCAGACATGGTGCTGGAAAGGTAGCTGAGAGAGCTACATTTCGGCCTGCAGGCAGCAGGGAGTGACAGTAACACGCCGGCTTGAGCTTCCAAGACCTCAAAGCCTACCTGCTACTGACAAAGCCTCCAACAAGGCCACACTCCTAATGGCACCACTCCCTGTGGGAGCCATTTTTTATTCAACCCACCACATAGACAAATTGCTTATAGAGGTGTCAGTACATACCCATGTCACACACACACACACACACACACACACACACACACACACACACACACACGTGCATGCGCAGGAAGAATGGCAGAGGGCCTTCTGGAAGGGCACAGTCTTCCTTTGGGATCGGGAGTGTATATGTGCGACACTCAAGGTTTGGGACTCAGTTTCCCAATGGCTCCTGCTGAGGCTCCCAGAGGCTCCTCAAAGGCATTGTTGAAATACCTGCCTGGGAGGGTATTGCCTTCTGCCCTGTGACTGCAGGGATGGCCGAGGGAACTCTGGTTGCAACTGACCCTGGGAGCTGCCTCCCTCCTGCCAGGTGCCAGGCGTCATCTGGAACCTGTAAAAAGTTCATTTACTGTGAGGTGGAGGCTAGGCATCCAGGGTCTGCCCCTTCATGGGAAGCCAAACCGCCCTTTAAAAAAGGAATTAATTCAAAGTAAGTCCTTAGGATCCCAAATCATTAACAGACGTGTTTCACAAATGTCCAAATAATCTCGACTCTGGGTGTCTGCAAACCTCTCATTGTTGTCAGGGAAGGATTTGTCTGGGATATTTTATCCCGTACGCTCATAGGGAGTGGCACTATTACCAAGAGAAGAGCGGTGACAAAGACTCCAGTTCGCACACGAGCTGCCTGGCTTGGTTTTTATTAAGCCAGAGGAGGTGTTAGTTGAAGGAATTTTCCTTCATTCTACATTTTGTATCTTCTGGCTTCCAGCGGGTGGCAGGCGGGTCAAGCCTGAGAGAGAGGCTGCCTGTGGCACTCTGCAGGTGGCACAGCCATTGTGTCTTGCCTGGGAGTCCTCCTAGACTCTGGGCAAAGGGCTGTGCTACATTGCACTTTCCAAGAGCCTCAGAAACATCACCAAGTGACTGGCTCGAGGCCACTCAGTTGGTGGAGACTGGAGAGAACTGAGGACACAGGCCTCTTGTCTGGAAAGGACTGAGCTCTGATCCCAGAGGCTCCAAGGAAGATGCCTCCGACTCACTGTGTGATTTCTATCCTCCTGTCTCCACCTCTAGAGTGCTGGGGTGCCCTGTTTTTGTGATGCTGGGTATAGAACTCAGTATTTCCTTCGTGCTAGGCAAATGGTAATGACTGATTTATAATAGCCCTAGCCTCAGGCCAAGGGGTTCTTGATGCAGAAATCCTGGGAGGTTTGCTGCTCCTCCATCCCCTGTCATTCTTGGGCCATTTCTATCATCCTTCCATCTTCCTGCCATCCTTCCGTCCCTGCAGCCCACTCTATCCCTAGCAGTTCCTCTAAGATGTACAGCTTGTTCAATTTCAAAGAGTTTAACAAATGAGGGAAACCTCCATGAATCTCAGACCCCAGGGTCTCTGGATTATATACTAACCAGCTCTCTTAGCCACCCGGCCTCTGCACCTCTGACCTCAGGCTCTTTTACAGAAGTTCCGGAATCTAATCTAACAATGTTCTGTTGGGGATTCTCTCTCTCTCTCTCTCTCTCTCTCTCTCTCTCTCTCTCTCTCTCTTTCTCTCTCTCCCCCTCCCTTTGCCTCTCTCTTGTCTCTCTCTCTTGCCTCTCCTCCTCATGTCTCCCTCCTTTCTCCCCTCTCTCCCTCCCTTCCTCTTCTCTTCCTTCTTTCTTCTTCCTTCCCTCCCCCATCTCTTCCCCTGCCCCTCCCAGAGTTGGGCCTCAAGGTTGATAGGGTCTTGTCCAAGTCTGGCTGGACAGGCTAAAGGGAGACAGGACCTGATAAACTTTCTTTTGATCTTCCATCTACCGTTTGAGAAAATAAATCTGCTGGTGGGAATGGCTCCTTGTTCCATGTGCGGCTCAGGGTCCCTGACTTTTGCAAAGTTCATGTCAAAAGCAGGGATTGCACTGGGGAGGGATTCGAGAGAATGGGCAGGGAACCTAATTAGGTGAAAATCATTTAAATGGTTTTCCAGGCATCTTTGATTTAAAGCATTTATCACCACCTAACGCATAATTAACAGCAGGACAAACGACTGAACAAAAGCTCTTCTACCCAGAGGGATTATGTTAATTTTCATTAATCTTATATATTACCATCTCTCTCCAAGTGAATGTTATCTTAAAGGCCCAAATGCCTCCTTTGATCTTGGGAGGGAAAGAGGGAGAGGGGAGGGAAAGCAGGAGGGAGAAAAGGAGTTTGTTTAGAAATAACCATTTTAACCACAGAATCTAGCACAAGATCAGAAGTTTTGTATACCCAGCCATAAAAAGATAGAAATCCTATGGGAGGATGATGAGACACTAGCCATCCCCAAGAGAGCAGGTGCATTTCATGTTTTGGTCCATGATGTTTGGGGTTTGTGATTTGTTAGGTCCTGAGGATGCACATGCCTGCTTTTGTGTGTGTGTGTGTGTGTGTGTGTGTGTGTGTGTGTGTGTGTGTGTGTGTGTGAGCGACAGAAGGACAGGGCATTCTGACTGACAAGTTTTGCCACTTACCAGCTGGGTGGCCCTAAGAGTCACTCTGCTGTGTCTTAGTAGAGACAGAGGCCATGTGATTCCATCTCCTAATGTTCCACACACCGAAGGTCTCAGATAGCTCAGGTTGGCCAGGAGCTCGATATGTAGCTGAGGATAACCTTGAACTCCTTATCTCCTGCCCGTCTTTGGAGTGCTGGAGTTGCAGGGCATACATCACATGCCCGATTAGGTCTTTAGGTTTGGCGTCCATAAATGGATGAAGCCAATGATTAGAATACCTTGAGGATCCATTCACCTCTGGAAACACCCTACAGACATACCCAGAGGTGTGCTTTACCAAATTCTTACGTGGTGACTCTCAATTCAGTCAAGATAACTACTACATCTATCAACTGGATACCAACCACATCCCTTAAGTTCCCAGCACCTCTCGTAACAGTGCCACCAGCTGGGGACCCAGCCTTCAACACATGAACCTGTGAGACATGGCATGATCAAACAAAGAGCCATTAAAAATAAGACCTAGTAACAATGTAAACACACACACACACACAGAGAGAGAGAGAGAGAGAGAGAGAGAGAGAGAGAGATAGGTGCACACACATAGACACATGCACAAATGTCCAGTTCTATATGTGAACATGTTGAGTAGTTTCCTTGTGTCTATGTGACAATGTAAGCTTTATAAGAGTGAGGGTGAAAATGTAAGCTTTATGAGAGTCTCCCAGCCCTTCCTTATAGGAATGCATCCCTAGAGTTATAGAGTTATAAATTTATATATCTATCTATATCTATCTATCTATCTATCTATCTATATATATATATATATATATATATATAGAGAGAGAGAGAGAGAGAGAGAGAGAGAGAGAGAGTTATAAATGACCATCCCAGAGAAAGTGCCATACACCACATCTCCACAGTTGCCTTAAGGTCACTTTTTTTTTTTAAAGACAGAATCTCACCATGTAGCTCTGGTTATCCTGAAACTCAATATGTAGACCAGGGTAGCCTCAAACTCAACTCACAGAGTGCTGGCATTAAAGGCTTATGCCAGCATGCTTGCTTCCAACATCACTTCCTTTTAAAAAAATCTTTATATTCTTTTTATTTATGTATATGATGCCCTCGCATGTCCACTGAGACCAGGAGAAGGGATTTGGATCCCCACCCCCCACCCCCGAGAGCCAGAGCTCCTGGTGGTTATGAGCTACTCAACATGGTGCATGCTGGGAAGTGACTTCTGGTCCTCTGACAGGGCAGTAAGTTGCTGAGGTATCTCACTATTCTCTGTTATCAGTTGTTCACTAGTGAAGAAGCTAAACTTCAGAGGAGTTAGTGAAGGTGCCCAAGGGCACACTGACTGTGGGAAGCAACGGTGGTGGCCACAAGCTTGTTGGTCCTAGCCTGCTGTCTGTCTGCAGTGAAGCCAGGCTCTCTGGGCCCTGCATGTGCCCATAATGCAGTCGGCTTTAATCCTGCAGTTGATGTGGCCCACAGGCTGTGAGCATACTTACTTTGCTGATGAGGAGAGAGAGCATCAGAGTAGAAAAGGACAAGGAGGAACCAGGGCCAAGGGCAGGCCTCCAGGAACCATGGGGCCATTCTGGGGAAGGAATATACCTCAAAGAAGGGGATGCTGGCTGGCCTGGTGAGGGGTGAGACACAGATAAGCCCAGTGGGTTGCCAGAGCTGAGCCACGGTGCTCGTGGAGCAGAGCTGTTTACTCAGCTGTCGGAGAAGATTGCAGGCAGGGTTGATGCTGATAAAGTTGGTTGTTTTCAAACTAAACATGGCCTTTCCTCTGGACTGGTAAGCTGGAGCGGAAGACTACAGGGTCTCTGTGCGTCTTTCCGGTCTTATCGCTGAATTTGTATCTCCCTGGGCTCTTGTGGAGGTGTTTGGGTGAATTCCCCCAGAGATTTGAGATGCCAAGGGTAGCTCCAAAGGATGGTCATCCAGTGCTGAAGTTCAGAAATGCGATGGCCAGGACACAGTGGCTGAGGTGGCCCTGTAGTTCCGGACCTTGAGGGAATGGCTCCCAGGACTGCAGAAATATCTGCTGGAAGGGCTAGCTAACAGAACTGAGAAAAGTTTTCACCTCGAAGGCTTGCCTGACTCCAGAGTTCTGAAGGTGGTGATGTGGTTAGCTTTGTTGTGTTTCTGGGATTTTGTTTATTTGGTTTGAAACAGAGTTTCTCTTTGTAGCCCTGTCTGTCCTGGAACTCGCTCTGTAGACCAGGCTGGCTTCAAACTCACAGGATCTGCCACCGCCTCTCTGCCTCCCTGCCTCTCCTCTGCCTCTCTGCCTCTCTGCCCCTCTGCCTCGCTGCCTCTCCTCTGCCTCGCTGCCTCTCCTCTGCCTCGCTGCCTCTCCTCTGCCTCTCCTCTGCCTCGCTGCCTCTCCTTTGCCTCTCTGCCTCTCTGCTTCTGCACTGCTGGGGTTAAAGGTGTGTGCCACCACACCCTGGCTGGTTAATTTTTAATAACTTAACACAAACTAGAGTCATCTGGGAAGAGGGAGCCTCAACTGGAGAATTACCTCCATTAGGTTGGTCTGTGTGTGTTTCTGTGGAAGCATTTCATAGTCAATAACCATAGTGTCTAGAGTATCAACATCCTCCATAGGCTACTTGGGTATTTGAATGCCTGGGCCTCAGTTGGTGGCACTGTAGGAAGTGAGGCCTTGCTGAAGAAAGAATGTCATTAGATGCGGATGTTGAGCATTTAAAGACTCTCCCACCTCTGATTCATGCTCCTTCATGAGGATGGGAGCTCTCAGCTTCCTGCTCTGGCCAACGTGCCTGTCTGGCCATGCTCTCTCGACATGATAGACTCCCACCCTCTGGGTTATAAACCAAACCTCTGGGTTATAACCCTTCCTTCTGCAAGTCGCCTTGGTCATGGTGTAGTATCACGGCAGCAGAGAAGGAACTAATCCAGGATGGACGTGGGAGGACCCAGCCCAACCTGGGCAGCGCCGTCCCCAGACACTGGGTTGTCTAAGAAAGCAAGCTGAGCAAACCATGGAGAGCAAGTCCATAGCCTTTGGTCCCTGCTTCAGTTCTTTGCTCTCCAAGTGGCTTTGGGTCATGATGTTTATCACAAGAACAGAAAAGCAGGCTGGGATAAGGGACAAGGCATTCAGAACAGTTTTCCCTGGATGGATATCTGCAGACAGGGCTGGAGGTGGGGAAACCTGGACCAGAACCCAGCAGGGAAATCTGAGTGGGGAGGAGGTTGGAAGCTAGCTTGTCCGGTGGTCTGTGGAGTAGCTCGTCAGTCGAACCAGGTTCTGCTCCTTGGCATATAGATGCTATGCGTCTGAAATACGCATGACAAATCTCAAAGGCTCATATGACAGCTCATAGTGTGCCAGGCAAGTTTCCCAAACTGAGCTCTGGGTTTCTGGGGGCGGGAGGTGTTTGTTTGTTTGTTTTTGAGACAGGGTTTCATGTATCCTGGGCTAGCCTTTGTTTTGAATACACTATGAAGCTGAGGTTGACTTCGAACTTCCGATCCTCTCTCCTGAAATCACAGATGTGTGCCTGTGTTATGCCTGATTTGTGCTGGGGACGGAAGCCCCATGCATGCTAGGCAAGTGCTCTACCAACTGCAACCCAGCTTCACCTGCTCGGAACCTTTCAAACAGCCAAGAGGGTTGAGCTGCTATTCTGGGAGGGCTTGTGGGCCTCTTCTTTTCTTCTCCCTCCTAGTTTTCTATCCTGGTGAGGCCAGCACCAGCCTGGCTCTGCTGCAGGCAAGCCCCGCCAGCCCATCCTTAGTCCTAGTTAGCTCTGCTTAGGTACCTTTCTCGTCGCCCCGGATGAATCTCTGATAGAAGCAACTTTCGGCTCATGGTCTAAGGGATACAGTTCATCCTGAGGTTCCACTGTCTTCCCAAACAGCAGCAGCATCAGCCAAGTATTCAAAACCCAGCCTGTCAGTGATGTTTGCATCCAAACCGTGACTGACAGCTCTCCAAATCCTCACAGAACTCCACAAAGGAGGGGCCTCAACTCCTTCTTTTTTTTTTTTTTTTTTTTTTTTTCTTTTTTTTTTTTCTTTTTTTTTTCCGGAGCTGGGAACTGAACCCAGGGCCTTGCGCTTGCTAGGCAAGAGCTCTACCACTGAGCTAAATCCCCAACCCCAACTCATTCTTTTTATATTTGGGAGATGTTCAAAGCTAAGAAAGAGCTCTTATGGGGGGGGGGGGGGGGAGGAAAAGGGGCTGATGACGAGGATGAGGATGGTGACAGTGATGATGATGATGATGTCAATGTGGGTGGAGCGTTCTACAGCAACTCCCAAGGCCCACCTGTCTAGTCTTTATCATTTATTTATGAAGCTCCTTCTGCCATACTCTCTTGAGGAAGAAAACAAGTTCAGATAGGTTGAGCAATTTGCTCAACATAACAGTGTGAGCCCAGAGCTCTGCCTCACTCACAAGCTGCCCACCTGGGCTTCCTTCTATTGGATAGAACACTAGACTGAGTCTCTTTGGCCTTAAGGCTTCCCCTAAGCCAACAGCTGGGGCCACATCGAAAAGGGCTCTGGCTTAAGTCTCACATGGCCTTCTCAGCTGGCAACAACCTGGTCCCACCTGACTCTGGCTTTGCCTGACACTGTCCTTGCCCAGCTTCGTTCTTTGGGTTCTGCTAGCCATCTCCCCCTAACCCCTTTCATCTCCACTGAAGCCCGAGCTGCCTGTGGCCTTGTGGAGTCAGTGCTATGTCTCTGCCCTTGACCAGAGTTCTGACAAGTGAAACCCACATTTAGCCTGATCAAGCCAGCCCCATTGTGGCCTTACTGTCCTTCATGACCCACCACAGCTCAAGCCCACTAAGGCCGCCCTGACCCTGCATCTAGGAGAAGGCCTAGGAGAGCTCTCAGCCCCTCATACCACACTGGTCCTGAGCCTCACTCTTTCTGCTTCTTCAGTTTATCGCAAATGATTTTCCAAGCCAGTGGATTTAATCACATTACACTTAGGGAAATTGGTGCCATTTCTTAATTACTTTTATAGCTGAAAAGCAATTACTTAGCAATCACAGATGGGTCTTCTCATGTTGCCTGGAGCTCTTCAGCTATAAGGAATGTCTGCAGAGAACCAGACCTTTTGGAGAGGTTGGGTCCCTCCTGATAATGGAAACTGGGATAATTGAGTTTGGAGAGAAGGGCGCTTTTTGTAAGAAATAAGATGAAATTAAGGTGTTTTTATATCGTGATTTACCCAGTTGCTTGAGACAAAACCTGTCAGGCATCCTCAGCTTCTCCCTCCTACCTGGCCCTGTGCCTGAGCATTTGGGGGGACTGTCTCTGCACCTGTTGATGCCTCTGAATCTTTCCCAAAGCCCACTCCTCCTTCAAGGCCACTGACATCACACACCTGGATGACAGTGGTAGCCTTAGAACTGGCCATCCTGTGACCCTGCAATGTCTAGACTGCAGCCCCCTGTGAATATGTCCTTATTTAGGGGGAAAAAAAGTCTCTTTGCAGATGCAAGCACTTTCAGTTAGGGAGGTCTAGATGGGACTGTCAGGAACTACTCAGGTGGACCCCAGAGCTATCAGAAAGTCAAGACCAGAGAATGTGTCTTCAAGCCAAGAAGAGCCGGGGTGGCTGGGAATTCCTAGAAGCCATAAATGGCCTGGAAGGGATCACACCTCACAGCTTCCAGAAGCAGAGAGCCAGCCAGCACCTTTATTTTGATGCTTCCAGAACCTTAAGGGAACACATTTCTGTCCTTATAAGTCACTCTCGGAGTAGCCATCAGTTACGGTGGCCCAGGAAACTCAGTTTCATGGCCTGCCATTGCGTTACTACACCATGCTGAGCTAAAATCTGGGCTGCCTGCTGTGGAGTCAGGAAACAGATTTAGACCCTGCTTGCCTTTCTACTGGGCTCCTGCCAATCTCCTCAGGCTGTTCCCCAACACACACACACACACACACACACACACACACACACACACACACACACACACTTTCTTTGCTCTTCCTAACAGAAAGAAAACCCTCTCTTACCTCAGGGCCTTGAATAACTGCCTTTCTGCTTCCCTATTGGCTACCTCTGAGACCCACCCTGCTGACTGTGACCTTGCACCTGTTCCAGGTCGAGGCTGCAAAGGACTCTTCCCCGTCCATCCTTGGCGCACAGACCCCATCCTCTTCCTCCAGGAGTACCTTCCTCCGGGAGTTCTGTTAGTGCCTTTTCCTGTTGCTGAAGATAAATACCCTGACGTGAGGGAGAGAGTTTATATTTGCTCATAGCTCCACAGAGATGGAGTCTATCACTGCGGGCCTGGCATGAGAGCAGGAGCATGGGACTGGCCTGCCACGCTGCAGTGGCAGTCCAGAAACAGAGGGAGAACAGGAAGTGGGACCAAGCTATAAGATCTCAAGTCTGCCTCCCACCCCGGTGACACACTTCCTCCAGTGAGGCTCCATCTCTGGTGTTCTATAATCTTTCTAAAAAGCACCACTATTGTATCATCAGCCCATGGGGGAACATTCTACATTCAAACCATAACGATGCTCTTCTTGTGTAGCCCAGGAAGCCGTCCTCTACTTATCTCCTCCAAGCAGTCTCTTCTTTCTGTTCCTGGGCATCTTAGGGTTTCTGTTGCTGTTTACTTGATCTTACACTTCCAGGTAAAACTCCACTCCTAAGGGAATTCAGAGCAGGGACCCAAGCAAGGCAGGAACCTGGAGGCAGGAACTGATGAAGAAGCCATGGAGGGCTGCTGCTTACTGGTTTGCTCTTCATGGCTTTCTCGGTCTGCTTTCTTATAGCATCCAGGACCACCAGCCCAGGGATGTGGTACCACCCATAATGGGATGGTCCCTCCCACATCACTGTGTAAGAAAATGAACTAAAGACTTGCCTACCAGCCAATCTTATGGAGTAGTCATTTGCCTCAACTGCGAGTGCCTCTTCCCAAATGTCTCTAACGTGTGTCAGGCTGATATAAAGGGAGCCAGCACAGGCGGGATCCTTGAGAAAAAGGAAGGGGCGCTGCAGATGAGGCCCACATTTTGAGATCTACCAGCCTGAGATCTACTCCCCTACTCATGGAATCATTTATTCATTCAACACACACCTGAACACATCATCAACACTGTGGCAGAAAGCTGGAGGGCAGTGGTGAGAGGCTTACAACACCAGCACTTTACAGGCTGATTCAAGGTTATGCTTTGCCACGGAGAAGTGGTACTAGGATCCTCAGGGCTGCCAAAGTCTGTTGATGATAAATCCCTAAAATAGTTACCTCACCCCGCCCTCCCTTGTCATGGGTTTTCACCTCTAGAGTGCTTTAGGAATCCTAATACAATGTATGATTCTTCTCACGCCTCATGCCTGACTCATTTGGGAACACGGGCAAGGAAAAAGCCTGTATAGATACATCCCGGGGCTAATGACACTTCCTCTGCAGCTGGTTGGATTTGTGCATAAGGAGCTCATGGGTACAGAGAGCATTGAACTCCAACTCGTGCTAAGGACAGTGTTGGGGGCACAGAAAAGACCCTAAGCCAAGTTGGATGAGCCCCAAAACAAAGACCTCCAGGATGTGTCTTGCCTACTGAGTTGGCCAGATGGGAAAGAACTATGGGCTCATGGCCTGTAAGGGGCAAAGAGTCTGAACCCACGGCCGGGGCAGCAAGGCAGGGTTAGCTCTTGTAAAGGTCCCGTAAAGATTCTCTGTAGCTGAGGCACAGAAGATGCCCTGGGATCCAGTGGTGGCCCCTGTGAGTCAGGCATGAGGCGTGGGATGAATTGGGTGTACAGTTGGGTGTACACCCACATCCAGTCATACCCATCTACGACTCCTGTTCACACTGAAGCCCTGCCACGTCCCAGTGACAGAATGGACAGCGCCTAGGAAGATGCTGACCTTATTCTTTACAGTGCAGATGGGGAACAGGACAGACTAACCCCAAACACGTTGGAAACCAAGGAAAAGCAGAGGCAGAGGGTCATGCTAACATTTTCCCGCCTTTTTATGTGAAGCCTAGAACTCACATGTGTGAGAAAGCTTCCCTGAAAGCAGGCTTCCAGTCCCTGTTCGTCAGGAGCCTGCCCTGTGCCTGGAGAGAAGGAAGGAAGGAGGGAAGACACAGAGTTCCATGAGGAACTGAACAGGACCAGCGAGGTCCCTCGCCCATGAGCCCCAGTACCCTCTGAGTGACTGTGCCTGCGCCATCGAACCTCCAATTGTGTTCCTATTTTCTTTGGTCTCCATTCCTGAAGGCTATCATGTGGAACTTATTACATAAATTTGTTATACATTTCTTTCTCGTTAATCTGTGCTTGGTTGTGGGGTGTCAGCCACGACCCTTTCAATGGGTGAAGACACAATTTTCTCTCCCTGCAAGCTCAGAGCCAAGCCAGGGAAACTCGAGCAGGTGTCTTGAGGTGGCGTTTGTTTCTTCTAGGTCTGTTGGCCGTGCTTTCTCCAGGTTTTCAGGGATGCTCTGGTTGCTACAGCCTTCTTCCCTATGTGTCCCTTGCCTGTAAAGACAGCAGCCATGGGATTAGAGCCACCCTGACCTCATAGAGCTTCACACCATCTTGACTGCATCTGTGAAGGTCCCGTTTCCAAGTCAGGTACAGCAGGTAGAGACGGGCATGCCTTTTTGAGGGCATGATCATCTACAGGATGCTGATCCTAGAATTCCCTCACGTGACCCCATAGAACTCTTGCTGAGCTGATGGTTCTAGAGGATCTCAGAGTTAGTCAGGGTGGCTGCCTAGTGTAAGACACCCCGCCTCACAAGAGGTGGATATTACTGTAATGGAGTAGGGAGAAAGAAGCCCGCCTATCTCAGATGACAAAGGAGATGGGAACAGGTCGCAGCAAGGATGGAGAACAGGGGCAGATGACCCTGTCATGGTATCTGAGGGATATCCAAGAGGAGGGTCATTTTAAGTCAGGACAGATTGGTAGGTGCCAGAGGGAGACTGGTGCAGAAGTCTGGGAACAAAGTTCATAGTAAGAAACCTGCCAACTAGGTGGAGACAGTCTCTTGCTTTCACTCCCCTGACAATGCCTTGGATTGGGGTCAACTGACAGGAGGCAGCCATGTTCTGATCAGCAACCCATTCAAAATAAAATGAGCCACCCTTGGTAACCCCTCCTCCCCAGGTGGAAGGGTGGAAGACGCTGCTAGGTAGGCACTAGCATATTTCAATAGCTTCTGGCCTGGGTGTGGCTCTGGGAGCTATAGTCCTAGTCCCAAGGAGGCCGACTCACTGTAGTAGCCTGGGCTTCAATGTTGGGCTGTTTGCATTTCTTGACAAAGGAAATTTGTTGGGCTTAAGTTGCCAAGGGTTTGCATCTGGATTCTATGATGTCTGGCTTCAGGAGGGCTGCACAGAACCGGCTCCTCGGGGCCTCGCTGGCCTCCTGTAATTAACTTAAGTGCTCTCAAGATGAAAGCTTAGTCGCCTGATCCCGGATTACTGTGAGCGCCGAGAAGGTAGGCAGAGCAGGCTGTGCGAGTTATCTCCAGCTATTGAAGTTTCCAGAGATACCAGTGGTGGACAGTGTAAGTCAGGAAGTTTGGGCATGTTGGAATTTATTAAATTTGCAGTTGGAAAAAAAAAAAAATCCAAAAACCCAAACCTGAGTTCTGGCTGCCAGCACAGATAGGTCAAGTGGAAAGACAACCTCACGGAATGAAGGGATTCATCATATTTTGTATTAGAAAAACTAATATCTTAAATCAACCTCATTTTTGTGCAGTTCCAGAGCAGAGATGTTAATTTCCTGAGTCCTTCCCCATAACTTCTGGATGTTTCCTTATGTCTGCTGAAACTGCCTCTTGTCTTTCTCCTCGGCATCTCATTCTCATCCGCATCACCCTCCACCCCCTCCAGCTGGAGTAAGGTAGCTTTGATCATCCATGCTGGGGGTGGGGTTGGGGAACGTGGGTGCGGGTGTGTGTGTGTTGGGGGGATTCCTACAGGTGATTTTTAGGCCTGAATTCCATTGTGACAGCCATGATTTATTTTAACTACCAACCCAGGAAAGCAGGCGCCGCCAGAATGAATACCTCCACCAGCCCCCGCCCCCCAGCCAACTAATTTTCCTGTTTATGAATCACTAATATGTTTAAGGGAGGGGGAGAGGAGCGCCATTGTAGATAACTAAGAGTCAGACTTTGAGAAGAGACCTCATGGTGCTCAAACAGTTCCACATGGCCGCGATGGCGAGGCTCTATAGATAGACAACACATGGAGTACAGATAGCGGGGCCCCGCCTTGCTGGGGAGGCGCGCAGAGGCTACCGGCAGATGAAACACTTTCATCTCTCCCAGGGAGATAAACAGGCTGGGCTGGATAGGCCTCTTTATTTACAAAAGAAAATTAAATCCGTTTTAACACTTGCTCCCTTCATAGGAAACACATGTTCCCTGGTAATTGTTTTGAACTCATTTAATGGAGCCAGGCTGCACCGCGCCGTCGAGTTGGGCTGCACTCTCATTTTCTCACTGGCCAGGGGTGGCCATGGAATTTGCAAGGAATTTCTTCCCAATTCCAGAGGCTCCGAGAAGGGGGCATTCTTCGGTGGAGCTTTCGAAGGAGCCAGGTTTGGCTTCCTGCCCCCTGGAGGGAACCCCTCACCCCTTACTGGGAGAAGTCTGCCCCCAGCGCCCCTTGCCCGGAGTCCTTATCGGGAGTTTGGGGTGGATCAAAGGGACTCACAGTCCTAATTGAGCCCGACAGGCCTCCCTCCCGCCTGGGAGTTTTTGCAGAAAGAGAAATGAAAGGTTGGGTGATTTTTCCCAAGAGTTCCTGATAGAGTTTTATGACTGCAAGGTGCCACTCAAAATCTCTGTGTCCCTGGGCTTTAAGCTGTGCCTTTCAGATGTTAATGTGCAAGGGACCTCCTAGGGTTCTGGCTAAAAGAAGATTCGGATTCGTAGGGCTAGGGTGGGGCCTGAGAGTCTATTTCTAACCCCGCTAGGGACAGATGGCCCAGAGCAAGAGTCACAGGTGCAGCTGGCAGCTGTCCCCAGAGGGTCTGGTTCTGCCTCTGGGATGACACTTGGGATGACACTTGAAAATGTTCACGAGTGTCCAGGTCTTCCTGATGCTGCTGGTGGCAGAGGACATTTTCTAAACTATTATTTGGAAACTAATATTCTCCTTGGGGCAACTAAGGCTCAGAAGCATTCTACCCTCACCCCAGCGCTCAGGTTGATGAGGGTGACAGAACAAGAGCCTGAACCCAGCTCAATACTAGTTAGTCCTGTGTGCACAGACAATAGGAAGTGGGGTGGGCAAGCATAAGGGATGGCTCAGGAACCTAGGACTCCACTTGGCTTGTGCTGTACACTTCCCTTCTGACAATAACGCGCTTGCAGCCAGAGGCTCTCCCTGCACATACTGTAGACATACAACCCACTCAGAATAATGTACCTTACAACCCATTAGCAATGTAAGACCCCTCCCCAGCTGCATAAAGCTGTGTGAACACCCACGCATCCTGAACAATGGAAATATATTTCTCCTTCCTTTAAACCATCAAACTTGGATAGTTTCTATTTAGACATCCCAGTTGAGTCTAAGGCCAGGGTGGAGGGGAATCAATCCAGCCTGGGCTAGTTTGGGATGTTTATGCATTAAGGCAAAGCTGTGTCCTCAAATGAACTTTTAGGGGGAGAGTCCCCTATTTATCATCTTATACCTGTGCATAATTGGGTGCAACTATGATTAAAATCAGAATGCATTACAGAAAGAGATATGCGAATGAAAAAAATATAAATAAAAAGGGAATGGTATGATTGCCCCTAGGTATGTTGGGGGAGGAGGTTTATTGAAGATATATGGGAAAGCATAGCCAGAAACTGGGCATCTCCTCGGAGAGTTCAGAGTGGACATGACCTTGAGCTAAACCAGTAGGGAGAGGGGGAGGGGAAAGGGAAGGAAGGGAGCCTGGAGAACAGGGAAAGCAGGTACAGTAACCAGGAGACTCAAAGGTACAAAGGGATTGGGTAACCAGTATGGTTGGATTATATAGGGAAGAGCAGCCCAGGCCTCTGGGTTGGAAAGTTTAGGGTAGAGGGCAGGGTATGCCAGCCAGGATGACCCTGTAACAGGTAGGGACTGAGGGATGCTGGGAGAACCTGTTGCCAGTGTCTGCTTTGATATGTTAAATAGGTACCCCAGTCATTTGTCCCGGGTTTGAAACCTAACAATACATACAGTAGAAAGTGATAATGTGACCTACTCTATCAATCAAAACAGAACCACCTGGAACTATCTGGTCCAGACCTCAACCATTGGTAACAGAAAGACTCTGAGAGCAGAACTCAGTCCTTCATGGGACTTCCTCTGTCCAAGCCCCAGAACTGGGTATAGTTGAGGGTAGACATTGTGGTGAGACCCCAGGCACTCCAGCTGACTCCCCTGGGTCTCGCTTGCTTCCTAGCCAGAGAGCATTTAGTGATGGGGCCTCTGGACCCCTCCCGTCTCCTCACAGGGTCATTACTTTGTAGAAGGACAGGTTTTTTTTTAAAGATTTATTTATTTATTTTATGTACAGCATTCTGCATGCATATGTGACTGCAGGCCAGAAGAGGGCACCAGATCTCATTACAGATGGTTGTGAGTCACCATGAGGTTGCTGGGAATTGAACTCATGACCTTTGGAAGAGCAGTCAGTACTCTAAACCGCTGAGCCATCTCTCCAGCCCCTCTTCTGGTTCTTTAAATAGGCTTCTCCCTCACTAATTGGAGACAGGTTCTGTCTTCGCCCATAGCCCAAGTTGAAAGTCAGCCTCCTAAGCCTCGATGAGGAGACCTGGGTGTAACTGATAGCCTTCAGTGCCTCGGTTTCCCCAGAAGGGAAGCCATCGAATCCTCCAGAAAACCCAGTGAACGAAGAGCAATCTAGCGAAGAAAGTAAGCTCTGCTGGCCAACCACACAGGGCATGAGAAGTTGAGAACCTCTTCACTTCTGGGTGTTTGGTTTTGGACCTGGGATGTGGGATGAGGCACATATTTTACACATCAAAGGAGACCAGCCTCCACATCCTCCCAGCATCCCTTAGTCTCTACCCCATTTTCTCTGCCCCCACCCCTGAACTCTCCAGACCAGGATCTGGGCTGCCCTTCCCCCAGAGGCTCTTCCTTATATAATCCAGACATTTTGGTCTCTCCTTTTCTTTCTCTGTGTGGGTGCCCTTTCTCTCCCCCTGGCTTCAATTCCTGGGCCAGTGAACTCTCCTGAGAGCAGCTTCCCAATAAACCTGCCTTTAATATCATCTAATCTGGCTTGAATTGGCTCATTTCACCAGCAGTGGGGAAATAACCTATCACTGAGGACAGATGCTGGAGGAGCCAGGGATGTGCTCCCCTGATTTGGTCCGGTTTCCTCTGAGGCCTGATTGTCTTTTTAGCTAAGAAAGTAGCCCCTGAACAATAATACCAACCAACTAGAGCTCCCAGGAACTAAACCACTACCCAAAGAGTACACATAGACAGACCCATGGCTCCAGCTGCATATGTATTAGAAGATGACCTTGTTGGGCACCAATGGGAAGAGAAGCCCTTGGTCCTGCCAAGGCTTGACACCCCCCCCCCCCAGTGTAGGGGAATGTCAGGGTGGGGAGGCAGGACGGGGTGGGAGGGTGGAGAGGGGGGACACCATCATAGAAGAAGGGGATGGGGAATGAGATAGGGGGTTTCTGGAGGGGAAACCAGGAAAGGGAACAACATTTGAAATATAAATTTAAAAAATCCAATAAAAAAAGAAAATTAAAAAAAGAAAAAGAAGAAAGCAGCCCCTGAAGAAACCAGTAGGTTTTCTGAGGGAGGTTTGGCCTGGGTGAGTCTTCTTGTGACCTGAAGTTCTGGGCCCAGGCCCTGCTGCTCTAGCCCCACCCCTACCCTGAGTATCAATGGACAGTTAACAGATCCCAGTGCCCCTCAGCAGGGAGGCCTGCTATGTTTGGTGCCCTTGGCTGATGCTAAGCTTCACTGCAGTGGTTTGCTCTCCCCATCCAAGCATGGGGACTGGCGGCCCTCTTTACTCTCCAGCAGCCAGCACTGACCCCCAGTGGGAGATGACTAATCCCATCCCTATACCTGTTGTTACCCTTCCTGCTTGAATTTCCTTTACTAACTTGGAACCACTGTGTGGGCAGCATCCTTGCTAAGATTCTCTCTGCTTGTCTGAGTCCTGAGACTGGACTCTGCTTTTTTTTTTCTTCCAATGTTTCCCAGTGCCCACACATTCAGTGACCATACCTGACAAAATGAATGAATGAATGAATGAATGAATGAACAAATGGTAAAATGAATGATGGTAGCTGGATTGGCTGTTTGAGTGCCACTCAGTATCAACCCACTGGGAACTCTTACCATTGGCATCTGGCAGCCAGAGCCCATGCAGACACTAACTCATTCTCCCAACCCTGTCTCAGCCACACAGCAGGCAGGCTCCAGGGCTCATGCCTGGCGTCTGGCCTGGATTGTGTTTAGAAACTGACATCTTGTAGCTGATCCCCTTGAGATTGTCCACTTTCTTCCTACAGAGGCCTGAGGCCTCAGGTCCTGCCTTTGAGTATGTTAGTAGATGATAAAGAGTACTGCTTCCCTGTCGTCCCTTATCTGATGAGCACGGAGTCTGTTCTCTCCCAGCAGTGCCCCGGTGCCTTTCCACCGCACTACCCTGAAGCCTGTAGGTCAGTGTTAAACCATAGGCCAAAAGCCTGCTGAGAACCTTGTAGGTGAAGGAATCCCAGGAACTAACATTGAGAGATGGCTAGTCCTCCCCAAACTCCTTATTGGTTCTCACGAAAGATGGCTGGCTGGGTAATAGGGACTCTGACATCCCCTATAGCATATAGTGGTATCTGGGTGAGCCTTTCTTTCCCAGAAACCTACTTTATATAGCCTCAGATGGGTCTAGGGGGTGTCCCCTAGACCTAAGAGTTAAAAGGGATAAAAATGTGACAGTTTAGAGACAGGACCCTTACAGAGGTCATGGAATAGATGTGGTCTTTAGAACAGCTCAAGTTGGAAAAGCCTGGTGTCCTCATATGAAGAGGCAGGGAGGCTTGGTGAGGACCCCAGGAGACAGCTCCTTGGGAAGATAAGGACAGAGGGTACTGGAGGAATTAAACTTACTGACCCCAGGGATCACAGACTTGGGGCCTCTAGAGCTGAGGGGGAAGTGAACCTACTGTTCAAGCCCCATATATAATACTTGATTGCGAGAACCTTTCAAACTCATAGAGATATTAAATATGATTGTGAGAATTTCCTGTTTAGCCAGTTTTATAAATGAAGACCTGGATCTGTAGAGACAGAGGAAGTATGGTCCATAATCTGCAGTTGGTTCTGAGAACTTCCCCACCCCCACCATTAACTTCTGCAATCCAGGCTCTTCGAATCCTACAGAGCATCGCTGGCTGAAGGTGTGGTTGCAGGATTATTCAGGAAAGTGCAAGCATTTCTGAGACTTTGGAAGCTCAGAGGCCTCAGGAGTCCTGCCTGGCCAGAGCGGCTCCCTCCCAGAGTGAAGCATTGAAAGCACCTCCCTCGGACACAGATCTCTCTTGGTGTGTATGTTAGGGAGGGGCTTCCCAGCACCCTGGCTTCAGGAACAGAGTACAGACCCTTGTCTGGACCTTGTGATTACTCTGAAGCCAACCCTCCTGGGATCTGCCGCAGGAATAAATCCTGAAGATGTTTATCCCTAGAATTCCAGGCTTAATTTACAGCCTCCTCCAAACACCGTCTTGGCCTGCCAGTCCTTGAGGTCACTCTAAGTAGAACAGCGCCTCCAGGTCTCCAGGCATAAATACCTGCTGTCAGAGGTGGGCGGGGGCTGGTGGCCAGGCTGCTGGGCTCCAGCTACCCACCCCCTTCAGGGCACTAGGAACTTTTCTTATCAGCTGCTCCTAGGTGGGATCTCACCACCAAGTTGCATGAAGCACTAGGTTAGAGCAAAGCTCTACGCCTCTAGCTCTTTCTCTGGATTTGAATGTTGTTCTTTGACTCCACCGAGGACACTGATAGGTGGATGGAACAGTAACCCGCAACAGAACCACGCTAGTCATGAAACAAATGCGTGCTCTCTCTGGACATGTTTACAATCTTGGCCTGTTCTTGCTAGCACGTGAGCTCACCCAGGGCAGGGAATGAATGCTGTCCGCTTCATTCACTGGTCTTTCCAGAGTGGAGTCTGGGTCAGAGCTCACCCAGGCTCTCCATGCAGATCTATCCGGTTATTCTACAGTAGCACGGACACCTTTAGGAGAGAACACTTGCCTGGTTCTCCCTGCAGCTACTCCTGACCCTGTCTGTCTCCACAGCCCAGAAAGCCTGATGAATTTTTTCAGAGGCGCTCAGCTCTGAAAAACTCTTAGCTGTCTTGCACTTAGCTTTGTCCTCTTCTTTGACCCTCCTGTTTATCACAGGAAGAAGGAATCTGTACGAATAAACTCCAGTCTGAGGGTTGTCTGAGGGCCTGAGGCTGCTGTGAACCTCCTCAGACCCGTCTCTTTGGGAGACATAATGTCATCTCATAACAGTGTCTTAACAGTTATGCTGGTGGCCAACCACTTTCTGAGCTGGGTTTGAGGCATGCTTCACAGGAGGAAATTCAGGCCTGATACAATAAACCTGACTGAAAATCCCTAACTGGAGATGCCATCAGCCCTAGCACGCAGAGAACCACTGCTGATGCTTTGCTAAAGGGTCATATTGTCGAATCGCCTTATAAGTATACGTAGTTTTTATCTGAGATTTGCACTGCTCCTAACCTTGGGTCAGAGAAGCTTCATTTTGCAATGGGTAGTACTTGATTCAGAGACTTATAACCTCCAAAGTTGGAGGCTTGGGGTAAAGATGGTCAAGATACATACATACATACATGCATGCATACATACTGCATACATACATTCATATATAATTTAAAGGAATAATAAATAAATATTTTTTTTCTTTTCTCAAGATAGAGTTTCTCCATATAGCCCTGACTGTCTTAGAACTCTTGCTGTAGACCAGCCTGGCCTCAAACTCACAGAAATCTGCCAGCCTCTGCCTCCAGAGTGGTGGGATCAAAGGCATGCGCCACCACTGCCGCAGTATTTAAAGTATTTTTAAAGCAGCAAGTGTTGTTAGTCCTAGATAGCCCGTATCTGTTCCTCATGACCTGTCCACCTCTCCCTGACCACATCCATGTCCTTCCCACTGTACAGTCCTCTCATGATCCCCAGGCTCATATCCCAGGAAGCCTTCTGGTTGCAGCCAGTGCCCATGCAGGCAACAATGTGATTTCACAATTACTTTGCTCAAGGAAGCAGATTCTTCTTCCTCCCAAATGCTTGTGTAACAAGCTCACAGTCATGGAAACACAGTGATGTGATGGAGAATTTCAGGAATATTTGAAAAGGTACAGTTTATTTCCCCACTACTCAGACTCTTGTGATTATAGTTTAATCTTTCCCCAGTGGCCTATTCTCTTCTTATGAGTTTATTAATAATCTGCATATATAATCTGTGTACACTGGATCCCCTGGAATGGGAGTTATTGATGACGGTACACTACCCTATGAGTGCTGGGAACTAAATTTAGGTCTGGAAGAACAGCCAGTGTTCTTAACCACTGGGCCATCTCCCCATTCTACTCAGTTCTTTTTAAAAAAATTCTCTCTATTTCTCCTTCTCTCTCTCCCTCCTTTCCCTCTCTCCCTTCTCCTCTTCCTCCTTCCCTCCCCTCTCTCTCCCTTCCTCCCACATCCCTCTCCCTCTTCTCCCCCTCCCTCTTTTCCTCCTCTCCCTCTTCTCTCCCTCTCTCTCCTTTCTGCTTTTGAGTGCTTGGGGATAGAATTCCACAAGCACTCTACCTCAGAGCCACCCCCAGTCATAGTTCTTTTCTAGTGACTACAAACAAAGCAAGGCAGACAGTTCTTTGTGTAAAGGAAGTAACTTCCCTTACCAGTTCTCAGAATGGATGCTTGGGTTCGCCCTAGTTTGTTTTCCTGCTGCTGTGATAGGCACCCTGACCAAGAACACTTTGGGAGGAGCAAAAGGTTTAGTTCATCTTAGCACTTCCAAGTCACCATTCATCAGTGAGGGGAGTCAGGGCAGGAATTCTAGCAGGAACCTGGAGGCAGGACATGAGACGGAAGCCATGGAAGAATGCTGCTTACTTGCTTACTCTTCAGGGCTTTTCCAGCTTACTTTCTTATGCAATGCTAGCTTTGCCCACGGCGGGCTGGCTCCTCCCATATTGATCATTAAAGGATAAGTCCAACAGACTTGCCTACAGGCCAGGCTGATGGAGGTAATTCTTAACTGAGGCTCCCTCTGAGTTTATGTCAGATTGACAGCCAACGCTAATTAGGACAAGGTGCCTTCTTAGGATGGATGAATCCTGAGGGTGGATTGATAAAAATATCTGCAAGGCATTAGAAAACACTGCCTTCTTCCTTCTGTTTTTATTGTGGAAACACACACACACACACATCATGCATGCACTGTGAAAGTCACCTGCTTCAGCACTTTCAGTACACTGGCCCATGGGTGAAGCACATCCACATTACTGTGTAGCCATACCCACATCTTGCCAACTGAAAATTTATCCCTAGGAAACACTAACTTCTACCTCTAACTCAGGCCCTGGTATTCCTTTCTTTCTGTAAGTTATTTTTCTTTTGCCCAGCAGGCTGTTCTCAAGGCTTGCCTGGACTGTGTAGCATATACCAGAATTTCCTTCCTACGACTGTTCCTTCCAGTAGTGGGTATATGAAGTCCAAATTTACTGAAGTTAGTTTTATGTCAACCTGCCACAGGCTGAAGTCATCTGAGAGGAGGGGACCTCGATTGAGAAAATGCCATCATAAAATCAGTCCGTAGGCAGGCCTGTAGAACATTTTCTGAGTTAGTGATTGACGGGTAGAGCCCAGCCCATTGTGGATGGCACTGTCCTTGGTCTAATGGTCCTGGATTCTCTATGAAAGCAGGCCGAGCAAGCTATGAAACAGCACCCCTCTGTGTCTTCTACATCTGCTCCCGCCTCCAGATTACTGCTGTATTTGAGTTCCCATTCCAATTTCTTTAGTGATGAACAGTGATGTGAAAATATAAACCGAATATAAACCCTTTCCTCCCCAACTTGCTTTGATTGTGGTGTTTCATCATAATAGTAACCTTAACTACATCAGTGCTTGACAGCAATTTTGAAAATGAGAGATCCTTGAATATTGACTTGTGAATATGGAAGGGGGATGTTGTATAACAAGGAACATGGGGAAAGTGTGTTCCCTTTACCCACATAGCTACCTTTCCTCCTGTTTGTCCTCCACCCACCCACCCTTTTATCTACCCATTCACCCATCTATCTATCCACATGTCTATGTACACACACACACACACACACACACACACACACACGCACACACACACACATCTCCCATCTACCTGTTGACCAATCTGTCCACCCACTCCCCTATAAATCTATCCATCCAGCTGTCTGGTGGTCTATCCAATCTGTTAACCTGGCTATCCATCCCTTCATCTACTTATACACTTATCCATCCAGTAAAACTCACCTATTCAAACCACTCATCCATCCATCTATCCACCAAGCCACCCACCCATCTACCCATCTGTCTACCCACAAATCTACTCATCTATCCATCTGTTCATCCATCTACCCATCAGCCTCCCATCTTTCCATCTATCCATCCATCTATGGTGGTTTGAATAGGAATGGCCCCCATAGGCTCATAAGTTTGGTCACTAGAGACTGTCACTCTTAGTTGGTGGGGCACTATTGTAGGTATGACTTTGTTTGAAGAAGTGTGTCACTGGGGGTGAGCTTTGAAGTTTCAGATGCTCTCTCAGTGTCTTTCTCTCTTCCTGCTGCCTGCTGATCCAAATGTAAACTCTCAGCTAATTCTCCAGCACCATGTCTGTCTACATGCCCCCATGTCTCTTGCCATGATGAGAATGAACTAACCCTCTGAATGTAAGCCAGCTCCAATTTCCTTTATAAGAGTTGGCATGGTCATGGTGTCACAGCAATAGAAACCCTAAAGACACCACCCAACCATTCTATGGCTTCTAGTTTCACTTTCCCAAGAGCTGCTCAGATGTTATTTGTAATATAGCAGAATAAAAAGATAAGGATATCTGAGAACCCCTCTCTCCTCTCCACTCTGCTCTCTCAGCCCCATCTATTCCTTCAGAGGCCTCCAAAGCAGTACCACCGTGTTTGTACTGTCCTCCAATCTCCAGTCCAGATTCTGGCTCTTGGAATCTTCTCTGCTACAGTGGCACTTTGTTACAAAAATGTTTCCCATTGTTACTGTGAAGGTTCATGCCTACCCATGTGCCACCCTGCTTTAGCTGTTTCCTGGGCAGGCAGGGAGAGATGTGGCTGTCTGTGATCCTGTTGGCCTTTGGGAAGTTTTTCTGCAGAGGGGGAGCTCCTGAGCTCCAAAGTCTTTCATACAGCATTTGGATCTGCTTTGAGGAGAACTAAAGGATATTTGTCTTCATTAATAGTTCCTTACAGCCCTGGAAAATTATAAAGGAAGATTTGGGGTTTGCAATGGGGGGTCGCAATGTGTCAACGGTATGTATATTTGATGGGGCAACACCTATGGGGATGGGGGGGAACAGAAAATAGCTGAAATTTTATATCTTTATCAACTCCCTAGAAATATCTCAAGATAGATACAAGACAGGGTCTTTCAGTGTGCCTGTGGTACTAGCTTTCTTAGGGTGCTCTTGGGGTGGGATTCCATGAGTTGCTCCAGTTCTTCAGGCCCTCTGATCAAAATTTAAAATAAACTCCAATGGACTCCTTCCCTCTGTGATGACACTTAGAGAGAAGAGGACATCCAGATAGGTCACGATATCCTCAAGAGGCCAAGACCTGCCCTGCCTCTTCAGGTTCAGTCTGCTTCAGGGGAACATGTCTAGAACTTTTTAGAGAGGTCCTTGGCCAACCCTGCAGAGGACTCTTCAGCTGTTACTTCTTGTGGTAGGGAGTGAGGGGAAAGATTCTTTCTCAAATCTAAATGTAAGGGCTTTCCATGGGTGTCCTGGTCCCTGCTGTCCTCACCTGGAGCTCCCTGGGACAGAAACCTCCTGAAGAGGAGAGGACCTCAAGAGCCACTGGGGACCTATGCTCAGGACTCTTTAGTTCATTCTTCTCCCCCCCCCCGCCTTTTTCTTTTCTATGTCTTATTCTTTGAAACTTTTGCTTTGTTTCCTGGGGGCATGGGGGAGTGGGGTGTCTTTCTTTTTGCCTCTCTTACTTCCTGGTCTTAAAGAACAGCGTTGGAAACTATGGCTTTTTTTGTGTGTGTGACCAGACTATGCCTGTTTTTTGTTTTTCAGGAATCCTACCTTCTTCACACTTAGTGATGCTGACTGGGATAAGAACAGTCCCTTTTGTCCCCTTTGTTCACCTTTGTCACACCTCTCTAGGAATCGTTAATCTGCAGACTCTGTAAGCAGGTGAGAGTTTGGGGTACAAACAGGTTCTAGGTATGGGTACCTCCTAAGGGCTTAGGACTCATGTCCACCCCAAGCATGAGGCAGTGGCAGCACCATGGTGTCTGCAGTAAAATCCTCTCTTGTAGAGATTAGTCCTGCTGAACCACAGATCTTAGAGTCTGCAGAGACAGTGCAAGGTAGGGATGTTCCCCTCTGTTCATAGATCCGCCTGAGTGTGACCCCAAGTTAGACTTCCAGAGTTAAAGTGGGGAGGGTGTTTCAAAATGCCTTTACTTATCTCCAAGAAAGCATCTCTTCTGAATTTACATTGTTGAGCAAGTGTCTATCCTATGCTAACCCCCGTCTCCCTCTCCTGACTCCCTCCACTGTCCAAGCCTCTAAGGAGGTTGGAGCACAGGGTTTATCTAGAAAGCCTGGATTTTATTCTCAGCATCACAAAATGAAACCCCAAATCTAATAGATTCTTCCTCCTTCCTTCCCACTCTTCCTCCCCAATCTTCTTCCTTCCCATTCTTTCTCCTCTTCCTCCTCCCCATTCTTTCTCCTCCTTTCCATTCTTCCTTCTCCCCATCCTTTCTCCTCCCCATCCTTCCTCCTCCCCATCCTTCCTCCTCCCCATTCTTCCTCCTCCCCATTCTTCCTCCTCCCCATTCTTCCTCCTCCCTATTCTTCCTCCTCTTCTTCATTCTTCCTCCCCCCATTTTCATCCTCCCCATTCTTCCTCCTCCTCCTCATTCTTCCTCCTCCACCTTTTTCTTCCTCCTAATTCTTCCTCCTCCTCTGCTCCTCCCCATTCTTCTCCCCCCACCTCCATTTATAACCAAATTGGCAGTTAGGCGCTGTGATTGTGGAATTTCTATGACTATGTCAGTGTCACTGATGACTCAGAATTTGGAGCCTGGAAAACTCCCCTCTTACCTTGACCCCATATAGGAAACATTGCTTAAACAGGGCATTCCCAGAGCTTTCCAGAAAGGACCTCAGCTAACCCTTCCTATAGTTGTATGTGAGTTTGTATCAATGTGCCATTATTGACTGCATGCCGTTTGCAACAATCTTTGTACTTTTCGTAGACCACTGAAGATCCAGCAGCTAAAGCCACTTTTCAGCCATTTCCACACTGAGGGTGTATGCGTGTGGCTGATAGCAAAAGAGCTTTTAAGAAGGGTACTTTCCAAGTATGGATACCTTTGTAAAGGATGCTAAGGGTGAATTTGGCCAGTGAGGATGATCCTGCAGTTTTGAGGTTCTACACAAGAGGGCGCATTGGTACCCCACTGTACAAAACAACATCACAGGGTGTTGGGAGGGGTAAATTTTCCTAAAAATATTTCATAAAGAAGGTCTGTTTCTTTTTCCAAAAGTACATCTAGCCACACACTTAAGAAAAAGAGAGTTTATATTTGTGCCTCTTCCTTGTTTTACTGTATACTCTGCTTGTGTGGGTACCTGTGTTTTATGTTAGTGGCTTCTAAGAAGGAAATGTACTGCATCCAGTCAGGCTGCGCATTTTAATGACCAAAGTCTACCTGGGTTATGCTTGGAAGTGGAACTGTACACCTAGTGACCAGAGTCCACCTGGGCAAATCTGGGAAGTGGTCAGTGTCTTTCGTCTTTCACAGTATTAACAGGGGGCTGAGGTCCCTTCTTACCTTATTAAAACCATGACCCATTCATCCCTTATGCGCTGGTCTGGTTTTGTAGGTAGAGTGACTCTCTCTTTCTCAATCTCTCTCTCTCTCTCTCTCTCTCTCTCTCTCTCTCTCTCTCTCTCTCTCTCTCTCGTGTGTGTGTGTGTGTGTGTGTGTGTGTGTGTGTGTGTGTGTGTGAGAGAGAGAGAGAGAGAGAGAGAGAGAGAGAGAGAGAGAGAGAGAATGAGCCATCCACTAAGGCCCAAAGCTGACTCACTGAAGGGATTTCCAGA
This sequence comes from Rattus norvegicus, assembly GCF_021556685.1. Classification (NCBI taxonomy): domain Eukaryota; kingdom Metazoa; phylum Chordata; class Mammalia; order Rodentia; family Muridae; genus Rattus; species Rattus norvegicus. The sequence continues at coordinate 77,295,386 of NC_141547.1, forward strand.
GTGAGATTTATCCACCTTTGTGATATATATAGGTTCCTGGGAGGGAGTCCCAGGTGGCTGTTTTTAGCCACCACGGTACTAGTCACCTCTGGGTACTCTAAGTTAAGAAATACCACTGAGACACATGGTTACCAGAATCTTTATTGGAGAGGACAACACCTCCTCCCGACATATTCAACATACATCACTTCCCCACAACATACATCAGTTCTCTTTCCTCTGCCACTTTTAACCCTCAGAAGTGCCCAGAGTGTTTGCTTAGCATGTGTGGTACACAGCCTGGGATGCTGTTTTCATACTTGAGTTCCCATCCCCCTCAAGGGTGTGCTTGACCTGCTGGCTCATGTCCAACCACAGAATGTGACTGTGATAGCCTTCACTCCTGTGACTGTTCCAGAAGTCTGTGACTTCCTACCTGGAGGTGACACTCATCACTGAGTTCTCCAGTGCCTTCTTAGAAGGTGAAGGGACTCTGTGATATGTGGGAAACCTCTGTTGCTACAAGAAATGGAGGGTGGCCTCTTGCCAACTAGCATTGGGGGTGTCTAAGGCCATCAACCAACAGGCACAGAGAGCCATGTGCTACCAACAACCAGAGAAGGAATGTCCTTGAGGTTAGACCATAGCCCCTGAGCCAAAATCTTGATGGTACCTGCTCAGAAGCCATGGAGTTAAGAATTCCTGGTCCACATCCATGGAGCTATACTATGGCTCTCACATCTGGGCCTGTTGTGTTTTCTGGGGTGCTCTCATACAGTCTAGGAAGAGCCATCCACTGTGTGATGCTTTAACAATCTGACTGTGGCTAAAGGGTCAGCTACAGTGGAGCTCCCTATCCCTCAGATGCACCTGACTCATCCCTCTGTAAAACCATCTTTCCCCCTGGGCATCCTTGCTGATGAAGTAGCATCACTGTCCTTATTGGTTCATGTTTATTGGACTGATACTCTGCAAAGCACTCATGGGAGAGAGTTAGAATAGTGTCAGTGTCTCTGTCCCATAACAGCTATTCCCCCAAGGAAGCAGGAACCTGGGGGCAGGTCCAGGGAACAGGATCCATCTAAACGGCTCTAGGCAGAAAATATGGAGGGATATGGATTCAGCCCCAAAGTCTAATGTCTAGGGAAAGTGTTTCTTCAGGGAAAGAGACCCAGTATGATGGTGGTATACCTGCTACATCTTATACAACACACACACACACACACACACACACACACACACTTATACATCTAATATATATTATGCATGCATAAGCACATATATATATACATAACACACATAAACAGGCACACACATTATATGCAGGAATCCACATTTCACACACCCTACTTACACGTGTACACAGAAACAGATGAATACCACAATATTACACACATAAGCATACATATAAACACCAGCACACATAATTAATATATATATGTATACACACATGTATATAAGCACACACATATAAATACACAAACACATACATATATCTCACGTAAAATGCACACATACACACATATAACAGACATATTTACATACAAACACCAAACATGCAAACACACCCACCCACATATACACACACACATGAAACACGTGAATTTACTGTGACAGACTGAGCTCCACAATGCGTAGGCTGAGCTATCTCACAGAATGCCTCCTGTTAGCCAGAGATGCAGATTGCCGTGATGCCCAAGCACCGAGGCCTGAGGACCTGGCGAACCCACGGTGAGTCAGTGTGGGCCCGGGTGGGCTCCACGGCAACTTGACCATCGGGTACTTGTCTAGGAGTGTGTCTCCACTTCCATCCTCCGCTTGTCTGTCACTCTTCTTTGTCAACTTGACTGGACCCTAGGGAGCCCAGATTCTTTCCGCTGTTCTGTTTGAGGTCAGGATTATCATCGGTCTGTAAACCGGGTGACTCCGTGGCAGGAAGCAGTAAGGAGAACAGTCAGAACCTAAGCTGTCTGTGAGTACAAGCGTACTGGCTGCCCTGGGCTGACACCTGCCCCTCTCAGTATACAGACAGCTCAAGGAAGGTCTGGAGACAAGGATGGGATTGAAGCGTTTGGATGGCAATGACCCCCAGGAGGCACTGGGAAGAACAGAGAAGCAAAGTAGGGGAAGGAGAGAGGAGAGAGAGGAAGACAAGCAGCCTTTGGGCCCTGGGCAGTGGGCATTGTCCTCTAGAAGCATGTGGGGCAGGTGGGATACATTGAAGTTGCCTCATGGGAGTCAGGGGCCAGCTGTGTTTGCCCTCCAATCGCCCTCAAGTTACCCACCCGTTGGAGTTCACTTCTGGAGTTAATGGGCACTTAAAACTTTGTTCTTTGTGTGGCGCCAGCATAGCCTGTATGGCTGAAGAGGAAGGTCCACAACTAGTGTGGGTATTGTCTGCTGTGGCCTCTGGACTGTGCAGTGTGGGTGGTATAGGATGCCTCCAAGGAAGCTGGCATCCTCAGGCTGGATGGGTGGGCCTGAATGATGGGAGGACAGTGCATGACCCTCTCTGTTAGGCCTTTCGATGGCATGTAGACATCTTGTCTGCTGTCTCGGGGAAGGACTCACGGGATTTGAGTGGCCATCTCTTAACTGGAGTTCTGGATATTCAGATTGCTTGTGAGTAAGCAGTTTTGATAGTCTCTGAGTCTCTCCCAACTACCTCTCTCCTTAATGGTGCCAAGAAGCAGGAACTACAGATTCTCCTGAGTCAGAGTTCTACCCCCAGCACCTCTGACCTTGGCCTGGGGTCTTTGCTCAGTGTGTCTGTCACTTGCAGCTCTAACCTGGCCAAGGCAGTTCTTCTAGGGTGACAAGCCATTCTGCTGAAGCTTAGCTGTCTGCAGCCACCATGTCTGCAGGACAAGGACACCTCAATGTTGCCCTCCCACGCAGAACTCCCTGCCACTGAGAGGTGTGTTGTAGGTTTTTTTCCCCTTCAGATTGTTAGGGCATCACAAGAGTGAGCCAATATTGAGGTGATTTCTTGTTTTGTTTTAATGAGAAAGCCTTGTGGAATGACATCCTCTAACGCCTGAGTGGCCCAGGAGCCACCATCCACAGTGGTCATGAAGCTCCTTGGTTCCACATATACTTCTTAAGTGAGAAACTGCCCAGTGGCCACCAAGGACACCCCTATTCCAGTTTTATAACAATTCTCCTTGGTTTGACATTTGTCCACACTTTGGTGACAAGGCTTCTGAGCCCCCAGGGTGGCTTTGGGAACTTTTGTCCTAGAGTTGGTTATCTTTCCCCTTGACAACTGACCCTGGCATGTGACTTAGGAGATAAGAAGGGCCAAGTTACATTCTTAAAGTTGCATGGCCTGTGAGTAAGAATCTAGACCTTGCCCTTGAAGTCCCCTTGTCTCTGACTACACCTCTTCCAGTGTCTAGATTGCCAGGGAGAACTGCAGAGTCCAGACAAGGGCAGGATCCTGAGCAGAGCTTCCTGCCTCATTGGAGATTTGTGAGATGAAACAAGGCAGCATCGTGGGCAGCTTGGGATAGACACAAGGGACTCCCAGGAATGGCACAGGGATCATGGGTAGTGTGATCTTGTGCGTGGCTGTGACCAAATGCCAGATGGTAACAACTCAAGGGGAAAAGGACTTATTTATTCTTCAAAGTCTCAGAGACTTGAAACCTTGGTTCTATTGATTCTGGGAACATGGTGAGACTCAACATCCTGGTAGCAGAAGCATGTGGCAGAGACCACTCCCCTCATAGCCTATAGGAAGCCAAAGGGGACAATGTAAGTCCAAGAACATGTCTCCAGTGATTTACTTCTTCCAACTAGGACCCACCTCCTAAAGTTTCTAGAACCTCCCCAAATTAACACTACCAGATAAGGAATAATCTTTCAATATATCAGCCTTTGGGCCATCCATGTCATATCCACCCAAAGGTCTTGCAAAAATCTTCTCAAGTTCAAACTTTACTTCAGGCCTTTGGTCACTTGAAGGAGTTAATTAATCTGTCTGTCTCCTTATAGTTCTAAAGTGCCACTCATCTGCCCATTTCCATCAATCCATCCACCTACCCACCCACCCATCTATTTCTGTCAGTTCCATTCATCTACTCTGACACCCATCCATGCAGCCATTTGAGGTACACACCTACCCATCTACCCATCCATCCAACTATTCCATACACTCATCTATCCACCCACTTATCCATTTAGATCCATTCTGTTGATCCACCTGCCCATCCATCCATCCATCCATCCACCCATCCATTTTCAGCCATCCCATCCTGTTGAGGTTTGGTCTGTTGTTATGTATTGTAATGGTAAATACTGGTCCCCAAGATCTGGTTGCCTCCTGTGAGGAGATCCTCATGTACATCAAGTGATGCCATGTAACCCTGTACCCCAGGTTATCCCTGTTTGATCAGTAATGATGCCTACAGCCTGTAGTTGGTTAGAAGAGATTGCAGGGTTTTGGTTCCTGGAGCTTGGGGTCTGAGACAGAGGCCATGAGGAGAAAGGAGAGAGAGGGAAGAGAGAGGAAGACACTATGGGGTAGGGGGATCATGAGAGCCTGGCCATGAGGGCCGGCTAGTTTGAGTAGGAGCTGCCCAGGCAGAACATGGCAAGTTAAATCTCAGGGATTTTGACAGGGAAGTAGACAAAATAGCATAGAAGGTTGATATCTGCCCAGCTCTAGTGCTTTTAAGGCTTATTATAAATACAAAGCTTTTATGTCTTTTATTTGGGAACCTAATGATCTAAGGTAGGATAGACAACCCCAATTAATATTTACCACAATACCACCTGATCCTACCTTATCCATCCATCTATCTATCTGTCTGCCTGTTCATCCATCCATCCCTTCTTCCCTCCCTTTCTCCTATCTGGGCTGGCTAGTGTTTTATGTCAAGTTGACATGAGCTAGAGTCATTTGGGAAGTGAGACTACCAATTAAGAATATGCCTTCCTAAGACTGGCCTTCAGGCAAGCTTTGGACTAGCTGGGGCCAGGAGATCCAGGGAGAATCAATGCAATATAACCATTCTCTTAGCTGTACTTGGTCTTGAAATTATGGATGGCGTGTGTACGGACTATATCCATTTTCAGTGGACACAACTGTGCAGCCAGCTTGATGTATATCCAAGGAGATTTTTGCATGTGCTTTTTCCCACAGGTAGCCCACATCCACACCTCATCTACACTGACTGTGGTGGGAATGATGGTGATGTCTTATAGAACACCAACATGTTAAAGGCTCAGTCCCTTGCTAATGGAATTGGGAGGTGCTAGGACCTTTAAGAGTAGGTGCTGGGGTCCTTAGGTCATGGAAAACGTGCTTTCCGAGAGGATTACAGGTTCCTGCTTGTCCTCTCTATGTAATAGCTGGAGGAGAGGTGACCATTCTCATTCCAGCACAGGTTAACCAACCAGTGAAACTTGTGCAGTCTTGGGTTTTTGAAACTCTAAACTGTGAGTTAAATAAACAGTCTTTATAAAGTTATTGGCCCTGAGTAGTTTGTAGCAGTAACACGAATCTAATGCCTCAGGCTACTGACTTAATTTCTAACACAGCGAGGATATCTTTAATTGTGATGGTAGCCTGGCCTTACCTATCTCTGCCTCAGGATTCTCCAATCACACGTAGGGTTATGCCCCAGGAAAATGTGAATACAGGTGAGCATGGTGTGAAAGGCAGAGGACATCCCACTGAGGCGAGTTCGTAGGTCAGCTCCTGGGGCTGACAGAAAGGCTTTCTCTGTCCTCTCCTCTCTAGGTTGGAGTCCAGAAGCTCCCTGCTTCTCCCCATCACGCCCAGGCCCAAGGTCTAATCTCCAAATACCACAGCCTCTGAGTTACCAGGCCTTGCTCTCCATCTTTCCCAGGCACGATGGTCATAGGGTCATGGCTAAGGTTTTCAGTCCCTGACATTCATTTCTACTCTGTTCCTTAATTTGGCTCTAGGAGGCAAGCTCTGCATTGCACTGGATTTGGTAAATTTTTGTAATAGCACAGAGGAAGGGTTTCTGTGCCATTGGCTTGTGCTGGTTAGTTTTTTGTCAGCTTGACACAAACTCAGGTCATCTGAAAAAAAGGGAACCTTGACTGAAAAACAAAAGGCCTCCGTAAGGTTAGCCCATAGACAAGCCTGTGAGGCACTTTCTTGATTAATGATTGATGTGGGAAGGCGTGATCCACTATGGGTTGTCCCACCCTCGAGCCAGTGTCCCCAAGCAAGCTAATAGCAGGGCTCTCCCATCAACTCTGCTACATTCCTACCTTCAGTTCCTATCCCGACTTTCCCCAGGTACAGATTGTGACTTGAGAGTTGTAAGATGAAGGTAAAACTTTATTTCCAAGTTGCTTTTGGTCATGGTGTTCATGGGCAGTGGGTGGGGCCCCTGTGCTCTGTCCACCACTAGAGTTGTTAATAGAGAAATTCTGCTAGAGGAGGAGCCATGAGGCAAGTGGTGGCTACAGTGGGAATCAGTGTGGGAGGAGAGCGGCTGAGGCTGACTGGCTCCATCAGCAGCAGGGAACCTGGAAGGGGCTGGTCCGCAAGTTAGGTTGTCTGCATTCTTTGCTGTTAAACACATTTCCACGAAAGATCATCTTTGGCTTATCTGATTATTCCCTCGGGGCAAAGACACCATTTAGGGCTTGATTGCACATTCCCAGGATGCTCTCTGGAAAGTTCCTGGGAGCTTCCTCTTTCCAGAACTGTACACCGGGATCCCACAGACTCATTAGTGCTTGGCCACTCATTTCCCAGACCACCACCAAGTACCAGCTCGTGGGCAGAACAAGTCTGGCTTTTTATCGCAAAATTGAGATATTCCAGTTTTTATTTGTGTTGGGTGTTGTGGCTGTGTGCTGTTGGCGGCTCAGAGGGCTTCCGCTGCTTGGGTGTGACTCTTCGCTGTCTGACTTAGTTTCTCTGTGGCACAGACTATTGGCCACTCCGCTCAGAATTGCTCTTCCCTACCGTGGCTAAACGCTCACCCACATCAGTGGAAAGGGGGCCTAGCAACCTGTTTGATCTTGGGCAAAGCAGGCTCAGGCTGGCATCTGACATTTGGAAACAGTGAATACAATTACCCATCTGTGGACCAAAAGGGTTCTTCCTCTTGAAGGGAACCGAAGGTATTTTGCCTGTGGTGGAGTTTCTCTCTGAGGGGCCCCCTCTGACTTTAGTGGTGTGGAGAATCTTGCACCCGGTTTAATTCAAAAAAGAACGTCCAGGATGGGAGTAGGGTCATGCCTCCATCTTTCTCCGGCAGCTGACCTGTGATCAGAGGTGGCTAGCAGATAACACCAGGGCCTCCCAGCACAGGTGGAGCTTCCCAGTCCTGCCCGTGCCCCTCCTTCTTCAGGAAGCAATCGTGGCTTTATTCCACCAGCAAATGAGGTGTGAGCGCAGATGCCTGTGGGCAAACTCCCCAGCCAAAGATAGCCCTAGGCTGAGAACTCAGCTTCCTGAATTCAAATCAGTTCTCCTCCTCCATTGGTTGGAATTCTATACATTGGAATGCCAAACTCGGTGTCTCCAAACCTAACCTTATTATGAAGTAGGTTTATCTCAGGTGTAATTAACTAATATGAACCCATCATGGAGTGGGGTGGGAGGGACCTAAGTCCAATGACTGGTGTCATTTTTTTTTTAATGGTGAATAAGGGATTGGGGAGGTGGCTTAGTTGGTAGAGCTCCTGCCTTACGCGCATGAGATCTGAGTTCAGGTCCCTAGCCTCCACGTGAAAAGCTAGGCTTGCAATCCCTGGGATAGAGAGATGAGAGGAAAAGGCACCTCCCTGCCACACCCCCACCCCCTGCCAGAAGCTGCCAGTACCTGGCATACATCAATGAAGCAGAGGCAGCAAGAGAGACCCTGTGTCTCAAGATAGGGGCGAGGGCCTCTATGCATGAGCCATGGCATGAACACACCTGTGGTCATACACACAACACACAAAGAAATACTGCCTTCTTCCCCAAAGCTACATACTAAGATATGTGAGAGAGAGCCCCCTGGGAAATGGGGTCTCATAGTATCCCGAGACTAACAGCCCTGAGAGTCATTCTCACTTGGGTTAAAGGGCTCAAGCAGAAGCAATCATAATACCTAGGAGTCACTGTGGACAAAGCATTGGGAAGGGGCCACCTGGCCTGAGCTGTGTTCGTTGTACAGAAAGGCCCAGGTCTTGTCCATAGGCAGAATGAAGCCCCGTTTCTTTTGTTCATACCTCTGTCAGCTGAAGACTGAGGGCAAAGAGTCTGCACCAATTCAGACATTAGGTGTCTCCACCGGGCACAGAGCATGTCCATCAGAGGGCATCTAGAGACAAAAGTGTTCACCTATCCCCAAAAGGATGGGCCACACCCTTGGCTTCAGTCAGTCAATGGAAGGCTTGCCGGGCAGTGGGAGGAGCGGGTGGAGATGGCACTTTTGAAGGACGTGGACACACGAGAGTGGGTGGTAGGGAAGCGTGAACAGTAGAGGGCAGGGCAGTTTGAGAATATTCAAAACAGCAGGAGCCCTTGCAAGGGGGCAGAGGTGAAGCCAAGTACCTTTTATGGAGCTGCAGGTGTCTGGAAAGTCATGTGTTGTCCCCATCACCCTGTTCCCCTCTCTGGCGCTGCCCTGCTCTGTTTTGAAGCATCCTCGACAGGAGCAGGTGAAGGCGAAGAGGATACAATCCAAGCCTCACCCTTTGTTTTTCTGTGGACATGTCACCAGGCTCCAGACAGAAAGCCCCTCTGAACGAAAGCCTTCTCTAACCCGCCAATCAAAGGTGACATGATGGCTCTTAGTTCTTTAGTCTCCATCACAATGGGTATGCCGTTTCTACCTGCTCTGAATAATACCCCCACTACTAGGATGCTAGCTGAACTGGCTCTGAGCCTGATCTGTATTTTTATTTTCTTGCTAGGACAATGCTTTGTATTTAAACAGCAGCCCAGGCCTGAACTCCATGAGACTGCTGATGTTGGAAGGCTTGACCTTAACCTTGAACTTGAAGAAGCTCCCTGAGCTCTGGCTTCTGAGGTACTGGGATGTGAACAGCAGCTAAGTGGATGCTCTGGAGTGGTCCAGGTTTGAGGGCTCTGTGTTCAGAAGCTGAGGTTCCGAGGGTAGGGGAATAGCCTAGGAATCTGAATCCTCACAAAGGTTTGAAAGTCGTTCTAATGCAGTCAGGCTGGGAAGATAGGATCTGGAGCCCTTGGGGATAGAGGCGGTGAGCCCACGGCAAGCCAGGCTTCCATTCTCTGTGCTGTGTATTCTTACCACATACCCTCGTGGTGTTCCCAAACAGTATTAACTTCATGTTCTACAAAGAAAACAAGGAGGAAAACCGTTATTCTGATTAGCAGGGAAGCCATCCAACTGGCTGCGCCTGAGTTATACCTCTGGAATATTAAATTCAGACTTCTCTCATTCTCATTTACTTCATTGGATTGTATGGAGATATTTTAAAAGTGGAAGGTGGTGGGAGGGGGGGAAGGATTCTGGGACAGGGGCCATTTTACCACTTGCTGAAGGCCAATGCTATATCCAGAAGACTCAAGTAGACGCAGGCGTCCTTGACTGAGGGAAGGTTCTTTTCTCCCAGAGTATTTGGGTTCATGATTTATAGCCATCTTCGGGCTTTTCGGGTTCTCTTCTCGGGAGCAGGTTCCTGCCCACACGGTTCTCACTCAATTGTTCCCTTTCCATCTCCCACCATGGCCCTTTGATGGCCTGTGATGTCCACAGGCACTGATGCCCTCCTCTGTGACAGTGCCAAGATTCTCAACCAAGCGCTTGCAAGTATGGCACTTATTTTGCATCGCTGCCAAGAGTTTTCAGCCTCTGTTTAACGGATCCCGAGTGAGGATTAGACTGAGATCAGGCTCGGACCAGCTGACCAGAGTGTGCAGGATACTGGTGCTGCTTAGGGAGGGGCTCACGACACTGGAACTGTGAGTCCAGCAAAGTCAACATACCATCCTTTGGGGGACGCCCCAGATCCAAACTGTAGTAGTCATGACTACATGACTAGAGTGGACACCCTATGCTTCCCCCAGGAGTTCTGTTTCCTCATGTGTACATCTTTCTATTGGTCTGTCTGTCTGTCCATCCATCCGTCCATCAGGCTATCCATTCATCCATCCGTCCGTACGTCTGTCTGTCTGTCATTTACCTCTGCTTCTCTGTGTGTATCACTCTCTCTCTCTCTCTCTCTCTCTCTCTCTCTCTCTCTCTCTCTCTGTGTATGTGTGTGTGTGTGTGTGTGTGTGCATGTGTGCGTTGTATGTATACCCTATGTGTGTGGCGGTACATATATGCATGTGTGTTAATGCATAAAAGGCTGAAAGTCAATCCTGGAGGTGTCGGGTCAGGTAGCTAGTCACATTGTTTTGTTAAGAGTCTCTTGTTCAACCGGAAGCTCTCCAACTGAGCTAGTCTGGCTGTCTAGTGAACCCCAAGGTAGCCTGTCTCCACTTCCCCAGTGCTGTGAATTCAAGGGCACACTACCACTGCCAGCTTTTTTTTTTTTTTTTTTTTTTTGAATGGGTTCTGGGTATAGAACTTGGATACTTGGATCCTCCTATCCGTGCAGCAAGCGCTTTACCAACTGAACCATCTCTCCTGCCCTGCTCCTTTAACCTCTCTTGATTTTGCATGATCCCCTGTACCTTTCTGAGAAAAAAACCATCTGTAAGACACAGAGCTCCCATCATAGTCCAAGTTCATACTCCATGGGAAGTTTTGCTGGGTTTGAGTTAATGTTCAAATCCATGTCTTTCCACATCGATAAATCTCAGCCCACATAGTCTGGGCAGGTGCTGGAGATGCCTGATGTTATTAGATGCTTGGTTCCCCACATGCCGTCTATTTTTCTCTCTGGAAAATTGCTGGGTCTTCTCTGGAGCTCCCATGTTCTGAAGTCTCAGGAGGATGAAGCCTGGAGTGAGTCCCCTCTGTCTGTGTCTGGATAAACAGCAGAGCTCTTCAGTCTCTAAACTCCTGCCTTTGCCCTGGAGAAAAAGATCTTGATTTATGTTTAAGATCTTTGAAGTTGTTTTTTCTCTCTCTACATCTCCTGCCTTCAAACACAGGCATTTTTTGGGTGTTCAGAGTGAGAGATTAGATAGCTCTATTTCTCATATTGCAAGGGTCACAGGGCCCAGGGGTACTAAAGACCCAGTGTACTTTATAAAGACATTATGAGCCTTACTCATAGCCACTCTAACAGCTTGGCAGTGCTCACCCACATCTTTGACACCTAGCATCCAGGTAAAGAGATGCTGGCTCATAGGGTAAGCAAGGAAAGGCTCCACTGTTGATAAAAAGCAAAGCTGGAACTCAGATCTATTCCCAGAGCCTTGCCCATCATGGTATCTACTGACTGGCTTGGGTGAAAACCCAGCAGGCAACGAGGCTTCTTCAAGGCCACCTGCTGGCACATGGCACTGCCAAGTCCACAGAGTCAGAGCTCCCAAGTCTTTCAGCCAGGTCCCAGATCCCCGACCTCATGCCCACTGATAGGTTGTATCCTCCTTTGAGGGCATGTCAAAAGCCTGTGCTGCTTGGTGCCAGCCTTCAAGGACAACCATGCTTGGCCTCCTGCCTTCTTTCCACTCAGTCCTTAATAAACCAGGAATATCGCTCCAACCGTTGCAGACCTCTGGCTTGGTCCAAAGAGCTGGGATTGTTTAAAAGAACTTTCATTTCCTTTGAGCCAGGATTCCAGGCCATCAAAAACTTCTTAATGAATGGCCACATTGCCTTTTTCTGAAGTGTTTATGGACTTGCCAACACAGACAAGTTACCCTAGCACTGCTGAGCTATCCTCATAGGCAGTCCAGGGTTTCCTGGAAGCTGCCCAGTGGCAGAGGCCCTAGGGCTCTGTTGGTTCTTCAGCAAGACTCCCAGCTGCCTTATTCCCAGCCTGCCTCTTGCCTCTGCACTGTGTTCCCCTTGCTGGCTAACGCTTTTATTTTATGGGTTTGGGGAAACTGAAACTTTTTAAAGACTCAGTCTCTCCACTTTGTCGAAGATAAAATCAAGTTCAAAGCCTGCCATATTTTTCAAGTTAGTGGAGAAAACTGTGCAAAACCCAAAAGCCCAGTCTGGACCGGATGCTGATTGACTGGGTGAGGTTAAGCAAGAAGCAATTCCTTTGAGTTCCTCTCCTTCCCTCTCCCTCCCACTCCCATTGTGTGTTTGTGTGTGCGTTTGTGTGTTTGCATGTGTGTTTGTGTGTGTTTGTATTTATGTGTTTGTGTTTATGTGTGTGTTTGTGTGTGTGTTTGTGTGTGTTTGTGTGTGTGTTTGTATGTGTGTGTTTGTGTGGGAGTGTTTGTGTTTGTGTGTGTTTGTGTGTGCTTGTGTGTGTTTGTGTTTATGTGTGTGTTTGTGTTTGTATGTTTGTGTGTGTGCTTGTGTGTGTTTGTGTGTGTGTGAGTTTGTGTGTGTGTTTGTGTGAGAGTGTTTGTGTTTGTGTGTGTGTTTGTGTGTGTGTGTATGTGTGTGTGTGTGTGTTGATACTACAAGTGAGGGTGTATGTATATGTATGGAGAGGCTGGAAGACAATTTCAGATGTGGCTCCTCAGGCTTTGTCCACCCTGTGTTTTGAGCTGGGTCTCTCATTGATCTACAGTTCTCCAGGAAGCCTTGGCTGGCTAGCTAGTCAGTCCCAGAGATCCTCCTGTTTCCTCCTCCTCAGCACTGGAATTACAGGTGTATGCAGCCGTGCTGGGCCTTTTAATGTGGCTGCTGGGGATTGAACTTGAGACCTTGTTCTTTATGGACTACGCCATCTCCACAGTCTGAGCCTCAGTTTCTTGATGGTTCTGAGCCGTACTGATATCCTGTAAATTAACCTCATATGAGTCTGAGATGCTTGAATCCTACAGAACCAGAGCGTGGACATGGCAACCAGCTTGCCTCTGTGTCCCCCAAGGTCTCTAAGGTGAGCTGTGGTGAGCACCCTGGGGGAGGGGCGCTGTCCCATGTCCCCTTCTTCATGAAAAGATGGAGGGAGTGGTTTGCAAGAGAAACAACTAGCCTGTCCCCTCCTCATCACAAGGACTTCTGTTCTGCCGAGCTGCATATTTTCCTGTGAAAATAATTAGGCAAGAACATGTAAGCCAGCATAATCACACTGGCCGCTCCTAAAACGAGCTCTTAGTCAGACAGACGTTTGACCAGTAAATACTTGACTCCAAATTAAACGGGCCCGAAGGGAATTCTGCTTTGGAGCCGACTCCATGGGAAACAGGATGAAAAAGAAAATGATATTTTTTGAGCCACTATATGAATTTTCTGAGAAATAGAAACATATAACTTGTAATTGCTTTTACTTGTCCGGAGGGAACAAAACACAGTGGCCAATGGTGTAGACTCTAAGCACAGATTTCATGGTTCAAACCCCAGGTCTACCAGTTAGCCCTCAATTGGCTACTCACCATGGGCCCATGCCTTCACCTATTCATGTTCCTGGTCTGTAAAATGAGGTGAATGCAAATTAGGTATGTAATTAAATGCAATGTATTAATTGGAATGTAAATTAAGCATTTTCTCCATTGCAAAGCTGGGAGAATCATGTGTGTGTGTGTGTGTGTGTGTGTGTGTGTGTTGCACACATGTGTATATCTGTAAGTGTTTATATGCATGTGTATGTGCATATATGTGTGTATGTGTATGTATATGTATATGTATACAGCAGGTGGCAATGAGTGGCACACAGGAAGTATCCCATTTTTATCAGCAATCATTATTAGAAAGCTCTACTCTTTCAGTGGAACTATACGCTCATGTCTCTGCTCTGAGCACACAGGTCTGCTTCTACATTTCATTGTTGGGACCATTTTGAGCTTTAAGTTCCTGGAGGGTTTTCCATGGTCACACAGTTGGGAAGCAAAGACTGCTGAGCTTGACCTGAGTGACCCACAAAGTCCACAGTTCCTGCTCTTTTGTGGAGCACCCAAGCTTTATTTTCCCAGAATGCTCAGGGTAAAGCATTTTTTGGCTCATTTAATTTTCTAGTTAGCCAACAAAATCTATCCTCAGCATAGTTGGAAGGGTGAACTAGGCGAGGAGCTCTGAAAGCGAGGGAACCAGAACGTCTGTGGATCGCACCAAGTAAGCCTTGACATGTTAGAAACGATTTTAATGAGACTTCGAAAGTCCAACAACAATGCAAAGAAACGGGCTGTGTGGAGTGTGGCAAAAGGTTTGCTTTTCGAGAGATTCTCAGCCTCTTTGGGCATCTATTAAAGAAGTGAGGCTGGCAAGTTAGCATAACTAGCAGACACAGTATGTATGGGATTGGGGCTTCTCTCTGCCGGGCTGAAACATAGCACCCTCATTGTCCCAGTGGTTTGGAGGGTCTTTCTGAACCTTTTGAGGTGCCCCAGAACAGACATGTTCACTTTCGACAACCCTGGGGTGCTGTGAGAGGTTCGAGAGGAGGATGAATCCTCTTGGGAGAGTGTCCTGATTCATTAGGGGGTCCTGGCTGGGCTAAGCCCAGGCAAGCACAATGAAGACCACTCTCTCAAGTCCCTCCCTGTGTGCCCTTAACTGGATCTCGCCATCTACTTCCAGACCAAGCTCAACTCCTAGTCACACCCTGTTCTGTGCCTACCCAGAATGCTACAGGCAGTGGGAACCGGGATAGAGAAGGAAGTTCCTGGTGGTGAGCCTCTGAGAATGGGCGACTCTCTTCATCTGTCACGTACCGCTCGACTTCCATCTCTGTGACAAAATACCCAAGATCAACTTAATAAAAGAAACAATTATTTTGGCTCAGAGCTCTCAGTCCATACTGACCAGTCTTGCTGCTTTGGGGCATGTGGTGAGATTGGCTGCTGTGGTGGGAGCATGGAACAGAGACATTTGCTACCCTCATCGTGACAATGGTAGGAAACAAAGGACAGAAGGAGAGCAGCCGGAAGTCCCCTTCAAGGGCAAGCCTGACTAAGACATCTCCCAAGCCCCCTATTCCACAACCATTCTCATGGTGCCATAGCCTGTAGGGCTCCTGGCAAAGGAAACCTAGGTAACCATGCTCTGTCACCATCTAGGATCTCAAAATGGAGAGAGGAGAACCCTTAAACAAGGGGCAGCGAACGTGCAAGCAGTGGCCTCTCAGAACAGTTATCCGATAATCTGGGGCATGCTGGATCAGTCCTCTGCCTCCTGGATGACACACCCACCATTTCACTTATTTCTTTTTTTTTTTTTTCGGAGCTGGGGACCAAACCCAGGGCCTTGCGCTTGCTAGGTGAGCACTCTACCACTGAGCTAAATCCCCAACCCCCACCATTTCACTTATTAAATCCTATGGTTGGAAGTGGGTGGAACGCGTGTTCATTTGTCCGGGTGCAGGCATTGGAGCGTGGAGGTTGGAGGGTAAGCTTGGGTGCTGGTCTCCTCCTTCTACCTTGTTTAAGACAGGGTCTTTGCTGAATTCTCCTGTCTCTGTCTTGTCTGTCCCATCTTGCTACAAAAACTCTTTTCCTATCCTTTGGATAGACTTTCATGCACAGTGGCTCTCAGAAGGCCCAACCATTGATGGGCACCTATCACACTGGCTACGGTTGGTACAAAACTTGAAGTGAACCTGCAGCATGTTCTCCTGGCTTACTATCTATAACCTCAACTTCCCCATCTGGAAAATGGACTACTCATGATCTCCATGTTTTGAGATAGTGTGATGTATACGTGGATGTCTCTAGCGACTAAAGGGTCTTCTAACGACTGCCAAACTTTTGCCTGCTGTCCCTGTGGAGGGGAGAGGGTGCAGGAATGTACATGCTCAGTTTGCACGAGAAGGAGAGAACAGAGTATAACTCAAGTCCTGAACGTGTTGCCTATTGCCTGTGCCATGGCAGAGATGTTGGCTGTGTACTTGTCTGTAAACTTGTTGAGGCTGTTGGCTGTTGGAATGGCAGAATCTATTCCAGTATATTCCAGTCTTCTGCCCTGCAGGCACTTCTGCTATGCCTTGGAGGATGCTTTTCTTTTCTTTCCTTTTTTTTTCCCCCCCCCGGAAGAAAAGCTGAATAATGGATTTGGAAATACCGGGGGTCTGGGACACGGAATGAAGTCCATTAAGCTTTTTGTGTGCCTTCTGCTCCTCCATAAGAGCACAGAGGAGAAGACAGACCACCCCCTTTGGCAGCTCCCAGCAGGGGACGAGAAGACAGGATCAGGTTTGCTCTGGGATGGAAAGCATTCTGAGAAGTGGATTTTCCTGGTGTCAGAGCAGGAGTTGGCTTATGGGTTTTCACAAGCATCAGAGCAGGCAGCTTTGCCAAGCCTCAGAAGAGAGCGGGTCAGAGTCACTTTGCTGGGTCGCTAAAGCATTTCCATGTTCTGAAATGATGGGAGGCTCTGCTTGCCAGCAAGACTTTAAAACAGACTGCTGGGTTCTCTGATCTAGACACTCTTCAGTTACAAAAACTGAACGGAAAGTACAGGAGTTCCCATGGCCTCCATGTTTCCTCATTAGGACCTATCATCCTGCGTCACTGCTTACACTTGTACCTGGGGGAAAGCCACACTGGTGATCACAGTGTCAAGGCAGGTCTATAGAGCCCCTACTCCTGTCTTTGATGGTCTATAGGGGTGGGGCCTTCATCCTCCTTGTTGTCTCCTCAGAAGTGTCCACTCCTAAGAATTCATGGTGCACCTCTGTCATTCTCTCCTCCCACCTCTCCTTTCCCTCTTCCGCCCCCTCCTTCATCGCTCCATTCTCTCTTCCTTCTCCTTTCCCCTTCTCATCCCCCTCCTTCCTCATCCCCTCTTCTACCTCTCTTTCCCCTTTCCTTCCTTTCTTCACCCCTTCTTCCCCATCCTTGATCTCTGGCATGCAATCTCTTCCTGTTTCTACCATTTTGCTTTAAGTATTGCCCTAAGTTGCTTACTGACTCTTGGGGTTGAAGCCAGTAAGATAAGGATATGCATTGAGTCCATAAAGAAATCACTGGGAGCCTGTTAATAATATAAGCTTGATGACTCCTGATCAAAATAAATTGGGATGGCGTGGATAGTCAAACAAGTTTCTCAGACATCCTGCAAGTTTCTCCTTCAAAATCAAGATGTATGTTTAGGAATGTGTTTCACTACTGTTTCATGTCCTAGGATTAAGGATGCCTCTCCTATTCTTTTTTTTTTTTTCTATTCTTTTTTTCCGGAGCTGGGGATCGAACCCAGGGCCTTGCGCTTGCTAGGTAAGCGCTCTACCACTGAGCCAAATCCCCAACCCCGCCTCTCCTATTCTTATACAAAGACTGTACACCAAGCTTGCGCTCTCTCTCTCTCTCTCTCTCTCTCTCTCTCTCTCTCTCTTTCTGTGTGTGTGTGTGTGTGTGTGTGTGTGTGTGTGTGTGTGTGTGTTTGTGTAGAGCAATGAGTTTGGCTACACTGCTTTGTACATATACACCTGCCCAGGAGCTATGTTTGGATCCTGGAATGAAAGACACACACATGCACATTAGCCTATTTTTAAAATGCCTTGGCTACCTCAAAGGCTGTGCATTCCTAAACCTTTCCCTGCTACCCCAGGCCCAGTTGGGGAAGTGCCAGTAGCCATTTATCCGAAATCTCACATGACTGGTTGGCTTTATCTTCTGCAACTCCAGCAAACAGTCCTTCTTCCTCTAGTCATCACATCCTGCCCTTCCTGTCTGCAACCTAGCCCACACAACTCTAAGGATCCCGCCCTGCACCCAATCATTGGCCATTGGCATCTTTATTGATTGATTGATCAGAAACCAATCAGAGTTAAGGACCTTTATCATTTGGACAAGCAGATTCCCTTGAATCAAAGCATTAGAACCAATCTTCAACGTGAGTGTGTGTGTGTGTGTGTGTGTGTGTGTGTGTGTGCATTTGTGTATTCTAGGGTTGGATTGGAAAGGTCAGGGTGGTGTTCTCCTGGACACAGCTGTACAGAGTCATTCTGACTATCCCTTCAGTGTATTCATGTACACGTGTGAATGTGTATGCCTGCGTGTGGAAGTAAGAGGTCAGCATCAGGTGTTGTCACTCAGATGCTGTCCAGTTACTTTTCTGAAATGGGGTCTTTCATTGGCCCAGAAATTGCTGAGAAGACTAGACTGGCCATGGAACCCTGGGAACTACAAGCATGCAACTACCACACCCAGCTTGTTTGACATGGATTTTGGAGATTGAACACAGGTCCTCATGCTTTCAAGACAAGCACTTTATCAACTGACCTATCTCCCAAGCCCAGAACTGCTCTCCCTTCCCTCAAGTCTCCTTTCTCTTAGAGTCTGTCAGGTGAGTGATGCCAGACACTGGGAGGGATTCACAATAACCTGGAAAGTGAATCAGAGAAGCTTGGCCAGCATTAATTCATCCTGCCTTTCCTAGAAACAATGGTCTGGACTCTGGAGAAGGGGCCTTTGTGACTTCACAAGGTATGCTAGGTACAAACCAGGGAACAACCATGGCCAGGGCAGAGGCTGGAGACTTCCCTTGCATTTTTGTACTTCCTCCTTCTCTGGCTTATCATATGAGCTTCCGCTGAGACATGGAGGCCTAGGCTGGTGCCAACCATGCTCCTGCAGCAGCCTGGAGTGGGTATGAGGAGCAGTTTGACATAATGACCTAGGAGTGGCCAAGCCTGGGGGAGAGGCTGGCCAGTTTGGCTTCTCAGTGTGACTCTGGGTGAAGCACTTTACCTCACAGCTTTAGACTCTTTTTTTAAAGCCTGTTTCATATTTTTTATGGTAGACTTTGGCGCAGCGTTATCAGCCCTACCTTACCAATGTGGAAAACACAGATAAGGAAACGCCAAGATAGTAAATGAATTGTCCAAGATTTTGGAGCCAATGGCGTTTGAGCCAGGAGCTGCATCTGGGCCTTGTAAACACTCCAACTGGGAAGGTGTTACCAAGACTGGGCTACATCTGGGCCTCCAGCTCCCCAGAACAGCCTTTTGCCCCTGGCTGAACCCTGGAGGGGCATCTATGAGGCTAGCAGCTGGTTGACTAGCATGTTTGGAAGGCCCCTAGATCTGTCTGGAGAGCAGACCCGAAGAATACTGTTCCTCCTAGGACTCAAAAGACTGAACAACATCCCAGGGTTTGTCTGTATACTTCATAGTAGATTGCTTCCAAAGATTTGGGCCTCAGTCCAAAGTTTTTGTTTTCCCATAACAACCAAAATGAAATAAACTCTGAGTTCCCCATAAAGTTTATTCGAATATTAGAAAGGCAGACAGAGAAAATGATTATTTTTTTTCCCGTCTGGAACAAGCACAGCAATTAAGATTTCTGGGCCTCCATCCATATTTCATAAAGGGACGGTGGGGGACAATATGATAAATAACAGATATTATCAAGCTTTCATTCCGGCATCATGGTCTCCTTCTGCCGGGAGGTAAGGCTCAGGATGGCAGAACACACTCCCTAAAAGCTGTTATGTCCCCAATCAATCCAAAAAGGGTTTCGAAATCTGGAGTGCAGCCTGGTTCACAAGACAACTCAAACTGACTGAAGGAAAGGGCATAAGTTCAATTATACTTTTAAGAAGCCACACGTTTATGAAAGCAGTATTAGAGATGGTGGGTGGGTGTAATAGATTTGCCACCAATTGGCAGGGTGGCCAGGAGAACTGACTCCATGGTCCTCATAGTTGTACAGAGCCTACTTCCCCAGAGGGTCAGAGGATCACAACAGGAACCAGTGGTGGGACATTAGCGGTCCTCAGCATCCTGGGTAGGGCACTGCAGGTCACTGAGGTGGCTGGGCCTCTTAATCCTAGAAGATGGGCCAGCTTATTCTGAGCAAACGACATCTTCCTCCTTGTGCAGTAGAGAGCCTTGGAAGTGTCTCTTTTAGTTCACATGTCTCAGGCAAAGGGACTCTATCTTTAGGTTGGGGATGTACAACTAAACTCAGTTGGTAGAGTGCTTGCCTAGCATATACAAGGCCTTGGGTTTCAGCCTTAGCTTGCATAAAGGTACATGCCTACATCTAGGCATGGGTGGCACCTGCTTGTCATAGTAATCAGGAGGTACAGGAAACGGGAAGATCAGAAGTTCAAAGACAGCTTAGACCCTGTATTTAAAAATAAAAAGCAAGGTTGGAGATTTAGCTCAGTGGTAGAGCACTTGCCTAGCAAGTGCAAGGCCCTGGGTTCGGTCCCCAGCTCCGAAAAATAGAAAAGAAAAAAAATAAATAAAAAGCATTGGACAGTTATGGTACATGTACTCAATCCCATCAGTTCAGGAGGCAGAGGCAGGTGGATCAGCCTGGTCTACAGAGCAAGTTCCAGGACAGCCAGGGATACAAATAGAAACCCTGTCTTGAAAATAAAACAACCAAACATCATCTGGAACCCTGGTGCACGGAGGCTCCCGGAAAGAGCGGCGCAGATCTTCCCGGTTGCTGCTGCCGCGGAGAGGACTTAGGCAGTACCCCACGAGCAAACTTGAGCCTTGGAACCACAGGTAGGACCAACTTTTCCCCTGCAAGAAACCTGCCTGGTGAACTCAGGACACACAGAGGCAAAATTCCTCTAGGACCCGGCACTTCCTGTGTTTACCGGAAGTCCCACACCCGCGGATCCCGGCCCGCAGCAGCTCTCTGCTCCCAAACCCCGTGGGAGAGAGACCTCACCGCCGGATCAGGTGGGCACTCCTGAGGCTGCAGAGCGGAGGAGACCACCAACACTGCCCACCCCTGCCCACATCCCTGGCCCAAGAGGAAACTGTATAAGGCCTCTGGGTTCCCGTAGGGGAGGGCCCGGGAGCGGCAGGACCCCTGCTCCTGAGACACCGCCGGAACCTGAAGGAAACAGACTGGATAAACAGTTCTCTGCACCCAAATCCCGTGGGAGGGAGAGCTGAACCTTCAGAGAGGCAGACACGCCTGGGAAACCAGAAGAGACTGCACTCTGTGCACATCCAGATGCCAGAGGAAAACACCAAACGTCATCTGGAACCCTGGTGCATGGAGGCTCCTGGAAAGAGCGGCGCAGATCTTCCCGGTTGCTGCTGCCGCGGAGAGGACTTAGGCAGTACTCCACGAGCAAACTTGAGCCTTGGAACCACAGGTAGGACCAACTTTTCCCCTGCAAGAAACCTGCCTGGTGAACTCAAGACACAGGCCCACAGGAACAGCTGAAGACCTGTAGATAGGAAAAACTACACGCCCGAAAGCAGAACACTCTGTCCCCATAACTGGCTGAAAGAAAACAGGAAAACAGGTCTACAGCACTCCTGACACACAGGCTTATAGGACAGTCTAGCCACTGTCAGAAATAGCAGAACAAAGTAACACTAGAGATAATCTGATGGCGAGAGGCAAGCGCAGGAACCCAAGCAACAGAAACCAAGACTACATGGCATCATCGGAGCCCAATTCTCCCACCAAAGCAAACACGGAATATCCAAACACACCAGAAAAGCAAGATCTAGTTTCAAAATCATATTTGATCATGATGCTGGAGGACTTCAAGAAAGACATAAAGAACTCCCTTAGAGAACAAGTAGAAGCCTACAGAGAGGAATCGCAAAATCCCTGAAAGAATTCCAGGAAAACACAATCAAACAGTTGAAGGAATTAAAAATGGAAATAGAAGCAATCAAGAAAGAACACATGGAAACAACCCTGGACATAGAAAATCAAAAGAAAAGACAAGGAGCTGTAGATACAAGCTTCACCAACAGAATACAAGAGATGGAAGAGAGAATCTCGGGAGCAGAAGATTCCATAGAAATCATTGACTCAACTGTCAAAGATAATGTAAAGCAGAAAAAGCTACTGATCCAAAACATACAGGAAATCCAGGACTCAATGAGAAGATCAAACCTAAGGATAATAGGTATAGAAGAGAGTGAAGACTCCCAGCTCAAAGGACCAGTAAATATCTTCAACAAAATCATAGAAGAAAACTTCCCTAACCTAAAAAAAGAGATACCCATAGGCATACAAGAAGCCTACAGAACTCCAAATAGATTGGACCAGAAAAGAAACACCTCCCGTCACATAATTGTCAAAACACCAAACGCACAAAATAAAGAAAGAATATTAAAAGCAGTAAGGGAAAAAGGTCAAGTAACATATAAAGGCAGGTCTGATAGGTCTATCAGAATCACACCAGACTTTTCGCCAGAAACTATGAAGGCCAGAAGATCCTGGACAGATGTCATACAGACCCTAAGAGAACACAAATGCCAGCCCAGGTTACTGTATCCTGCAAAACTCTCAATTAACATAGATGGAGAAACCAAGATATTCCATGACAAAACCAAATTTACACAATATCTTTCTACAAATTCAGCACTACAAAGGATAATAAAGGGTAAAGCCCAACATAAGGAGGCAAGCTATACCCTAGAAGAAGCAAGAAACTAATCATCTTGGCAACAAAACAAAGAGAAGAAAAGCACACAAACATAACCTCACATCCAAATATGAATATAACAGGAAGCAATAATCACTATTCCTTAATATCTCTCAACATCAATGGCCTCAACTCCCCAATAAAAAGACAGAGATTAACAAACTGGATACGCAATGAGGACTCTGCATTCTGCTGCCTACAGGAAACACACCTCAGAGACAAAGACAGACACTACCTCAGAGTGAAAGGCTGGAAAACAACTTTCCAAGCAAATGGTCAGAAGAAGCAAGCTGGAGTAGCCATTCTAATATCAAATAAAATCAATTTTCAACTAAAAGTCATCAAAAAAGATAAGGAAGGACACTTCATATTCATCAAAGGAAAAATCCACCAAGATGAACTCTCAATCCTCATCTTCGGTTGGTTTATATACAAGTGTGCAATTTCTAGGCTTGAAAGTAAAATGATGCTATCTGGTGCTGGATAGAGGAGCCTTATTTTTTATTATGGCAGCTTGCTATTTTTGTAACATGGTGATTTGGTTGAACACAATAAAGTACAGTAGTAACTGAAAAAAAAAAAAGGTGTCAGTGGCTTTTAATCCCTGTACAAGCCTTTAATCCCAGCACTCCAGGAACTGAAGCAGGTGAATTTGAGGACAACCTGGACCACAAATGGAGTTCTAGGATAGCCAGGGCTACACAGACATAAGGTTTCTCCAAGCACAAGAAAACAAAATAAAACAAAATAAAATGAATATTTGAAATAGTAAAGCTGTCCTTGAACCCCAGCACTAGGGAGGTAGAAACCATGGGGTAGGTGTATAATATCATCCTCAACTTCTTAGTGAGTTTGTGAGAGAAGTAGGCTACAAGGTAATGTATGGCAAAATCAAGCAGAAACAAAAAGTGTAGAAACAGAATTTTTAAAATATTAAAATAAGAGAGAGCAACAATAACAACTGAGAGGCCAAACATACTCTGTTGTGAGACCAGTCTCCATCTTAAAACAAAACAAAACAAAACAAAACAAAAACAAAACAAAAACTAAGACTTTGACCTATAGCAGAACAACAACCTGTACCCACCTACCAGAAAGAACCTCAAGATTTGTACTTGGCCAGAGTTACTCCCTAGGCAGTTGCTAAGAACAGTTAGTCAAAGAGTATACTGATTGATACAAAGGTACTTTCAGATCATTTGTAATTGTATATGGTTTATGCTTCAGAGCACCCACTTTTCTGCTTACAGTAGACATTCTATTTGATACTTGTAAGGCTGGGCACCTCATTCCTCACCCCTTCCCTTACATGCCATTTCCAATAAAACCATATCCTGATAAGATTTGTGCCTACCTCACCAAACCATCCTGTGGGCTAACAGGGAGTAAGCCCAAACTCTTTGTTATGAAGAGACTCTGATGTGGTTAAATGGATAATGGCTCCTTGGTGGTCTTTCTGGATTCATGAATGCTTCCTGGCACAACAAAACAACAACAACAGCAGCAACAACAACAACAACAACAACAATAGCAACAACAATAGCAGCAGCAGCAGCAGCAACAGCAACAACATTTTTATAACATAATTTAAGTTCCTCCCAGAGCACCATTTTCACTTCACTTTTATCAGAAATCATGTTTTCCCGAAGCAAAATACATGCCCTCTCTGCTGACAGAGATGAGCTCACTTCAGCTTCAGACATATCCTGTTTGCCTCTTATTCTCTGGAAGAGTCTGATCTTATTCACTACAGTATTTGGGATCCAAATATCTCTGAAAATCAGGAAATTTTAATGGCTTTGTAATGAGTCATATATGAGAACACATGATCAGAATTTATGGGAGATAAATGCCAGTACCCAGACCACCCTCTACAACAATCCTTCCACAGTGATCCTCACTTAGCCCCAGGCCATGTGTGCCTCTGAGCATGGCCCTTCCCATCTCTCTCATATTGCTTTATGATGGAAAATCATGGAAGGTTCCACAACTGAAATAAAAGAAGGAAGAGAGGGATACTGGCTGGTTTTGTGTGCCAACTTGACACCAGCTGGAGTTATAATAGAGAAAGGGGCCTCCATTAAAGAAATGCCTCCATGAGATCCAGCTGTAAGGCATTTTCTCAAGTAGTGGTCAAAGGTGGGAGGGCCCATTGTAGGTGGTGCAACCCCTGGGCTGGTAGTCCTGGGTTCTATAAGAAGCAAACTGAGCAACCCAGGGGAAGCAAGTCAGTAACTAACATCCTTTTATGGCCTCTACATCAGCTCCTGCTTCCTGACCTGTTTGAGTTCCAGTCCTGACTTTGGTGATGAACAGCAATGTGGATGTGTATGCTGAATAAACACTTTCTTCCCTAAAAAAAAAAAAAAAGAAAGAAAAGAAAAGAAAAGAAAGAAAATAAAACAAAGGCTGGAGAGATGGCTCAGTGGTTAAGAGCACTGACTGCTCTTCCAGAGGTCCTGAGTTCAAATCCTAGCAACCACATGGTGGCTCACAACCATCTGTAATGGGATCTGATGCCCTCTTCTGGTGGCTTATATTTTTATATAAAAATAAATAAATCTTTTTAAAAAAAGAAGACAAAGCAAAACAAAAAACAAAACAAAAACACCAACCAATCAAACAAAAACAAAACAAAACAAAATGCACCCAAACCCGAAGAGTTTCTATCTTCATCCAATGGGGAGGAAGTTGCTACCACTGCACATGCATTCTAGAGACCTAGATCTAGCATGCTGTCCACCCTGAAATTTCCTTACCAGAAAGCCTTGGGAGCACCAGAGTGAAGACAGCAGGTGGCTGAGGCACCAAGGCCCAAGGGAGAACAGGTTAGTGAGTGAGAAGAGGCATGAAGGATGGGCAAGCTCAGCTCAGTTGAAAGGATGGACATGTTAGTCACGTGCTCCAGAGAAGCAGAGCAGAGGGAGTGGACATGTATAAGAGGAAATAGACAGAGGGAGACAGAGCTTGGCAAACAGAAGATCTGCAGGAGGGACTACAGGCTGGAGGCTGCTGTGTTGCTTATTGGGATTCTTTCTTGTTGGAGCTTCTGTGTGTGTGTGTGTGTGTGTGTGTGTGTGTGTGTGTGTGTGTGTGTGCGTGCGTGTGTGCACGTGCTCGCACATGCACACGTGTATATATGCTCTCTCTCTTTCTCTCTCTCTTTCTCTCTCTCTCTCTCTCTGTGTGTGTGTGTGTGTGTGTGTGTGTGTGTGTGTGTGCACTTATGTTTGTTGCATACTAGTTTGCTTCTAGTTGAACTATTCCAAGAGGGAGACCTTGAGATCTAGGAGGCACAAAACATCACAAACCTTGAACCACTAAATCTTCCTGATTCAAAGTCCTTTCCTCCAGCTTCATAAAAGGCGTGAGTGATGGGGAAGAGACTCCTACCAGCGGAGCAATAGGGAAATTTCTTGTTGAGCTGTCTGCAAGTTGTGAAGAGAGCTCCACCGAGGAAGGGATGCAGCTTCCTCTGTCAGGGTGGGCTTTACAGGGTGGCCTTTTCATCAATGCAGATGCCCTGATCCTTCGGTAACCCCTTAACAACACTCTTGCTAGTAATTCATTGATTCAAGTTGGCCTTGGCTTATTGTTACTTTGGTCTGTCATGAGTTTCCTATCTGGGTAAATTGATGCGTATATGTTACTTTTCTCCAGGAAAGTCTGTCACACAGCAGTGCATATCTATCTATCTACCTGTCTGTCTGTCTATCTATCTACCCATCTAATTACCTACCTATCTATTGATTTATCTGTCCACATACATATCTATAATAACCATTTGTGTATGTATCTGCATGTGCATGCATATGTTTGTCTTTTCTTCAGCCTTCATCTGAGTGGATGGAAAAGGTCACACTGTGGAGGGTGATGTGCTTTACTCAAATCTACCAGTCTGGCTGTCAATCTCATCCAAGAATACCCTGCTGGAAACATCTAATGTAATGTTGGCTGAATGCCTGGGTACCATGGCTTAGTGAAGCTGACTGGGAATTCCTCCTCGTGGAAGGTTCACTAAGAGACTGGCATGTCCAGAGGTTAAGACTATACTGAAGATGCCTCTGGAGCCAGGCACCAGAGGTTTGTTTGTGGGATCAGGAACTAAATGTGGTATGTTGAGAGGTCATCTAGCATATCGCTTCATGGCTGCCCTTGGGGCCAGGTGCAGCCCAGTAGCCCAGACTGCATTGAACATATTTCCACCATGGTGTCTGTGGCCACTGAAACAGTGAGAGCACCAGATGCCCCACGCGGACCTCAGAGGCTTGTGTGACTTCTGGACTGGGCCAGTATCTTAGGCTTTGGGGAAAGGCATGTGCAAGAGGCCTGCTGGCTTTCCCTGGGGGCAGTTTAAGTTTGGAGTTGAGAAGGGGAAAGTGGAGTTTGGTCCTAAACCTCAAGACAAACACCCATTTCATAGTCAGGAAACACTTGTCCCTTCTTTCTGAATCCAGGGGACCCCATGAGTGGTGGTGATGCACATTTTCTAAGGCAAGAGAGTACAGAATTTATCCAGAACTTGCCATGTGCTGCCTACTTCAGACTACCCTAGGACCACCCTAGGAGTAGCTCTCAGGTCCCTATTTCACATGAGGTAGTAAAGACATGGTGTCACATCCATGGTCACAAATTTCACAAACATCAGCCTCTGGAAAAGGAGATGACCCTGTACTGGAGCCACCTGAAAACTGATGGGTTGTGCAGAATGTCCTCCTATCCCCCACATCCAAGGACTCCTTGGCATGCAGACACCATTTTTTTTCACAACAACAGTTTGTTTTCAGGATTCTCCCCACTCTAGGGCCAGCAGAGGGAAATGGCTCAGCTCCCCAGCAATCTGCGATTTGGGTGAGAAAGACTCCCCATTCTTCAGGCTGCTCTCTAAGGAGCAAGCTTTGCTAACTGGACCTCAGGTGCCAGAGCCCTCCAAATGGACCCTACACATTGCCTCTTCTCAGAACCCCACCAAGTACCCAGAATACCCAGGGGCCCGATCTGGACTGAAACAGCAATTTGGGCTGCATCCCTTATACCCAAACTATCCCTGACATTTTTTTTTAATACTGTTCCTCTACCAGAACCCAATCTTCCTGCCATGAGACAAGGCCTGCAAGTGGGTTTTGATGTGGCTGTTGAATTGAGAACCTCACAGTATGAGGTGTCCTGGTTAGTTTTTATTGTCAGATAGCTACCTCCTAGAGTCGCCTTCAAAAGGGAACCTCAGCTGAGGAATTGCTTCTACCAGATCAGCCTGCGGCTATGTCTTTGAGAAATGGTCTTGATTAATGATTGACATGGGGGGACCCAAGCCCACTGTGGGCGGCACCATGGGCTTGTGGGGGTTAGGGGCTGGGCTGTATAAGAGAGTTTTAACAGAGCCAGTGAACAAGTCAGGAAGCAGCTTTTCTATGGTTTTTGCTTCAGGCTCCTGCTTGAGTTCTTGCCCTAGGTCCCTTCAGGGTTGGACTGTGACCCGGAAGTGTCAAGGTCCTCTAAGTTGCTTTTGGTCATGGTGTTTATTTATCACAGCAACAGAAAGCAGATGAGAATGCGAGCTGAGGCCTTTTCATCTCTTAAACTTCAATCCCTTTTCTATATCTCTCTGCTGCCAGGCTGTGGACTGGAGGCTCCACCGTAGACAGTGGAACCGCCTGCCATATTGTTATTTCTTAGTTACACTATGTGGATCTTATTGCATCACAAGGCATTTTGTTGTCATTTTAATTTTTTTGCTTTATTTTCTTAAACTATTTTATGTGTACGAGGGTTTTATCTGCATGTATGTGTGTGCACCGTGTGTGTACCCAGTGTCTGTGGAGGCCAGAAGAGGGCATCGGACCCCCTGGAACTAGAGTTACAGATGGTTGTGAGCCACCATGTAGGTGCCGGGAATTGAACCCTAGTCCTATGCAAGAGCAGCTGGTGCTCTTAACACTACTCTATCTCTCTAGGCCCTTGTTTGACATAAAGTCTTACTCTCTAACCCAGGCTTGTCTGAAGCATCCTCCTGGCTCAGCCTCAGGCTCGTCAGAGAGCAGTCACCATACGCTTGTTCACACCCATTCTCTGTCTTCTGGAAGCAGGTTTGGAACCATGGGTTCCTGAGGATAGCTACCTGTGGTGGCCAGAGCCATGCACCTGCTCCAGGTTCTGAGTAGGCATGGAGAAAGGAGGTGCTGCTCTGCTTCCTCTTTAAGGGGAAGTTCTGCATATTGGGATGATCCCACTTGCCCCAGCAGTGGTAGGGGTGTGAGGACCAAGTCTGTAGTCAATAAATGAGGACAATGCAGTACAGGTGGTGAGTTAACAGTAGATTAGTCCCCAGAGCTTCCTAAGGAAGAAGACAATGACTTATGTAAACACAGTGGAAAGTGCCATCTTTGAGTGAGGAGAATGCGTTGAGGATTGGATTTGTGCAGCCCTTTCTGGAGATGTGTAGCTGCTCCTCTTGCTGTTGCATTGCACTATGTTTATTCATGAAGTCCAAACCACTGCTCTGTGGTTGTCTCTGTGGTGTCTGAAGGGTCTCATGACAGATCCCACCCTACTCAGTTCCCTGGCCCTGGAAGGTGTCTTGTACTCTTCAGTACATATAGCATGCCCCAGGCCTGCCAAGGAGAATATGTCTCTGCATTGGCCTGGGTGGGCACCCACTCTCTGTCCTACTCAGCCCTGTGGCCGTGGCTGTTCACTCAGGCTGAGATGACTTCCACGGATTTGAGCTCATGTGTTGTAGGGCAGCACACTCTGCTTCTGTGACCCATGAGAGGTATACTGCTTGTATCTGAGAAGCCTAAGGATGCTATCAGTCAGGTTGTGGTACCCTTGGGAACATGACCCCCTTGTTCTACTGAGGAGATTTTAGTTAGGGAACAGTACCTCTGGGTATAGGAGTGGGCCTACCATAATCATACTTACACTGTCTCCTTTGGGTTCACCTGAGGAAATGGTGTTGTTTCAGGGAACCCACCAGAGATGACAATTCAGACACAGTTTATAATCAAATGAAAGTTTTTTTGCCAGCTGGAAGAAAGTATTTGGGAACTAAGTATAGCCTGAAGCACTTAGAGCAGGGATGTTTTAAAGGCAAAAGCCATGTCCCTTGACAGCCACAGGGGGATATGTGCAAGCAAGCAGTTTAACAGAAGCTAAAATAAGCAGTTAGTGAGTGGTGGGGGTGTTGCACAAGCAGACAGTTTGACAGTTTGACAAAAGCTAAGGTAAGTTAGCTGGGGCATCGTAGAATAGAGTTGGGTAATTTTCCACAGAATTTTCCATCTGGGAGATCAAATTCTGGTAAATTGAAGTAGACTCAGCCAGAATACAAAAATTAAGGAACCTCTGCACTATCTTCCCCTGTCACAGTGCCACATCCCCAAGGCAATGATAAAGTCATTAACACATACTGATATTTGTGACTCCCCCTCCCTCCTGCCTGACATTCAACTATTACAGTGGTGTTATCATGCCTATTCTTATTTACCCACTCAACAAACATCGCCCAGTCCAGTCCCCATCCCAATAAGTATGTTGTCTAGAGGGATTGATATGTGAAGGACATTGGGCCCACAAACCATTACATCAGTGAGTCTTCCACCACTATAATAAACACCAAGATATTCTGCTTATAAAGAAAAAAGGTTTATGGTGGCTTCCAGTTTTGAAGGTATTAATGTGTAGATGGTTGGCTTTGTTGTTCTGGCCTGTGAGGGGTGCTCAGGCTCTGCTATCCACTGCCAGGGCACACCCCATTGACGCAAGAGCCTCCCACTAAACCCTACCTCTTAAAGGACCCACCACCTCCCAACAGCGCCATGCCAGGATCAAGCCTTAATGCCAATCTTCAGTGTCATCTAAAATCCAGATGCTATGACCATAATAAGACAAGCTCACCAACATCCTTAGCCTTTTATCTAACCATGCTAAAAATGATGTCTGTTACTGGACTGTAGTAGCACACTCAATGCCAGACTAGGTCTCTTCCTCAGCTTTCCAGGGGCTCGACCATCTATTGACCTGTTTTAGCTGAAGCATTCTCAGGCTGGGATAAAAGAATGGTTTATTTTGAGGTCTGCTGCATCACTGCCTGGTGCTTCAGAGCTGGTTACTCTGTGGTCCCAGCAGAGTGAAGCAGAGACCTGCTTTTGGCAGCCAGTGTCTGAGGTATAATCAGTGGGAGATGACAATTTAGGCTACAGGAAGAGAGAGGCATAAGCTTTCTTGTTTTGCTGTCAGGAGAGCACCCCGGGGCAGAGGTCTGGAGATGGGAAAGCCAGGCTGTGTGGGCTGGAAAACTTTTGTTTTTATTTATGAGACTGATTTGTGTATGCTAAGGCCAATTGGTAGAAATTGGTCTGTTTGCAAACTGGCAGACAGAAAGAAGTCTTGATTTAGTCCTCAAAGCAGAGACAATAGAGAATAGCTTTCATTAGTTAAGAAAGCAGATGCCATTAGCAAGCCTGTTTGTTTGCTTTGTTCTTAAATTCTTAGCTTCTCTCACTGTGGGACTTACAGATAGAGAACAGAAGAACAGGGACTGATCACAACATGGGATACCCCTCCCCCCAACACAATCAGGAGGAAGAATCCCAGTGAGAAAGAGGATAAAGACAGAGACAGGAATGTGGACATGACAGTCTAGGGGACATTTAAAAAGTTAAAGTTCAAAGTCTTTGAAATTGATCTATAGTATATATATACAATGAAAACAGCATCTCCATTTATTAAATGTGTGTGTGTCTATCGGTGTGTGTCTGTGTGTGTGTCTGTGTGTGAGTGTGTGTTTGTGTGTGTATGTGTGAGTGTGTGAGAGTGTGTGTGTGTGTGTGTGTGTGTGTGTGTGTGTGTGTGTGTGTGTGTGTGTGAATGCACACATGTGGGAATGTACCAGAGCTATATACCTCAGTCAGAGAACAACTTTCGAGAGTTAGTTCTCTCCTTCCACCCTGTGGGCTTAGGGCATCCAACTTAGGTTATCGGGCTTGGTGGCAAATGCTGTTACCTGCTGCTTAGCCTGGCTGGTCCAGTAAATACAAACATCTGACTTGTGTAGTTCAGTATGGTGTGTTTCTGCAGGATAAGAGGAGGGGATACTGTGAAAGTGGGGAGGGAGGGAAAGAGAGGAGCTGCGAATAGATATGTTTACTATACACTGTGCATATGTGTTGCGTTTTATAAAAGGAGAGAAAAGGAATATGTTTGGTGGGTGTGCAGTCAGGTGTTGGGGGAGGGGTGCCAGCCTTCCACCTGAGCAACCAGCCACATGACAACAGTATAGAATAGAATAGAGTTAGGGGCTGGGGATTTAGCTCAGTGGTAGAGCTCTTACCTAGCAAGCACAAGGCCCTGGGTTCGGTCCCCAGCTCCAAAAAAAAAGAACCAAAAAAAAAAAAAAAAAAGAATAGAATAGAGTTTATTCAGGGCATGGGGAGGGGAGTTGAGAGGGTAGTAGAGACAGAGGTAGGCAGAGAGGGAGAGAGAGAGAGAGAGAGAGAATATAGAGGCTGTCCATGAGTATGTGGTGAGAGGGGGGAAGAGGAATGGGGAGAGGGGAGTAGGACAAGAGGATAGAGGAAAAGCAAGAAGGCAAGAGAGAGAAGAGGGGGTGAGCAGCCCCTTTATAGTGAGTCAGGCACACCTGGCTGTTGCCAGGTAACAGTGGGGCAGAGCCTAGGTAAATGTCAACAATATGTATGAAATATTGTAGTTTTTTTTTTTTCAGATCCCATTACAGATGGTTGCGAGCCACCATGTGGTTGCTGGGAATTGAACTCAGGACCTTTGGAAGAGCAGTCAGTGCTCTTAACCTCTGAGCCATCTCTCCAGTCCCAATATTGTAGTTTTTAAATGCCTCCCATCTTCCCTTGGTTGCTGAAACTTATTGGGTTCCTGAAGCTTTGCGCTGGTGCTGAGCAGTGGGACAGGTGGGCAGCACGCTCTCTCCTGTAAGAGCTAGAGATGTGACACCAAGTGTTTTTCCTGTCCAGCTAGGTTTCCTCCTGCCCTCAGGGGACTACTTTGAAGAACAAAGTTCTGTTTTGTTTGTTTTTCAGGACAAGGATTCTCGTGTATCCCTGGCTGTCCTGTAGAATTAGCCAAGTCGACCAGGCTGGCCTCAGACTTACAGAGATTTGCCTGCCTTTGCCTTCAACGCTGGCAGGGCAGATGGAGCCTCTTTTGCATGCCTTTGTCCTCAGGTATCTACCCAGTCCAACTCCTCAGAATGGGTTTCAGTTTTCTCACCTGTGAAATGGGGGACATCCCACCATTCCTATGATCACCTCTGGAAGGTGTTCGGTGTGTCATCTGTACCGGAGGCTCCTCTCCCCACAGGGTGGGGTCATACCTCAGAAGCCCCATATTGGAAGTCTGCTGTCAGCTCTGGTGCTGGGAATACAGGTCAGTTTGATAAGAGTATTTGCCTGTCAGGCTCATGTACCTGGGGTTCTATTCCTACCCCTGCCTGTACTGGCCATGATGATGTATACCTGTAACCTAAGCACTGGGGAAGTGGTTGTAAGAAGATTAGAAGTTCGAGGTTATCCTTGGCTATACATTGAGTTAGATGCCCAGCTTGGGGTCCATGAGACCCTGTCCCAAAATAAACAAAAACAACCACAACTACAAAAAGAAGTCTGTCAACTCTGGACCACGCCACCTGTCAAAACTGGTTCCTGAAGGATGCGGCCTTTCTGCTATGTGTAGGGAAGGATGAGATGCCCCAAGCAGTGGCAGAGAATGCCTTCTTAGTTTAGTCTCAAACCAGCTCCCCTTCTTAGGCGGAGCGCGCAGAGACACCCGCAGCCCTACACACCGCAACAAAGGTGCTTTATAAAACCGCCCGGGGCCATCTCAATGTTCAGAACTGGCCCGGGAGCCCAACCTTTGCATCCTCAAATCCCTTTTGCTTCTCTTTGATCCTTGAAGCCAGTCCCACTGTGAGCACCCTCCGGTCCACTTTGCCTCTGACTGAAGAGCCCTGGAGAGAGTGGCCAAGAGAAAGCCGACAGAGCCGGAAGGCAGATCCTGCCTGCTGACTCCTGGCAAAGATTCTCTCCCAGCGTGGTTCTTTGCACCCCAATATCAAACCCCGGAGTTCCGGAAAGGAGGCGACGCCAGTCCCTTCCTGCCTTTTAAAGAGTCCTCTCTTCTCGTCCCCACCCCCTTCTTTAGTAAGTAGAACCATTAGTTTTTATTGACGGGACTAATGCTTTTCATTTAGGGCCAATTACAATAGGAAGGGAGCCGCTTAAGGGTAACTGGGTGATGAAAGGCCCCCATTAGGGAACAAGCTCAGAGGCTGCTGTTTTTCATTTGTAATGCCGGTTCCACATGCGAGTCGTATTTAAGCCATAAACGGTGGCGCCCAGGGAGCACTCGCCGATCGCCTTAGAAACCCAATACTTTTATCAAATCGCCAGATGGCCCTGTATTAGAGAAACCATTTATTTAATTTATCCCCCCCACCTCCAAAAGCTGCTTAGATTCTCAAACATTGGCTTTACCTAGTCCCACAGATCTGCCAGTAGCATCGCTGCTACTGCGACAGCGTTTACTAGTTGGTTCGGCCGCTTCTTATAAAGGCCTCTTTTTTTTTTTTTTTTTTTTTTGGTTCTTTTTTTCGGAGCTGGGGACCGAACCCAGGGCCTTGCGCTTCCTAGGTAAGCGCTCTACCACTGAGCTAAATCCCCAGCCCCAGGCCTCTTTTTTAAAAATAAAAAAATGTCCTTTCCTTCCCCCTCTCCCCTCTCCCCTCTCCCCTCTCCACTCTCCCCTCTCCCCTCTCCCTTCTCCCCTCTCCCCTCTCCCCTCTCCCTTCTCCCCTCTCCTCCCCTCTCCCCTCTCCCTTCTCCCCTCTCCTCCCCTCTCCCCTCTCCCCTTCTTTCCCCTCTCCCCTTCTTTCCCCTCTCCCCTTTCCCCTTCTTTCCCCTTTCCCCTTCTTTCCCCTTTCCCCTTCTTTCCCCTTTCCCCTTCTTTCCCCTTTCCCCTTTCCCTTCCTTCCTTCTTTCCTGTTTTCCCTTCCCCTGCCTCTCCTCCCTCTCTCTGCCTCAGTGCACTCTGGACCCTAGACCCTGAATTTCACCTGTCAAGTCACTGTCCCTGCAGGAGCCACGAGCTGTGACCCTTTTCACAGATTGGAGGGTACACTGGCAGCAGCTCTCAGCTTCTCCAAGCCCAGAAGCTGCCGCAGAGGGATGCCAACGCAGGGCTCTTCACGTGGCTGCAAGTGATTTGCGCCCTACCCTGAAACTCCCAATAGCCTGATGTGTTGTATATTTACACAGCACTTTCCCCTTTAAACCAGAGACTTGGCAGGGCCTGGGATTACATAGAGGATCCCCAGATGATTGTGTGGTGTCTGGGCTTCATGGAAAGTTCTGGCATTCATAGCCATCCTTTTTTTTTTTTCCCCCTTTAAGTTGTTGAAAATATTCTGGTGCTTGTTCTAAAGGGCCAGGTGAGCATGGAGCTGGAGACATAGCTAGGGGAACAGGAGAAAGATGGTTGGAGACAGGGGGTTGGGGTTGAGGGTGGGGTGGTGGGGTGGGGAGTGGGGTGGGGGTGGGGCATGGCCGGAGTGGGGAGGGACACAGGAATGAGGAAGAAAGCAGTTCACCTCTGGAGAGCTGGAGGGGATTGGTGTGGGGAGAACAGGCAGTTGCAAAGGCTGGAATATGCTGGATCCTTCCAGTTTCTTGGTCAATCGACTTCAGTGATGGAGCATTCCCCTGCCTCCTGCTGGAGCTTCATTCTCAGGAACAAGGTACAGTGTGATAGAGGGAGCCAAGGCTGAGCCCAGATGTGATAGGCCTTCCAGAAGCTTCCATTCCAGAGCTGGCATGCAGATGATAGCCCCTCAGGGTGTTATGGGCTGAGAGGTGGATTTATGTCCGCTCTGTTAGCGTTGCTGGCACTGGTCTCCTTTAGAGGTTGGGGACGTTGAGTTCTAGGGGAAACTTTTTCCTCATGACCCAGTGAGAGTATTTGAGCCTCTGGTGAGACTGGTGAGCTAGCCCAGAGCTTCTTTCTGAGAGAAGACAGAAAGACTAGAAGCAGCCCAGCAGGAAAGATGGCCCAGCCTGAGGTCAATGACAGCATGAAAATGGAGACAGTGCTGTGACCAAGTGTTGGCAAGAGGGAAGAGAGGGTGTTCTGGGATAGATTCAGCAAAGGTCAGACTCACTCCACCGCTGTTTAAACCTGCCTGGAGTTTGGTAGGAATGAGGCAGTGGAAGTTCAGGGGCAGGGGTTAGAGCTTGGAGGGAAACCCTAGGCAGTCCAGCCTGGCACTAAGCCTGATTGATGTATACTCCCAGGCTTCCCTTTGCGTGCTTCATGGGCAGATCTGTGCTTGCATCCTGGTCCTTGTGGTGGCATTTATACATGGGACACTGGTGTGGCCATAGGCACATGGAGCAACAGAGCAATTCACTTGGACTCAAGCTGAGTTCAGGGGACAGGTAGGGGGCACATGCTGACAGACCCAAGTGGCTAGCTGCACTTCTTGGTCTGACTGGAAACCTGCCTCAAATATAGCAAGAAGACAACAGGGGGTGGAGTGGACTCAGTGGGGAATGGAAACAGTGCCCTGGTCCCCCTCTGCTGAGACAAGAGGCAAGGAAGGAAATATAGGCCACCCAGAGTTCCTCTTCCTCTTCAACACACTTGAATAGAGTTGGGGAGGAGGCACTCCTGTCAAGAAAGGAAAACCCACAAACCCAAAAGTTGGTGAGACTGTTACCTAGGAAAGAAACCTCCATTATATTGAACTGTAAAAAAAAAAAAAGAACTGGGGAGCACAGATAGCTGATTATGCTTTGATTAATGCTGTCTATCAAAATCAGGTGCTCTTATGGGACCATTTTACATATGTAAATACATATATTTGCGTGTGTATGTATATATGAATGTATATATACACATATATGTATATATGTGTTATATATATTATATAATTGTATACTATATATACATGCATATACATATCATATACATGTGCAATTAGAATTGGTTCTAATGCTCTATCTTTATTTGGTCCCCAAAATTGGGAATCTGCATGTCCAAACACTGAAGATCCCTGTCCCCAGTTGGTTTTTGATTGATCAATAAAGAGCCAAAGGCCAATGGTTGGGCAGGATGAAAGAGATGGGACTTCTAGGTTCCCAGGGGAAGAAGGGAGAAGGAAGGGTCCACCATGAGGAGGGGTAGGACAGACCATGACAGGAAGGAACAGGAGGGAGTAATGGCTGAAACGTAGGTACAAGAAGGAAAGTGGCCTCCAGAAAGGCTCTCCAGAAGTGTCTTGGGCAGCAAAGGTAGGGGGCTGCCCTGAAAGAGTCAGGGCAGCAAAGAAGAAATATAGATTTAGGAGGTGTTAAATCAGGAATGTTGGAGAGGAGTGTTTGTTGGCTGCAGGGAGTTTTAGCAGTACCCAACCATTGAGCTAGTCAAGGCATATCAAAATTAAGGTGGCCGGCATGTATGTGTCTTTCATTCTCGAATCCAGAGGGCTCTGGTTGGTGGCTGGTAGTGTGATCCACCAGGAGCATAGAGCGGATTAACAAAATCACCACTACACATACAGGTACATGTGCATATACACACATTTAGTGCCAAAGTTAAGCCAGGCATGGTGGTACAAGCTCGTGATCTCAACACTGAGGAGGCCAAGACAGGAGGGTAACAGGTTTGAGGTCAACATAGGCTAAACAACAAGACTGTCTCAAAAAAAAGTAGAGATGTTCAAAGCCACTAGTGACGAACTAAAAATCGATTGTGAAAACCTGAAAGAGCTAGAGCATTGGATTGCAAGTCTTTACTGTCTCTTCTGGTTTGTTCGTTTGTTTTGTTTTTGTTTTTTTTTTTTTTTTTTTTGGTTTCTTTCAATGAATGTCCTTAAGCCAGAGAGGCTCATCATCTTGTTGGAACAGTCCACTTTGGGGGCACTCCTTTGTTGGCACAGAAATATTCAGAGTCCTGGCACCTCTTCAGACCTCATCTTTCCATCGTTCTAAAGATGCCAACAGGAATCAGAAAAGAATTGTGGACAGAGACTGGACTTGATAGGCACTTCTGGGGTTGGAATGCTGTTTGGATGCTCAACAGAGGGTATGGGTGTGGGGTTTCATTTCTCAGAACCCTGGAAGACTAAGGATGCCATTGCTGACTTTGCAGGATAACAGGGGCCTGTGGCAGGGGAGAAGGTGGAGTC
The DNA here is from genome assembly GCF_021556685.1 of Rattus norvegicus. Taxonomy (NCBI): domain Eukaryota; kingdom Metazoa; phylum Chordata; class Mammalia; order Rodentia; family Muridae; genus Rattus; species Rattus norvegicus. Next base: position 77,332,913 of record NC_141547.1, read on the forward strand.
TGAAGTAGCTTCCAGCCAGTGGCCTTCTTTTAGCCTGCCTCTCCTCATGAGAAAACAGGAAACATTCACAGAGCTGTTTTGATGCTGACTCAGCGTCATGGTGAAAAAGAGAATATTCAATACAGAATTGGCTGCTGTTGTTTAAGATGATTTATTATGGACCACATCCTCGGGGCCTTTCTTACTGCAAAAGAGACTAGCCACTATGAGGGTGTGCTAGCAGTTTGGAGAAGGCCAACTGCCAGGATCAATGAATGGTAAGACACATGAATGAAGTTAAGCTGAGAAGAGGGTCATTAGGAGGTATGCAGGCATGGTGGCCTGTCTCAGGTGTACCTCAGCCTCCTCACTACTGCATCTCTTGGAATATCCTAAAAGGTGACCTTCCACATCTCTTCCCAGAAAGGTTCCTTATTCTTTCCCTCAACTGTGTTTCTTCTCCTTCCCTTTCTCCCCATCCTTTCCTCCCACTCCACATGTTCCCATTATGATTTTCTGCCATGGGCTCAATATCAATGAAGTCAACTGACTGTCAACTGTTGCCAAGACAACCTTTCTTTCTTTTGAGTTATCTCAGATACTACTATTTTGTCATGGTGATGGAAAACTCACTAACATAGCTTCCTCTGATTCCCTTTGGGGCCTTAGGGTAGAGTAGGGGAAGGCAGCCATCAGGAAGCCACAGCACATGATTTTCACCACACCCCTTGAGAGTAGCAGGGGCCCACACATTCAAATTTTAGAACCAGCTTCACACTCTCTAAACTCTTGGCATCATCATGAAAATGCAGAACTTATAACTGGGATTGTTTGAATTAGTCCACCAACTTGAGGACAAGGGACCCTATAATAAGAGTGTCTGTCCCCTACCTGGATTCCTTGTGGCATGATGGAGCAGGATGAGGTGGGGAAGGAAGAATAGCATTGGGTCTCCCGGTCAGTATTCTTGAATCCTTGCTATGTCCTTAGTTCCCTTTGGGGCCTCAGATGCAAAGATGAAGACAGGACATGCCTTGCCCCCAGTCTTCATTATGGCCACAAGTTACGATTCTAAAAGGTGACCTTCCACACCTCAGGGCCTCTGTGGCCTTGTGTGGAAGTCATTTGTGTAAGTCAGTGGGGTCCTAGTACCAGTTGACTCCAAGATCCCCATTCTTACTCTCCCCTACTCTGTCCAGTGTTCCCAGGGGCTGACACCAATAGGCTGAAAGCTCACAAGGTGCTATCCTCTGGATTCCAGCTGTGTTTGGTTAGTAGAAAGCTCTGGAAGGAGACTGGAGAGACAGGGTTTCTTGCCTTCCTTCTCCACCTCTCTTTGACTCTCCATCCTGGGGGCACTGGACCTACCCTCTAAAAAAATAATTTTTAAAAAGATTTATTTATTTTACTTACATGTGTGCACTGTAGCTGTCTTCAGACACCAGAAGAGGGCGTCAGATTGCATTACAGGTGGCTGTGAGCCACCATGTGGTTGCTAGGAATTGAACTCAGGACCTCTAGGAAGAGCGTCAATGCTCTTCACCACCGAGCCATCTCTCCAGCTCCCAATATTCAACTTCTTACCAAAGTAGGGTATCCATTTCCCTGTAGAGGCCCTAACTGATACAAAGCATTTCTAGATAGATTTAAAAAAGAAAAAGAAAAAGAAAGAAAGAAAGGAAGGAAGGAAGAAAGAGAGAGAAAGAGAGAGAGAGAGAGAGAGAGAGAGAGAGAGAGAGAGGATGGGGAGATGCTTCGGCCTGTTTAATACTTTTCATAGCATGGGAACCTAAGTTCAGATCCCCAGAATCCATATAAAGGCCAGTATACAACTGTAATCCTGGCTCTTGGTAGGGATCCCTGGAGCTCACTGGCCAGCTAATCTAGCAGAATCCCTGAGCTCTGTGTTTAGTGAGAGATCCTGTCTCAAAAAATGAGGTGGAGAGAGAGGAAAACACCCAACATCAACTCTAGTGGTGAGTTTGGTCTACATTGCTTTGGGTCCCATCAGGTTGCTCGCTTTCAGACACCTGCCCAGGAAAACACACACACACACACACACACACACACACACACACACACACACCACACACACACCACACACACACACACACACACACACACACACACACACACACACACACACACACCCCTCTGTGTTGTCTGGAAATCAACAGTTCAGTTCAAAGTGAAGATCAGCAAAGATGAGAGACCCACAAGTGTTTCACCTGAACCAACAACCCTAGCTCAACCGCCACCACTGTCTATCCATTTCTTTTCATACTCACTCCCAACATCACGTGTCCTCCACGGGTCTTGCCTCAGCACCTACATCTGTCTCAGCTGACATCACTTTGCCAATCAGCCTGAGTCAGCAGAAGTGGCAAGAAAGTGCAGCACACTGCCAGAAGGTATTTGGTGCATTTCTCTATGGAGTCCTGACAAATGCAGCTCAAATATGCAATGTAAGGCAGATCAATACATGCATGAAGACTCCTTCATCATGTGTCCTTTCACATGCTTTAGGAGAACATCCTCTCTCTTGTGTTCGCTTCAGCTAAATGTTCCTTCACGTGTTGCCCCAGCAGAACACCATCCAACTGACTTTCCAAAGAACCCTTAAGTTTCCACTTTAAATTGTCCTGTTCCTCGGAGGGCTTCTGGATCAGATCTGAGTGTACAGACTATTGGTTTTTGGCTCCTAAGGAAGGTCGCTGGGAAGCCCACAAAGCTGCCACCACCATCACCAAAATCCAAAGACCAAAGGAATTCAGACTGTGTCCCCAAGAATGCCAGATGGAGATGCCCCCAGGAGGACACACCTCATTATAAACACGACATTCCATAGGCTATTTTCACTTTGTCTCAATCCATTTAAACCATTATTTAGATAGGAAAATTATATTAACATCCAAATAACTCAGCAAAACATTTTTTCCTGTAATAAAATGGTGAGTTAGGAGTTTCCAGGATCATTTCAAATAAGTCCTATGAACTGTCAGAATCAAATACATGTATGTCAACAAAAGCATTGTATGGTCTTGAAAGGGGCTTTCTAGATTCTTCTTTTGTGAACAAATCTATATTGTCACTTGTTTCTCACATGAGCCCTGGTTTGGCCTTCTTTGAATAGCATCATCTCTCAAGAAGGAAAAAGTTAGCCAAAAAGAAAAAAAAAGAAAAAAGGCAGGAAGGTTGTTGTCAGCTAACAAGACTGTCAGTCAGCTACTGCTGTGTGGACAAATCCCTTCATCTAAGCTGGTAGCTTCAAATAACAAATAACAGGTAACTGGGGGTTGGGTTAGCTAGGCTGTGCCCAGCTAGAACATTCAGGGGACAAATTTGGGATGACGTTGGTCATCCCAGTACAGGTGTCAGGACTGGAGAGATGGCTCAGTGGATAAGAGCACTGGTTGTCCTTCCCAAGGACCCAGGTTCAATTCCTAACACCCATATGGTAGCTCGCAATGTCTCTAACTCCAGTTCCAGGAGATCTTACACCCTCAAGTAGACATCGGTACAGGCAAAACACTAACACACATGAATAAATCTTTAAAATAAATCAGCAAGTACAGGTGTCAAACAGGAAGTGGGCAGTGTGGCCCTGATTGTGTGATGGCCAGTGTGTAAGTGTCCACTTGCCATAACCTGGAATCAAGTGAGAAGAGAGCCTCAGCTGAGGAATTGTCTAGATCATCTAGGGCTGTGGGCATGTCGGTGGGGGAGCATTCTGGTAATACCTGATGCAGGAAGACCCAGCACACCATGGGTGGCACCATTCCCTAGGCAGGGGGACTGACCAGTGAAAGACAGGAAAAAGCCATTTGAGGGCACTCATTCTCTTTGATCTTGACTGTGGGTATGGATGTCAAGCTCTTGCTTCAGTGACATCTATGCCTCAGTAGACTGAAGCCTGGAGTTGGAGGCCGAGTTAACCCCTTTTCTTTTTCTCTTTCTTTCTTTTTCCTCCTTTTCTTTCTTTCTTTCTCTCTTTCTTTCTCTCTTTCTTCCTCTCTTTCTTTCTCTCTTTCTCTCTTTCTTTCTCTCTTTCTTTCTTTCCTTCTTTCGTTTATGTAGATATTTTTACATCATGCCCAGGAGACCAGAAGAGGGTGTTGGATCCCAAGAACTGGATTTACAGGCAGCTGTGAGCTGCCATGTGGTTGCTGGGAATGGAACCCAGGACCTTTGTAAAATCAGCCAGTGCTCTTAACCACAGGGACACCTCTCCAGTTCCAGTTCAGAGTGTTGTCACCTAAACCGTAGAAATGACACTAAAGCAGGTAGGGAGCCAGAGTAGAGCTCTAAGCCAACCTTGATAGCTGAGCCAGTGGCATGAAACCAGTGAGGTTGATGGCGAGAGCAGAAGAACAGAATGGGTAGGTGTGGGAATGCCCCCAAGGGTCACCCTACTCTGAGACACAGGGACAGTGAGAAGCCAGAACCGTTCTATGATTCTCTGTGACTGTCTGAATGAGATGCTGCCACATGGTCTCTAGGACATTTGAATACTTGGTCCCCACTCATGGCTGCTGGAGGAGGACTAGGAGGCATGGCCTTGCTGGAGGAAGTTTGTCACTGGAGGTGGGCTTTGAAGTTTCAAAAGACATTTAGAGTGGCTCTCTTCTTTCTGCTTCCTGTTTGTGGTTTAGAATGTAACCTCTCAGCTGTTACTCTGCTGCCTTCTACCTGCGACCTTTTTCTCAGCCACCATGAACCCTCTGGAACCCTGCGGTGGTTTGAAAAAAAGAAAAAGGTGCCCTTAATCCCATAGGAGAGCCATTGCTAGGAGATGTGGCCTTGTTGGAGTAGCTTTGCTGGAGGAAGTGTCACTGGGGACAGGCTTTGGGGTCTCAGCTGCTCAAGCCAGGCCCAATATGGTGTTCTCTTCCTGCTGTCTGCCCATCTGGGTAAAAAAAGAAACAAAAAACAAAAAACAACAACAACAAAAAAAAAGCCCTCAGCTCCTTTCCTAACACCGTGTCTGCCTGTGCATGGTCATGCTCTGGCCATGACAATAATGGACCAAGTCTCTGAACCTGTAAGCCAGCCCCATTTAAATATTTCCCTTTATAAGAGTTGCTGTGGTTATGGTGTCTGTTCACGGCAATAGAAACCCTAACTAAGACAAGCTATAATTCCCAAATAAACTCTTCTATAAATTGCCTTGGTCATAGAGTTTTAATAACAGGAACAGAAAAGTAATTAATCCAGTGTCCCTGTGGTGGGCTGCGAGGCAGTCAGTCGTGCATTCTTCAAAAGCTCTGAGGTAGTGACTGTATCAGGATTCTGCAGAGGAACAGAGCCAGTGGGACGAGCATATATCACAAAGGGATTCGGTAAGCGGACTTATGCAATATGGGCTGGGGAGTTTGGATCTCATGTTGGAGACTTGGAGGATCCCTAGAGAGCTGAGGTGTGAAGTCCATTTGGGAGGCTAGAAGAAGCTTGGCCTGGGTCTCCTGTTAGGAAAGAACAGCAGCAGCTGGGGCAGATGTCCTCCCTCAGCAGGGAAGAGGGCAGACAGGTAAGCTGCCTTTTCTTCTAACTGCTTTATACCTCAGCCTCCTGCTAGAAAGTGTTGTCCACTCTGAGAGGGTGGCTCTTTTCTCCTCCGTCAACCCTCTCTGTAAAGCCCTCTCGGGTATAACCACAGATGTGTCTCCTGGGTGATTTCAGGTGCCATTAAGGTGATGACACAATCAGTCATCACAGCAGTAGACCGTCAAAGCTAAATTTCACCAGTGAGCCTAGTCTTTAAGTAGCTCTGGCTGTTCTGGATCCATGTTCCAGCCTGGTCCCACGCATCAGAACTGAGAGATCTTCTCAGTCTCCACAGGCCCCACTGCTCTCTGTTGGCTTTGGACATCCTGTGCTGGACAAGCGAGGGGCAGCCAGAGGAGATACGATGTTGGACAAGGCAGAGTCGTGAGCGGACTTGAGGCTTCTCGTCCCCAAACTAGAAGAAGGGCTCAGTTGATAACCTGGAACTTTAAAGACTCAAGGATGCTTTCCCAAGCTTCCCTTCATGGCCCTTAGTACAGCCCTAGGGTACAGGAAGAGGGACTTAATACCAGACTGCACTGGAGGAAGGGCTGCTGCTGGCATTTGTGAGCAAATTGTAGATAGTTGGGACAGTCTGTAGGAAGAGCCTCAGGCCCATGATAACATCCTATGATGGAGGAGGGTAAAAGACGAACAGTAGGAGTCAGTTCTCTCCTTCTACCGTGTGAGTTCCAGGGATCAAATGCCGGTCACCGAGATCCGTGACCTTTGTTCGAGGCGGGTCACCTCACCGGGAATGGATCCCAGGTTCCCTCAGGTTGCTGCGTGACCTTCAGTGAGTTGCACAACCTGTCCACACACCTGTTGCCCCATCGTGTAATGATGGTCAAAAGTAAGGATTTATTGCTTCCTTCTGTGAATGGAGACAGTTTCTCAGAAATCCTGCCCTGAGGGGTGGTAAAGTACAATTGCCTAAGAGAGATACTACAGGACAGGTGGAAGGCCTGCAGCTCTGTCTGTTCTTTTGACATCATGATGAGATGTTGTCATTGACAATATTTACTCTCCAGAACTGAGTGGGGTGGGGGGAGAGCTGCAAAATAATTTTCCTAGTAGTTGAGTCAAATATTTGTAATGTTGAACTCCAGGTCAGATATGCCCAGGCCTCAAGCAGGGACAGGGTGTAGAGCTGGGCCCAGGCTTGCCTCAGTTGTTCTGTCTTTTATGACCCAGATGTTCTCCCAGGAGATAGCCTTGCAGACCACCAGGGGCTCAGACCATGCTAGGCACTTGGAGGTGACATCAGCAGAAACAGGATCCTGGCCTCTTCCTTCAGCCTCTTGCTGTGGAGGACCATAATACCAGGATTATCCTGTGTTCCTTGCCTAGGCCAGCCTGGGCAGTGCTTGACTGCTGTATTGAGGGACTGGATCTGTTCAATTCAGCCCCTGGGGTGAGAGGAGCAGGCTTAGTCCAGCACTCTGGAGATCTATCCAGCTGAACACAGCTGGGTGACACCTTTCACTGCCTAGTGTCATGCAAGGGAACTGCTCTCCCTCCCTCTCCTGTGAATCCAGCAGCCAGGGTCATGCTGGCCACCACCCTGGGTAAGAGTAAGCATGGGCCCCTCTACTATTACAGCAAGCCATGTGATGAAGTTTCTTCCTAGGACACCAGCATCTTGCCCTGAGAAGGGGTTAGGCTTCATTCCAACTCTTTCTCGTGTGTGTCTGTGTGTGTGTGTGTGTGTGTGTGTGTGTGTGTGTGTGTGTGTGTGTGCGCGCGTGCGCGCGCGAGTGCGGGCGTGCGTGTGCGCTGTATCTGGTTTATTAACTCAACATATGGGTAAAATAAGAGCCTCTGGATTGAGGACCCTTTACTGTTCCCCATCACAGAGAAGGGATAGGAAATAACCACTGGGCATCCCTTTGCCTAGCTCAATTGGTTCTCAACCTTCCTAATGCTATGACCCTTTAATACAGTTCCTCATGCTATGGTGACTCTCCAACCATAAATTATTTTCGTTGTTACTTCATAACTATGATTTTACTGTGGTTATAGATTATGGTATAAATATCTGTGTTTCCCAACGGTTTTAGATGATCCTTGTGAAAGGGGTCTCGACCCACAGGTTGAGAACCTCTGACTTGTAGGACCACGATCTGAGGTCCCTTCCACTCCCCTCTTCCCCGAATCCCCTCCATGAATGATCAAGAAGGACCCTTGCCTCTGCTTCCTAGAGCTGGCAGAGTCCTGTTCACACCAGGAAGTCCTCTGAGGGGCAGGGTTTGGGAAACCTGAGTTGACGGGATGGACACCCAGATACCTAACTGCGAGGGGCATCCTGGTCCAGGCCATGTCACTCCTTCTGTTCAAACAGCCTCAGCTCAAATGTTGCAGCCTGAAGTAACCTCCCTATTACGTAGTGATGTCTCCTTTGGGCCTGGGCTAGGGAGGACTACACACTCCCCTCTGGTTGGAGAAATGCTCTCTCTTCAGAGCTCCTCCTGCCTCAAGGCAGGTGAAGGTCTCTACTTTCACCTATAGGCCATCTGGGCCCATCAACTGAACAGCACCTGCCACTTGGGAGTTAAGAGCGAAAAGGAGAAAAATACAACCAAAATCCAGGGCTCAGAAACTGCCCAACCAGGGCAGAGAAACTGGGACACGGCAGATTTCTGGAGGCCATATTTTACTTGGAGCATTTCCTTCATGTCTGCTGCAGCCATGAAGCATAATATATTAACTGCCCAGTTTGGCAGGACAGCACCGTGCACTTGTAACGAGCATGTGGTAAGACATCATGTAGATCTGGAGGCCTGTAAAGCTTGACCTTATAAATCTGTGCACATCAGCTGCACACAGCAGCCTCCCATGTGGTGAACGTCACAGACTTAGAGTTCTTTAATAACGGAACAGCTGCCCCCCACCCACGACCCCCCTTTAATACTCCCAAGTTTCTATTTCTCATACAAGAATCCCTGATGAGGATATAGGACCCTTAGGGCTAAGTGCCTTACAGGTGCCCTTTAGCATAAAGTGCCACCCTGTCACTGTTCCCTCCTCTCCTGCTTCTTGGTCAGGCAGGGTTGCCTCTGTGCTGGGTGCAGGTGTGTCAAGCCCAGTGCCTTGTGTATGTCAGGTAGGTGGTCCTTCCTTCCAAACCCATGACTACTCACTGTAAATTAGGGTTTGGCAGGTTTTTTTTGTTTTTGTTTTGTTTTGTTTTGTTTGTTTGTTTGTTTGTTTGTTTGTTTTACAGAGGACAAGACATGGTTTCTTGAGCCATCCATCCGGTGTTGCAACTCCTTGCTCTGCTGCTTTGAGAAGGAAACACATAGATGATAAATAAAGGAATGGATGCTGGTGTGCCAATAAAACCATTCATAAAAACAAGTGTCTTCGCTTGGCCCTGAGGCTGAGTTTATTAGGCTCTGCTTGGAATGGTAGGTGCCTAAGTGGCCAGTGTACTGGTATTTGCTCCCTGGGGGATTCACAGGGTCAGCCCCAGGATTTGTACTGACTACCCAGAACTCCCAGCAGGGAACGTTGAGCTCCAACAGTGTGCAGACAGTCCCCCTATCCCTCTCCGGGAAACTGGGACAGTTGTCACTGTTCTCATACATTCCACTGCCCCACCCCACCCCACCCTGCATCCCCACTCTGGCAAGGAAACCCAGATTTGGGAGTTAAACCATTTCCCTCGGTCCAAAGAACAACTTTGGTAGCATTTAAAGTAGTTTTTCTGGGCTCCAAGGCACAGGGGGAAAAAAAGCTGGAAAACAGATACCCTAGTAAAGGTTCAATCTACGACACTGGGTCCTTTGCCTCAGGACAGTAGGCTCTGATGCTGTGAGTACCTTCTAGAATTCTGAAGCCTGGATGTGGCTTCACTTTGTGGCTTGGGTGACTAAATTCCACTGCCACCGATCTGAAAAAAAATAAAAAAATAAAAACCTCCCTGTAGTATTGCCACAAGGACTAAATAAAACACGTGGGGAACTTCTTGGGAGGCGAAAATACTGAGTAAATGTTAGTTTATCTAATTTTCCAGAAGAGTCCGGGCAGTAGATGTGACAGCCGTTTTCTCTGAATTAAAATCCTTTCCGTTGGCATCTCCCTCCATAGTCCCCAGTTTTGGCACGCGCCTTCCACAGGTGGAGCCAACTGTGATGCTGATTAAAATCCCCCTCCCGCCCGCCCGCCCGTAGCTGTAGCTGAAACCGGTGGTGAGCTTTGCTGGCCCCGCCGCCCCCACAGGGAAGGGCTTTGAGCCTTTGGAGGAGACAGGCCGGTGCAGGGGGCAACTCCCTGCCGGCCCCTCAGAGGAGGCTCCCGGCAGCATGGGGTTCTGTTTAGGGAAGCCGGTTCTCTGTCTGGGCAGATGGCCTGCAGGGACCGGGGCTCCGCTGATCTGGTTTCAACTAATTCTATTAAATGGAAAGTTCTGTAAAGCAGATTCCTACGCAAGCCTCTGTCCACATGGTGATTTAATCGAGTAAATTAAAACATGGTTGCTCTCTGTCCCCCTTGTTTTTTGCGGTGGTGGCCCTGTAGGGAATCCAGTGGGGAGGAGGGGAGGCCCTGCTTGTGTAGGGGCTTTTGGCTGCAGGCTATGTCGGGAGCCCTTGGCCAGAGACCAAGCTCAAGAAAAGCAGCCTGGGGACCTGCAGAGAAAGAGCTAGAGCAGTAGGTTTTATGAGTGACTTCTAGCAATCCATTTACCCCGTCGAGGTGCAGAGAGAGACTAACCAAGGTCTCCCAGGACCAGATACCAGTAGAAACTGGTATCCACCAAAAGCAAGCCAAGGAAGAAGACCTAGGAGCCAAGAGGAAGTGTGCACTCCTGCTATAAGGAGACACTTGGTTCCTGGAAGTGCAGCGGGGAGCCTAGGCAGGGGTGTGGTTGTGGGTGGAGGTGTCTATGTGACATCTCACATCCTGGGAGGAAGATGGATATCTGTTTTCCTTTTCACTCGGCAAGAAACACTTCCTTCTCTCTATCCTTCTGTGATTATGCTGCCCATACTATAGGGAGTCTCCTCTTCCCATTTGCAAAGACACTATCATTGTTCTGTGGCTTTCACAACTCTTCTCTCAAGGACTAGAGCTTTGTACAATGGTGATCTCACCATCTGTGGGACAGACAGAGTAAAGGGGAGGGGGCAGGACCCAAATTCTGATCTTTTGGGGCCCCCTTTCCTCTCCAGTGACTCCCGAGGATGTCCACTAGCTCCTCCAGCTCTCTTATGCCAAGCTGGAGCTGGGCGATACTTGTAAGAAGTGCTGGGGCTTGTCATTCCTCCCTGCCACATCGAGAGGCAAAGACGGTTGCCTTCTGTGTTCAGTTTGCACTGTATTCCTGCTCAAACATGCCTCAGTTGGGTGTGGTGGTACACACCTTTAATGGAAGCAGAGGCAGGCAGATCTCTGACTTGGAGGCCAGCCTTGTCTGCAGAGTGAGCTCTAGACTCCTGGGATCAGCCAGGCAGATGTTAAGGTCGCCTCCATTTTGTGTCTTAGGACCAGAGACAGTAGCTTCACAAACTTCGAAGCTCAGCTTCACATCTGACTGTGCAGTCTTCTGAGGTGGGCATCCCCAGCTAGGGACTGAACAGCTTGTTAAGGAGATAGAAAAGAGGTCTGGAGCTGGTGTAGGATCCCTAGTCCTAGCTACAGGTAGAGAAATGGGGCTCGATACCCCTTCCCTTCTGCCACACCCTGCATATCCTCCAGAGGTCTGTGGGGTTGGCTGATAACCAGGCTGCTCAGGAAGAGGGTACCTAGACTTGTGGTGGGGGTTCTTCCCACAGAGGCAGTGTCTCCTGAGAGCTGCCAGCACCCCATCTTCAGGCTCCAGTTTCTACCTTCTGGCTGTGAGGATGCTGAGGAGGGCCAGCAGCATTTTTGGGGGAATCAGGTTGACTCAGCTCTTCTGGGAGACACTTTAAATATGGCTGTCCATGTCCTCTCCTGCTGGGGTTCACCTGCTGAATTATAGGGGCTCAGCTAACTTCCTCCTATTATCAGACCCCAAAGCATTCTCTGATTGTATTTACTGCCACTCAAGGGTCATCCAGGCAGTCTTGCCAGCCAGCCTGTTCCAGATTGCCACCTGTCATTCAGCAACCCTCTGTTCTTCCCAGTAGCAAATGTGTTTTCTTGAGAATGTACATGGTGTGCATGCGTGTATTTGCATGGATATATGAACGTGTCTTGAAGTCTGAGGTTAGGAGTCTTCCTCAATGTTCCCCACCTTATAGATTGAGGAAGGGTCTCTCTCACCAAACCCACAGCTAGCTCTTTGGGTTCTCAGCTTGTTCAGAGGACCATCTCTGCCTTCTGTGCACCGGGATTATGGGTAGCTTCCATACACACCTGGTTCTTCTGTAGGTACTTGGATGTAAGCTCAGGTCCTCATGCTTCAGTGTTTTGCCCACTGAGGCGTCTTTACATCTCGAGCTTGTGCACTGGGTTGTCCTGCACAGGGAGCCAGGGAACATCCATGGCTACAGGCACACCTCTCCTGGGGCATACGACTAAATGTATGTGAACGTGGTCCCCTGGGTCCCAACCAGATGGTTAAGTTCCTGCACATTCTTAGGAAACAAGCTGAAATGCAGTATTTACGTATGACAGTGTGGCTATTGGAAGAAAATCACCAAGCCAAAACCAGCAAGACATTAGATGGTAGCAGGTGAGGAGTCAGAGGGTATCCTGTTCAAATCCATCCTCTGTGGGGGGGGGGGGGGATGGGGGGGATGGGGATTTCCAGGAAGAACAGCATCCTTCCCCATGTGACATCAGGGCCTTGGAGCAGTGTAAACCAAAGAGAGAAAGAACTGCTCCATATAAGCCAAGACCCGGAACAGCTGGGTGCCGGGTGACACACAGAGTCAAGACCAATGAGGAACCAGCTTCCACAGAGGGTAGAGTACTTTCACAAAGGGGTCCAAAGTCTGTCTCACTGCACAGGAGTGTCCCTTTGTAGCTGAGGGGATTGGGCTCTTGGGTGCTTGCTTATCTGGAGCACTGGCGAAACAGTGGCTGGTGAGAGTTTATAATATATGAGTGCCAAGACACTCATCGAATTCACCAGGAGACAGGGCCTTGGGTTTAACCTTCAAACAGCCTGCAAAATCCTAGCAAGACCCTGAGCTTCTCCATGTGTGGTAGCCCTCCAGCAGGGAACTCCACACCAAGGAAAAGCAGCACCGGTGCTCTGAGATGACACATAGCACAGCAGTCACAGACACGGTCTGTGAGCTAGGACATTTTAGCATCTAATGGCTGCTTTCCACTGTGTGGCCCCAGACAAGTTCCCGGACCTCTCTGAGCACCAGCGTCCTTATCCCAGACCAGAGGATGCTGGGATAGAGCATCTTAGACTCAGCATAGAGACCAGAAGTAGATGCAGGGCCAAGTCTATGTACCCTGGAGGACAGTGGTTCTCAACCTTCCTAATGCTCTTTAATCCAGTTCCTTGTGTTGTGGTGGCCCCTACTATAAAATTATTTCATCGCTGCTTCATAACTAATTTTGCTACTGTAAGGAATCATAATGTAGTTGAAATACAAGCTCAAAAGAGTTGCAATCCACAGCTCGAGAACCTCTGGTCTAGAAGGAAGGCTTCTTTGCACCTTTCTGTGGGCCACACTGGATTCTGCCTATCCAGACTTTAGTATTCCTATCCTTTCTTCCTACAGCATGTGTCCTGGCCAGGGAACTGGTCAGTGTCATTTGACAGGAATAGTTGTTGTCTGTTACTGGAGCATTTGCTTCAAATCTCTCTGCTGGACCAAAGCTAGCCATGATTGACAGCATTGAAACCACCCTTGTTCTCCTATCCTCTTACCTGGTCCACAGCGAGCCTAAGAGCTCCCAGTTATTTCCAGGCCACCAGGATGAGGGAAGCTGGGAAGTCCATGGCTTCGCTGCTGCTTCCCAGATGGCTGTGGAGTGCATTCTAGTATGGTGAGAAGACTGCCCAGCCAGTCCCTTTCAGGAAGCCTCACCACCACAGTGCTAATTCTGCAGGCTGTCATCGTTGGGCATCACTGAGTGCTGATGGCCAGCAGAGTGGGTGTAAATAGAGTCAAGATTTTGCTCTACAAATGCCTTGGCGCACAGCTGCTCCTGGGAACAGCCCCCCTTGTCCTTGCCATGTTTGCAGCGGCTTCTAATTGGCCTCATCCTGACCCAGCCTTGGAGAGAGGCCCTAGCCGGTCTCTGCCATGGTGAAAGGCAGCAGATGGAGTTCGGAGCACCCCTGAGCATCACTTACTGGGTGCGGAAACTGGCAGAGGCTGACGTTTGGAAGACAGCAATCCAGAGGCCCAGCTCCGTCACTTTAAAGTTCTGCCTAGTGCTGGGGACAAAACCAAACCAAACCAAAACTTTCCCTCTTGTCAAATTTCAAGCCCTGAAACTTACCACCGCACATACTTTTGGAGCCTCGCGTTTGATCCGTTTTTAATTAACTCATTTTGAAGCTTTCATACTTTCCCTCAAAATATTTTATTGGCATTTCATTAGCATTGTCTTCCCCGGGCAGGCGGCGATACAGCCAGCGAGGGTCACCCAGCAACATGGCTTGGCATTTGGACACGCTTTTGTTCCTGTCTCCCTGCCAGGCCTCTCTGGGGCCCATGCATTTACTGTTAAAATATTACAGAGGCCCACACCCGAACGACCATAATCCCTCCTGCTAGACTGTCTCTAATTGATTTAATTAGTCATAATTGCTCAGCTGGGTTTGCGCACATACTTGTGTATGATTATGGAGAGAGGGTGGGACCATGGTGAGTGCTGGGTCCCTGTCATGGTTAACAGGAGTATCTCAGAGACACCGGGGACTTCACGTAGACATTGGGATAGCACACTTAGAAACTTAAGCTTTTAGAGTAGAAGTTTTGTTTTTCGGTTTTTTTTTTTTTTTAAGATTTATTTATTTCATGTATTGAGTACACTGTAGCTGTCTTCAGACACACCAGAAGAGGACATCGGATCCCATTAAAGATGGTTGTGAGCCACCACGTGGTTGCTGGGAATTGAACTCAGGACCTCAGGAAGAGCAGTCAGTGCTCTTAACCATTGAGCCATCTCTCCAGCCCTAGAGTAGAAGTTTTAACATGGTGCTCCCTTGAATGTTTGGGAAATTAGTGGTCTTGATGTCGGTGAGGTTTAAAAACAAAGAACTGAAATCATGAAGAAAATAAGGAAGTAAGGCAAGGCAGATGGAAACAGAAGCCATCTCCCTATCCTCCCTTCATCCCCGGAGTCCATGTGCCATAATCAGTGGACTCACTAACCCCGTCCTGCCATAGAGCTAAGGTACTTTGGAAAAACAGAACCTGTTAGCAGTATCTGTGGGGACCTAAGGAAATGCCAGAGGATGCAGAAGCCAATTCCACCACCAGGAGATGAGATGTCATCAACAGAAAGGTCTCTAATTATCCCCATACGAGTCTCCTTAATTAATTCAAGCCGAGTTAGTGATACGAGGTCGTGTGCTTCATGGGGCAGCTTCCTGGTGACTAATATTGGAGGTCATAAAAGAAGCAGACATGTTCTCGCTTCCTAACAGTCCCCAGGTTCCCTGTTGTCCCAGCCTCAACCCAGCTCACAAATGACCTAGCTGCTGCCTCTGATGGCTAAGAACACAGCAGGTGAGGATTCCAGAGGCTTCTGCAATGTTGGTTGTATGTAAAGGCTTTTGGTTTATCTGAACATCGTGTCCAGCCAGGAAACTCCAGGAGACCTAGCAAGAGAGAGGCCATGAGCTTCCTGGAGAAGAGAATGGGTGCCGGGAGCCAAAGTATTGGGAGTGAGGGTCTGCTGTGCGGTGGGGGCATTGACTGCACAGTCCTAGGTCCTGGTCCAACTTCCTTCTACCTGTTTCTGGGTCTCAGGAGTGATGTTTGAGCATCTCAGCTTGGGTCTGTGTTCGTGTGCGTCAAGGCCATGGTTTTGGAAGCAGGTGAACCACGGAGACTGGAAGGAGGCCTAGAGAAGGGTAGGGGTGTCGAAGAAGCCAAGGGGAGCAGTGAGCTTTCCAGATTCTGAACCATCTCAGCTCTTGATGACCCTACAGAGAAACATTTTACAAGTCACAGCTTCGATCAACTCATGGGGAGTTATTAAATGAACCTCTAGGCTATGCCTGGGGAAATAGAAGCTGGGAGGACCAAGGGGACCCAGGACCCTGACATTTTCTCCTCCTCCTCCCACCAGGGAGTCTCTAGGGCAGAACTGCTTTAATCTGAAGAAAATCCTAAAATAGCCCTGAAGACGATGAGAGGATATTAGCTTAAATTCACCCCCAGGGTGACTCACAGGACCTTTTCTAACAAAAACACAGGAATGATTTTTAGAATCTAACCAATGTTACCCAGCTCCACAGATCTCCAGAACCTCAGGCAGTCTGCCGCAGCCTCTGCCAACAGAGGTGCCTTATCAGAAGGGTGTAATTACATGTATTTATACACATAGATTCTGAGGGGGGTAGGGGGGCTCCCAGGATGGCGCTGGAGCCAAGAAAAAAAATAGGAGAAAGAAAAGAAAAGAAAAAGGCTTCAAAAGTCCTGACAATGCACCATTCTTCACGCAACAAAGCCATTACAATAGCCAGCCTTTGATCTTGCCGGCTCCTGTTGCCAATTGTATTTTGTCACTGCTGGGCTGTCACCCGCGAGGGAACACTTTTGAATTAAGCAGTCCACAGCAATTTAGTTTGCACAGGCTTTGAAGTGCCACCATCAGTCAGGCCAGGGCTAACTTTTTTCATTAAAAAATTTTCAACTTCTCTAAGGGGGCTTTTTGACTTTTTTTTTTTTCTAAGCCTGCCGGGGCAGTTAGATAAGTTGAGCCTCCAACCCGTGGCCCCTAGACATCAAAAGGCCTCGGCCGAGTCCTGCTGGAGGCAGCCATCATTAAACCCTAATGGAGTGCTTCATTAGGGTCGCTTCAAAGGCTGGGTTTACAGACTGGGAAACTGACTAATTTACACATTGTGGGAAAATTGCTACCAGCTCTGCCCACACCCCAGCGGGGGACAGACGCCCTCTTTCTCTGAGAGGTGGGAACTGCACACGCTACCCTTTAATTGCCAGCCAGTCTTTTCAAGGCAGCCCCAGCCCTCAGGCTCTGTCCTAAAGTTCAGAGGGCCTGACAGAGCCTGTATCATCTGCCCACCATCCCTAGTCCTGTTTGTCCAGCATCAGTGTGGGGCAGACATAACCATAACGTATAGGCTTTGGAGCCCAATACTCCCAAATGAGCTTGGTTGTCGATCCCAACTCTGATCTGATCAGGAGACAAATGTGGGCAGGAGTGGATGCCATCTGAGCCTCAGTCCCCTCACCTGAAAAATGGGTATGGCTGATGCACTTCCCATGGGAACTCTCAATAACATGATGCCAAAGGGAGTGCAGACCTCATCTTCCTCACTTACCTTGTCCTACCTGGCTCTCTTTCTGGGACTGTTGATCCAGAACTGTGACCCACAAGGACAGCAGTGTCTGCCTCTGTGAAGCCAGGCTACTTCCTCTGCGTTTCAGGAACCCTTGGCCACGGCCTTCAGGACAGCGCGACCTCATGCACGTTCCCTGTGCTGTGTCCTTTGTCACAGAAACAGTTTGGAACAGGCAAAGTAAAGTATACTGTCTTCTGGGACACTTCCCCGTGAACCTGCAAACTGGGCCAGTTTAATATACAATGTGATCCCCAGAGAGTCTGGCATAGAGAGCTGGCTCTGTCCTCATGGGCTAGATGGCACCAGCCACATTGCCTGCCTTCTTTGGGCAGCAGAAGCCACCTAGACTTGAGAATTGTAGGGGATGGGGTGCAAATCTTCCTATCCTGGAGCACATGCCTGGAGCTCCTCTCCAACCCTGTGGCACTGATGTCACCAGCAGGGTCTCAGGCCACTCCCACCAAAGGAATCTGTTTTATCACCTGAGCCAGATGACCTGGGTACTTCCGGGACAGGGTTGAAGGACCCCCACCCCCAAGCACCCAGTAGATTGCTATTTCTCAAGCCCAGTAATTTTGACTTCAGAAATTCAAATCTCTCTTGAGTCCCGTGCCTGTTGTTCAATGGGAATCTCTGTGTTGTTCACATGGCGACAGCAGAGCATGCTACTCATCCTTCCCAGTGAGGAGGAAAGGAAGCATCCTGACACCGTGCAGTATAAAGGCCACGTGCTGGCATGCCCCAATCCCCATAGGTAACTATTAAATAACTGCTGTCAGTTGAGCTGACTGTAAGAGAAGGGAAAGGGCCTACCCAAGGCCACACAGCCCATACATGGTTCCTTGTGAGAATCCTCATCCCTACCCACTCCGGGCCACACAGGGGAAGCCGGATGTCCTATTCCTATATGCCCCAGCCACTAGGCTGGGTAGGAGGGGACCCCAGGGTGAGCTGTTTGCCCAGTCTTTTAGCACAGTCCCATCTCCCTCCCACTTTCTATTGGCTGATCTTCCTAATTACAGAGAAAAAATTTCTATAGTCACTTCCTCTACTCAACCTTTCACTTAAAAAAAAAAAATCACCTCCCACCCCTCAGTTCCCAGCCTCTCCGGGAAGCGCCCCGGCCGCAGGCAAGCATCGCTCGAACCACTTAGCAAACCGCAAATTTCAGAGGCCTCGGCACATCTGCGTTTTATCAGCTTTTTCCGGATAGTATTACCCCAAGCAATTGTCTGCAGATCGGCCGACAGCTGAGACGTTCAAGCGCTGAATTACAGAGAAAGGGCCGGAGATAAAGCCAAGCACATGTATCCCATCAAAGTAATGAAAGCAGCCTGCCGCCAGGCCGCTTCGCTGCCTCCTTCCGAGCCGCCCAGCCGCTCTGCAGGAAGGCTGATTAACCCTTGCGAGGTGGGGGAAGAAGAGCAGGGGTCATTCAATACCCAGGCTAATCACAGACCCCAAAGACCGGAGGGGTGGGGTGAGGGGTGGGGTGAGGGGTGGGCCGGAAAGAAAGGCCGCTGCTGAGGGCCACTATGACCTCAGGAGTGACCGCTACGTTTTCTGTAGCGGGGGCTTGTGGGCTGGGGATAATAAACAGCTCCCAGCACACCCTGGAGAGAGGTTGAACAGTCACAAACATGTAAATGAATAAAGGACCTGGTGGTCACAGGGTCCCAGAGTCTCTACCGGGATAGAAGGCAATCCCTGGTCTTAGCTGTGGCTGTCATTTTCAAGAGCTGGTGACTAGCATTTTGGGAGTACCTACTGTGGGCAGGGTCCCTTCCTCCCCTTGCTTCCTGTGCCCCTCCCTTTAGCATTGGTGTTTCCAGGTAAGAGGTGGGCATTATGATGTCTCCAACCCCTACTCCCCTGGGGATCCATGTCACTTAGGAATCTGTGTCCTACCCCTCCAGGGCACCCACACTTCTCTACCCAACCCTGGAACCTCTGGGATATAAGTGTATCCTACTCTTTCTAAGTTGACCAACACCCCTCTAGAAGGGCTGACACCCTCCCCCAACAGTGTGTGAGAGACTACCCCATTTTGGAAGGTAGTCCCTTTAGCAGTGTGTCCTGTTGGTTTATGTAAATGTGCCTTCCACCCGACAAGTCCAAGGTCGCACCCCCACTTAGTGGCACCTTGCCTGCTGACCAATGAGCCCCTATAGTAGGTGTTCCCACTCATATCTCTTACACCTTTTCTTGGATCCTCTCTGTTTCGCCAGAGTCTTTTTTATTGTTAGGTGAGGTCTCCTTGAGTGTCCCCAGCTTAGACACTGCTCAGTTTAAGTCTTTGCAAAGATGGATTCATGCTGCCTCCTTACCTGGGTTCCTTTGCCCGTGGTGCCCTTCGAGGGGAATATTTATTTTATTCATTCATGGTATCTTGAGATAAGTTCTCCTGGGGTAGACCATGCTGCCTCAAACTCACAATCCTGCTTCAGCCTCCTGGATGCTGTGTCTGTGGGCATATACCTATGCCAGTCAAGAATTCTCGGTACAAATATGACCCTAGCCCATCTGTCCTGTACTTTTAGGTAGTTTTGTAGCAGGGCAATCCTGGGCATCGAGAGGCCTTCCTCATTGAGTAGCTTTATGTTCCAGCCTAAACCAAGAAATCCTCTGGAGTTCTGGGAGGGCTTTAGGGAAAGTCAGTTTTTACTAAAGAGAACAATTTTCTGAGACAGTATGTTGTTGACTGAGACAGACCTCAAAAGTCTGCAGGCCTCATCGGGATGGTCTCCTGTGGGCAGGTACCACGGATCTGGGGAATATGGTCGCTGTCTTACTTAGGAGGGTTGTCTTCGGCAAAGGCTGCACGGAGCTGACTGACAGCACCCTACAGTGGTGAGCTTTATGCTCTGTGAGCTTAACCTCTGTCAAAACAAAGCCAGGCTGCTCACAGTGTACGAACTTCCCAGTGGTGTTTGTCTGGATGTTGCTTTGAAGACAAGACATCACTGAAGACAAGACACCCTGCTTCAGGATAGGCTGTCTGCTAAGCCCTTGGTGACAGGGTGGAGGTTCAGAGGGACATGGAGCAGGGTTGCAGGGGGAAAGCTTAGCCCTAGAAGAATTAAGCTTGTTAGAATTACTAACACTGCAGGCAGGCAATGAGAACACGGTGAGAGCTCTGAGAAGAGGAAGTCAGGGTGCATGTGGCAGAAGTGGAGGGGGATTATGCTTTTCTGAAGATAGGGGTGATTTCCTAGCACAAGTCTGCAGCCAGGCTCTCCGATCCTGGGTAGGAGGCAGGGAAGTGGATGGCAAGGAGGGCGTGCAGCTGCCAATACTGTCTTTGACCTGAATTCACTTATCAAGATGAGAGGCCCTGGCACTCCAAGGTGAGGCACTGCAGACTCACTGTGTCTCAGGTGCCTGAGGGAAAGGACTGCCAAATATGGCGGCCTGAGCTGCATTCTACTTACATTCTTGCATTTACCACACTTTCAGCTCTCATAGGCACCCTTGAAGACACCCTATACTGAAGCCTTGAGAGATAAACTGGAAAGATTGCCCAGGGCCCTACAACAAGGACTGGAGCTAGAAGGTGAGGACTAGCCTTCCTTTCCAGAGTCCAGGAACTGGCATTGGGTGAGGCTTCTGTGTCCTCCTGCTGCCGAGATGAGGAGATGGATCCCTGAAGGAACAGAACTTGAACATACCCTGTCAGAGCCAGCAACCACTTCCTCATGGTTCTTGCCTCCAGCTTCATCTGGTTTGAGGTGTCATTTTGAAGGTGGCCTGTGCCACCCATACCTAGGATTTGTTCTTTTAGGCAATTGCTGTTAAGGAAAGGACCAGGTCATGTCTGTCAGGAGTGCCAGTTGCTATAGCTGGCCCAACTGTCATTCACCCCTCCCTCTCATGTCAACTCTGCTCAGTCCATGGGATCCTTTATAAATTCTATCAGTAGCCATAGAGATGGCTACATAGGATGAATCCTGAGGCAGCTTTAGGAATGGAAATCTGGGGAACTGCCCATGTCCACTGCTGAATCTCAGATTCCCAGAAGGGTGCAGTCTGCCAGGAGGAACCCACTGGCCCCTGTGCCCTGTCTCTGCTGCCACTAATGAAACTGCACTTGTTCCGTCAGCATCTCTTGACAGGTACGTGAGTCAGCAGTGCCCTTATGGCCTTAGACAGTGAAGCTGACATGGTCCCGGAACCCGCCGTTTCCTCCAAGACTAAATATTTGTTTTTCTACCCTCTGGGCACAATTGTTCTTGAGCCAAAATATATGGAGCTCACCCATAAAACCGGTATTCTGGAAGGAAGAAATGGTAGGAAGCCTGCTGACTGCCCACCTGCCGCCTGCCTGCTATGCTCTGCCCCCTTCCAACAAGGATCTGGAAAGCTTCTGACTTTTACTGGTTGAACACCTTAGCCTCCAAAGGATGCTGTGCAGGGTCACCCAGCAAGTGGAGATGAGAGCAGCAACCAGCCCTGATTGATCTGAGAGGTCAGTAAGGAGTTCCGGCTACCTACCAGGGGTTTGAGGACAAGGGCTCCTGGTGTTCTGGAAACAGCAGGAACTGGGCCTGGGGTAGTCCACCCATTTCCCTTGAGCATTGAGCCTGGTGAGATCCCCCTCCCTGCATGCACAAGCAATGTTTGCTAGATGCTGCACTTCTGTCTTTCTGTCAGTTGTGGGCAGATGGTCCTAGCTGGTAGATACACGTTTGTGTAGAGGAATCTTTCTGGCACCAGAGGAGAAAAATGCTGCAGAAGGCATCCCATCCTTAGGACCAGTGGGCTGGTACTGAAGTTCTGTAGTGGGGCTCTATGAGAGCATCCTTACTCTTAGACAATAAGGGTAGACGTGCTGGAGACTATCCTCCTATCCGCTACTGCGGCAAACAGTTAAACCAGCAACAATGTATCACTGCTCATGTAGAACTCAGTGAGCTGGGGCTGCTGACACTCGGCTGGGTGGCTCTTCCGTGTGGGAGGAGTCTGCAAGGATGGAGAAGGTGGCTGCAGTCAGATGGCAGCCTGTGTCATTAGAGGCTTCAGTCACAGTCACGTGCTGAGAGCGAATGGGCCATTGTGGGATCACCTGGACCTCACCTTTATATGGTGGGTGTATCCCGGGAGGGACAAAGAAGAGCTGCCAGTTCTCTTAGAGCCAGACCCAAGAACTGGCACAATATGTCACCTTCTATTGGCCAAAGCAAGCCATTAGAGTCACTTCCCACATCCCACATGGGGTCACGACTTGTGTGTGTGTGTGTTCCTGGGCATGGAGCCCAGGACCTCACACATGCTAGGCTGTTGATCCACCACTGAGCTGTATCTTGAGCCTTCTCGTTTTTACTTTTTTATTTTGAGATAAAAATCTCGCTAGGTTGCCAAAACCAGGATGGCCTTGAACTTGTGATCCCCCTGCCTCAGCATGCATACACTCATGCCCATGGTGTGATGGTTAAGGTGGTCTTGCACCACTAGGTGTATGTGTTATATGAATGTGCATGGAGGTCTCAGGAGGAGGCCTGGTGCCCTTCTCTGTCACTCTGCCTTATTACCTTAAGACAGGGTTTCTCACTGAGCCTGGAGCTAGGCATTCAGCACATCTCAGCAATTCTCTTGAGAGTTAGTGGTAGCCACCTACCTATATTGTAGAGCACCTTGGTTTCCTTTTCTGGTCCTATGTTAAAATGCCCTGACAAGAGAGAAGCCATCCCAACTAAGGGCTTTTCTGGAAGAGGGACTTTTGGTATCAAAGCAGGAAAGTCCACAGAATATGAACCAACAGCTGGCCCTCCTTCTGCCCTGTTCACGGCTCAGGTCTCTACCTGTAATGCAGAGACAGCAAGGCCTCCCCAAGGCCAGCACAAATTTGAAGAACGGCCATCTGACCCTGCTTTGTGCCCAAGGCCCAGGGGCGGACAGTCCCGACCCTTCTAGGAGCAGAGTTACAGCTGTCAAGGAAGCAAGGAGAGAAGTTCTCTCAGGAGTGACCAGGTTGCAAGAGAAAGCAGACTTGAGAGGACTCCAGGGCAGGAGTCTGCAGGGTTGCTGCAGAGCTGGAAGACCTTGGTTGGCCCAGTTTTGTGAGTTGAGGCCAAAGTGGGAGCCATTACTCGAAAGGCTGGAGGGAGTTCATTTCCAGTAGAGAAGGCAGCAGGTACAAATGGTCTGAGACACTCACAAGCATAGCTAGGATGTTAGAGGGGAGGTCATCTGTAGTGCGAGTCGAGGCGATGGGGCTGGGAGATGCTCAGGAATTAAAGCACTGGCCTTGAAGTTTGTAGATGCTGGGAGGGTGTAGTGGCCTGCTAAACGTGCATGCACATGCATTACACAAACACACACACACACACACACACACACACACACACACAGAGAGAGACAGAGACAGAGACAGAGACAGAGAGACGGGGGAGAGGAGAGAGGAGAGAGACAGAAAGGAGAGGGAAGAAAGAAGAGAGAGAGAGAGAGAGAGAGAGAGAGAGAGAGAGAGAGAGAGGCAGATAGACAGACAGACAGCAAAATCTAGACCACCACGAGGGGACAGAGTGACCTGCATATCAGTTCCCGGGTCCTGAAATCACACAGAGCTCTGGAAACACCTTGGTTGGGCCACTCCCTAGTTGTGTGCCCTTGAGCAGGTTTCTCAGGCTCTTTGAGCTGTTTTCTTATCTGTAATCTAAATATAAATACTGACTTTGGAGGTAACACATCCAATGTGGGGACACTAAAGAGTCTGGCACAGTTCCTTGCCCAAGATGCTTAGCCAACAGTTTTTATTTCCATCCTTAAAGCTGCTGTCATTGTCCCTCCAGCTGCTTCCATTGTAGGATTTCCAGTCTCACTTCAGGCAGTTTCATCAGCGTCAGCACCATCAGCACCACCACAGCATAGCATCCTCACCACCTACATCATCACCACCTTCACCATCATCACCACCACAGCATAGCATCATCACCACCTTCACCATCATCACCACCTTCACCATCAGCACCACCACAGCGTAGCAGCACCACAGCATAGCATTAGCACCATCAGCACCATCGGCATCACCACACAGGCTCCTGGTGTGCCCTGGTGACAGATGTCTCTGAGGGAACCCGCTTGATGCTTTCAGGACTTTAAGCCAGTTTTCTCTGGCTTGTGGTGGTTCAAAACTGCTACCCTGGCATTCTTTCCTCTGTTTATTGTTTTAGAAAATCAACTAGAAAATTGCTTTCTTCCTGATATGAGTCTCCAGCCTGAAGTATCGGGATTTTCCACGGGCATCTTGGAATGTTCTCTCATCTGAAACCTTAAAGCTTGGCTCTGACTGAGGCTGGGATCTGCTTCTCTCTCCCCCTCCCGCTCCCCCCGCCTCTCACACACACACACACACACACACACACACACTAATCCAGCCCCGTCCTGCTGATGTAGGCCTTACAACAGAGTTCCCAGTACAAGGCCTGTGAAGAGAAATGTTAGTTTAGAGGTGGGCAGAGGTAGAATGGGGTAGGAGGAGGCCTGAGGAAGAAGAGAAGTCTGTGGGAAGGGAAGGGGTCAGGAGCTGAGAACCTAGGAGAGAATGGTTTGAAAAGGGGGTTGGGGACGTGGGTAAAGGGGAAATGGTATATAAGGTAGAGAAGAGAGCTCTGGTCGGGAAAGGAGAGGGACATGAAGGGGTGTAGGAAGAAAACGAGGCCTGGTGGGAAAAGAGTCCTAGGAGAGGGGACCTAGAGGGAAGAGGGATGTGGGGGGAGGAGTGGTTTTGGGGGGGGGAATATAGGGGGCTGGGAGAAGAGATGGAGGGGAGAGGAGCCTGGGTAGGTATCTCAGTCCTCTTAGGACCGCATCAAGAGCGAGGCTTAAGGGATCCATTCACCCCCTCAGTTCTGGAGTGGAAGTTCACAGGTATGATGCTGGCCACTTGCTTCCTGTGATAGTTCTGCCTCTGGTTTATAGATGTTACCTCTCGCTGTATATGAACACATGGCAGGGAGGGGA
This sequence comes from Rattus norvegicus, assembly GCF_021556685.1. NCBI lineage: Eukaryota > Metazoa > Chordata > Mammalia > Rodentia > Muridae > Rattus > Rattus norvegicus. The sequence continues at coordinate 77,357,829 of NC_141547.1, forward strand.
AGAGATGGTGGGGGGACGTTTTCTGTAGTAAACATGGAGAACCTTCAGAGTGTCTTGTCCTGGAGTGCTGGGGACAGGAGAAGTGTGGAGAGGTGGACAGAAGGTGTGTCTACCTGGAGAGGGCCTGGCAGAGTGGATGCTGGGCAGTGAAGAGAGAGACAGGATCCAGTCTCAGCTGTGGGGTTGGTTAAATGGAAAAGCAACAGGAAGCCCTAATCAGCCAGTCTCTCCCTGCCACCTCAGCCATCTGAAGAAGTCTCGGTTGGGTGGATGTGCGGGGATGTGACAGAGGGGACCCTGTGTACTTCTTGTTAACACCCATTGTCCTGTCAGTCCCTGAGAGTTTGTAGCCTTCGGTGAAAGCTCCGCTTTCAACTCGGCCATGAGGATGCAGCCGGGTGCTGAGGCAAAGGGTACAAATGTGCTTCTTGGCCAAGCAAAGGTAAACGAAGGTGATAGTTGATGGCTTTCCTGTACACCATGGCTCAGGGAGCTAGGCTCTTCTCCTTATGGTTCTATCACCCCAGATCCCACTGGCAGACCTGCAAGGGAAGCTGGGAAATGTGAATCAGCTGCATGGCCAGAGGAAGAGAAAGTAGGTTTGCTGAGTAGCAGGGCCTCCAGGGGCTTGTCCCATCCACCCATCCATTCATCCATCTTCTTGTCCATCCATCCCTCCATCCATCCACCCACTCATTCAGTGATCACCTAGGAATGCAGTCCTGGAGAGTCAGGGCCTACTACCAAATGTCTGTGACCCCTGGGTAACTGCATTTTCTCTGGGCCTCTGTTTGCTTATCCATTTGATAGACACCATGAACTTCTTAGGAAGTACCTCAAAGGTATATTTTTATTTTAACTGCTCTGGTTAGTGTTTGTCAATGTGAGTGAGACAAGCTTAGGTCATCTGGGAAAAGGGAACTTTAATTCAGAAAATGTCTTTAGCAGATTGGCCATAGGCAAATATGTAGGGCATTATTTATTTTTTGATTAATGATTGATGTGGGAGGGGCGGGTGGGTGGGTGGATGGATAGGTGAGTGGGTGGATGGATGGATGGGTGGATGGATGGATAGATGATGGATGGGTGGATGGGTGAATGGATGGATGGGTGAGTGGATGGATGGGTGGATGGATGGATGGATGGATGGATGGGTGGATGGATGGATGGATAGATGGATGGATGGGTGGATGGGTAAATGGATGGATGGGTGAGTGGATGGATGGGTGGATGGATGGATGGATGGATGGATGGATGGATGGGTGGATGGATGGATGGATAGATGGATGGATGGGTGGATGGGTAAATGGATGGATGGGTGAGTGGGTGGATGGATGGATGGGTGGATGGATGGATGGATAGATGGATGGATGGGTGAGTGGGTAAATGGATGGATGGGTGAGTGGGTGAATGGATGGATGGGTGAGTGGATGGATGGATGGATGGATGGATGGATGGATGGATGAGTTGGTGGATGGATGGATGGATGGATAAGTTGGTGGATGGATGGATGGATGGATGGATGGATGGATGGATGGATGGGCAGATGGGTGGATGGAACTAGCCCCTGAAATCCCTGCTACTCAGCAAGGACTCCACTCAGTCTACTACGGGGTGGTGCCACCCTGGAGAGCCCCGTGTTATAAAAAACAGCAGGCTGAGCAAGCCAGTAAGCAATGCTTCTCCATGGCCTCAGTTCCTGCCTCTAGGTTCCTGTTTCCATTCTTAACTCCTTCCATTGTAAACCAAAATAAACACTTTCCTTCCCAGGTTGCTTTGGTTTATCACAGCAATAGAAAGCAAAGTAGATTATCACCCGTCCCTTGACAAGGGTAAGTTGTTTAGTCCTCCACCCTTCAAAGCTAGCTAAGATTTCTTAGGCCCGGCCTTGTACCTTATGAAGCCTGGGGAACTATCTTGCTATCTTGGAGAAGGCTGAGAGCAGGAACAAAATGCTTGTGGGAAAACTGAGCCCTAGAGAGGACAAGGGTTTACCATTATTAGCCCCCCAGAACATTCTGCCTGACCCAGAATGAAGTGTTTCTTTTTAAGCTGTATGGAAGCTTGATGCTTTTGTATCAGGGGCCATTTCAAGGTCTAGGGAAGCAGGAACCCTCCACCATCATCTGTCTGCACCTGGCTTCCTCTCAAACAGGACTCTGCCTTTTCCCTGCCTGAGCCCACAGCACCCCTGCTGACCAAAGCTAGCAAATTAGAGACCTTTATCCACATAATCCCTGTGGCTCTAAGACCCTGGGAAAGAACAGCTTCTAGGGTCACAGACACACAGGGAGCCTAGTTCCCCTAAGCCCTATCCTGCAATCATGTTGCATGGCCTCCAGGGCGTGTTACTCCTTCAGCCTCAGTTTCCATAAAGCAGAATGAGTGAACTTTCAAAGAGTGGGACAAGAGGATGCTCACTGCATCAGTAGGCATCTCAGCACCATGGGATTCTTTCTGCTTTCCTAACAGGATGTGGGGTGGCCATGCCTGGCTTACTAAGTCTCCTTGCTAAAGACCTAAAGAAGATAGGGACTATAAGAATATGTGGGAGGGGTGCCAGGTTGGCCATGGCTCGGTCAGCGTGGAACTCCATTAGGACTAAGAAGTTGAAAGCAGAGGTTATGAGCTGATAATGACCCTGAGCCCATAGCTGGGCAGATAATCCAGTTTCTGTATCTGATAAAGTGGGATGGAAATAAGGAACTCATTACCCAGTGCAGTGGGAAGCAACCTTGTCTTTCCTCTAACACTCTGTAAGCCGCAGCCTCCCATGGAGAGCCCCTGCTGCTGACACTCACTCCACCGGTGGTCTCTGGCTCTGATGTTGGGTGGCTGTGCAGACCTGTACCACTTCTGTGAACCTCAGTTTCACCTTCTGTGTCAATGGGAGCAATGGCTTCTGCTGAGGAGCATGGCAGGAACCTGCCTGAGCCTGGAAGAGAAGGTCGGGTCAGACGGGAAGACTTTGTCACTCACTGGGAGGCTGACTAGGTGCTCATAAAATGTTCGATGAATAAACTGATCACAGTAGATGTTCTGTTAAAGTTTGTAGACTGAACAAACTTTTAGTTTGGCTAAAAGAAGACATGGAGGCCCATCTTTCTTTCTTTTTCTTTTTTTTCTTTTTTTTTTTTTTTCGGAGCTGGGGACCAAGCCCAGGGCCTTGTGCTTGCTAGGCAAGTGCTCTACCACTGAGCCAAATCCCCAACCCCGAGGCCCATCTTTCCAATGGACAGTCTGCCTGCAGGCTTCTGTTTGGGAAGGCTTTTGATAGTTGAGCCAATTGGGCTCAAAATGGCTGTTGTAAGGAGTCAGGCTAGTGAGGCTCTTTAGGCTGCCTCTTGTTGTTTTGAACCCTGTTGTGTTTACTTCCTTGTGTGTTGTATTTTCTATAGTTTCTACATGATTCTCAGAGGGCCTATCACTTAGCAATGCTTTCCATAGTAGCTGAAGCAGTAGACACACACTTCCTTCCCAAGGATCTGAGGATCGGCCAGCATCATAGAGCAAAGCTCTTCCCAGCTTTGCCACCCACGGCACATTGGTTCTTTGTCATAGTGCCTGGTATGTTATGATCACAAGTAGCCATGACAACTGCAGGCATCACAATCAAGTTCAAAGGCAGAGAGTAGAAAGGAAGCAGGAGAAAAGCATTTCCTCAAGTATAGTCTTTTTATATCAGCACAGAACAAGATTCAAGAGGCCTTGCCTCAGGTGTAATTCCTTACACCTTATCGTTAGACTGATCAGCAACATAGCCAATCCTGACTGCAGGGGAGGGCGGGGAAATAGGGATTCGGCAAAGGCTGATGGGAAGGCCAGGCTGACCCAAGCCAATCACAACTGACCGCATGACACATGCTCAAAGCAAAAGCAGGGTTTAGACAGTTAGGAGAAAGGGGCCAGTGGAAAGAGTGCACATCCATGGAGGCCCAGAGTCACTTGCCAGAGACAGCCATGCTCTCATCTAAGCAAGGACACTGGCCCCTGGGACTCCCCGGTGACAGGCCCTGGGGTTGTATACTTTGGTGGTGAGTTTCTAAAGCAATATCAGAAGAGGCAAGAATCAAATCTGTGCGGCCACACATCAGGTCCATCTGGACAGCTGACCACTGTTCAGGACAACCTGGCCCGAGGCATGTGGCCTTCTGTATGCCCTTGGACTTCTCGGTGACACAAAACAAGTGCCTTGGGGACCTTGGTTGCATCTTGACTTAGGAAGAAAAGGTCTTTAGAATCTGTGGAGTCCTAAGTTGGGGCGATTGGGTATGTATCAGGAGTTAGAACAGAGCACGGAATATCTAAATGCACATACACACATGCAGATACATCATATATATATATATACACACATATATACATATATATGCCTAAAGAGTGAGCTCACTGTCTATGTGTAGCGAGAGAGGAACAGAGAAGGGAACAAGCACTTTAGTTTAAGCACTAACACTTGGTAGCACTGGCTTCTAATTAAGGGATATATGGGTGCTGTTGTATAACTTCTGTAATATACTTTTTTTTTCTTTTTTTTGGAGCTGGGGACCGAATCCAGGGCCTTGCGCTTGCTAGGCAAGCGCTCTACCACTGAGCTAAATCCCCAACCCCTGCAATATACTTTTAAGTAATAATTCTATCAAAATCAAAGATTGGAAAGGGATGCATTAACATTTTTATAGGGTGGAAAAATAAAGCTAATAACCAAAACTATAACATGTTAACATTTTAAACCACCGGACTACTCTATCAGAGGTAGCAGAGTCTGGTGAGAGCCCCCAATGACAAACTCAAGGTCGTCTTCAGCCTCTCTTGGACCTGGGTTCAGCCTCTGAGAATGTCCCAGGAAAGACTCCCAGGAAGGGAAAAGGGCTGGACATGATGAAGGAGCTTTCTGCTGAACCTGACAGGAAGTCATAGTCCCCTGGACACTGCTGTGCTGAGCGTCCATATAGGTGCCACCTGGACTGGACTGGGGATGAGTTAATCAAGAACTCGAAACTCCCAGAGTAGAACTTCACCTGAATGAGGTACTTGGGGGGGTGTGAAGGCACAAAAGAACCCTTCATCCTGACACACACACACACACACACACACACACAGAGTCATGAATATGTGTGTACACGTATGTGTGCGCGCTTGAGCACGTGTGCATGTGTACAGAGTCAGAGCAGTAAGCCTCTATTCATCACAATGAGGATAATTCCATTTTCCAGTTCCTACATCCATCAGAGGGGCAGGGATGGCCCCTCCCCTGGGTGGTGTCTTACTTCCTGGCAGCTTGCAGCATTCCCTGCCCACCTCCCCAGATGTCTTGCCCATTCTCTGCCCAGGAGGCTCTGTGGTGCCATGCTAATCCTATTACCACGAATAAAGATGTCATCACAGCTCTTGCAAACGCCCCTCATGGCTGATCCCTCTTTGGAAGAGAAAAGTGCTGTCCAGCCACTGACTTCTGAAGCTCCCTCTGGGACCACGGCTGGGGAAGATTGCTGCAGCCTCCCAGCTGGTCAGAGATGTCCTGACAGAACTAGGCAGCCTGCGAGGGGAGTCAGGGCTGTGCGAGGTGCCAGCTGTCCAGACACATACTAACTCATACTTCTACTTTCCTAACGTTCTCATTACTCCTATTTATAAACAAGGAGAAAAAAAAAAAAAAAAGGAAAAGAAAACCCAGTGACACGGCCAAGGTCGTGACTTCAGTGACCAGCTCAATCAAGACCACAAAGCTGCCACCTGCTTGAAATGATGAATTTTGAATAGAACCAGTGGCCTTTGGCCCATGGCAAAGATTCAATTTAGTTTTGCACGGGAACAGAGGCTTCCTGTCTTTGCCTATGTCCTCTGGCCAGCTGAGTTTCAAAGATGATGAAGGGGTTTGATTTTTCCATGGAATGGAATGTAAGATGCGTGGTGGGTCAACCCTCTCTTTAGTGCCCCAGACCTGGTATCCTTGTACCCTGCCTCTGTACCATAATAACCAGGAATGTCATTCTAACTACGCAGGATGTCTGAGCCAGGGACTGTCAGCTATATGTTGTATATAATCCAATACCCAGGGCGAGCTGTTAAGGATTTAGGTGTCTGGTCTCAAGAGGAGAACCACTTGTCTAGCAGGAAGCACTGTCTCAAAGAACAGACAAATGACTTGGAACAGTCCTAGAATGGAGGACTTGCCTCTGCTGGAGCCACAGAGGGTTTTGGATTGTGTCACCCAAGCTATTAATGCCAGAGGTGGGTCTGAGACTCTTCTCACATCTGACCTTATGCCTGGCTTCCTGAGGCTCCTGGAAGGATGTTGAGCATCCTGAGTGAAAGACCCAGCACCCAAAGAATTCTAGGAGGGACCTAGATGTGTGACCACTGACAGCTTCATTGATCTGTCCCTTGTGTGATGCTCCAAGCTAAAGGTTTGCAGCTCTTCAGTTGGGTCTACAAAGCCCCAGCTCCCTCTGGACCAGGGACCAGAGGGAGGTGGCAGTGGTTGCATAAACTCATGGAGTATATCTCCACCTAGAGCCTTACCTTAAAAAGAAGAGGCACAACGGGCTGACTGGGATGGCTCAGCCAGTAAAAGTGCCTGCGCCAAGACTCATGACTTGAGTTTAATACAGGGGCCCAAAGAATGGAAGGAAAGAACAGACTCAAGTTGTCCTTTGACTTTCACGTGTGTGCTGTAGTGCGCGCGAGCGCGCACACACACACACACCAGTCCCAACTCCCTGCCCCTCGTGTCTACAGTCAGGAAGCAGAGAGAGATGACTGCTGTCACTCACCTCACTTATCTTAATTTCTCCTTTTTATGTAGTCTGGGACTGAAGCCTAGGTAATGGTTCCGCCCACTCTTAGGTTGACTCTTCTCACTTCAATTAATCCAACCTAGATACTTCCTCATATACATCCTCAAAGTGTTTCGATCCTGTCAGGTTGACCATCAACATAAGCTATCACAATCAATGTAGGCAAAACTCAAAGGCTGGGAGAACAACAAGATCAAGGTCTCCGCTCCTTTGCACAAGACTTCTATTCTACAGATCACCTCATAGTCTAATCTGGCTGCTACAGCTCCGGTCATCATACCCACATTCCTGAAAGCAGGACAGAACAACAAAGGGAAAAGACACATTCCTCTCCTTTAAGTCATACATCCCGTTGGTCAGGATTTAGGTTGTAAACTCTGTTTCAAAAGAAGTCAGACAGGAAGTCTTCTTTTTGTCTAACTAGCACTGTGGCCAGTGAGGAAACCGAGGGCTGTTCCCCAGGAAGGAGGGGAGCAGGTTATTGTGGAGAGAGTTTGACACACACACCCAGAGTGTGATCTCACTGGTGTGACCACTTAGGGCTTTAAAGTGTTTAAGAGAATTGCTTTAAGCAATTGAAGGGAATTGCTAAGGAAATAGAATCCAGGTGGCCCTTGGGTGTGTCGAGGATGAAGAAGCCAGGACCAATGGGGAGGGGGAGGGGGTTCCACACTGCTGCCTTGAGATGCTTTGGCTTCCTTCTGCTTTTGAAGGAGTTAGTAATTTCAGGTCAGGGCTGAGCCCAGACCTCCTCTCCTCATCCTTGTTCTTATGAGGACCCAGCGACCCTAGCTAACACCTCCTCCCCAGTCACCCTGATGTTGAGAGGACAGAGTAACGTTGGGATTTGAACTGTCCCTCCCAGACTCGACTGACGCTTTCGCTTTTGCTGTCACAGGTTAGGAAGTGGAGAATTGAAGGGAGGAGCTTTTCCAGAAGCACCTCATTATTGTGGAGATTGGATAGAAGGGCAAGTCAGGTGGGTCTTTCTCACTGTACACTTGCCCTCCTTTTCTCCACATTAGCACATGACATGAAGATGCTGGTGCCAAGCTCTTGCATTGGTGACTCTTCCAAACAACCTATATGTTCCTAAGTTGCTCAGTCTCTGACGTTCTGTTATTGCAACACCATCTGATAAAGACAGCCAGGATTCTCAGTACACAGTGAGATAGAAACAGTGAAAGAATCGGACGAGGGAAGGACCCAAGTTTCTGTGACAGTTGTTAGCACCCATGCTGTCTGGTCCATCAGCTTTGGTAGCAACCTCGAATAGCTTCAACCTTGAGTGTTAGAGAAGGGAAAGCACATGCAGGGCCTGGGGCAGAGTGAGCACATGATGCAATCTCCAAGTGCGATGCTGTTCCACAGAATTCGTGCTTCTCGGATACATTCCACCTGTGGGAAGGCTTAGAGAGCTCATGGAATGGCTGGGGAGCATGAACTATTGTCATTACATGATGGCTCCATGGGGTTGGTCACCGTTCTGTCAGAGAATATCCATCCATCCCTCATGGGTGCCAGACAGTATCTTGGCACCCTGGAGTTCCTAGCAAAAAGACAAGAGTGTGCTCTGTAAGGAAGCCAGACCTGAAATAATTCATCCCACGCCTAATGAGTTAGGATTGGGAACCAGGCCAGGACACTGAGCTTAGCCTTGGTGAACCCAGGAGCAGCTGTCAGGAGGGGAATCCTCAGAGACAGGCTGGAGTCAAGCCAAATCAGGGCAGGGAACAAGTCTTGGCCCTAAAGGCATAATCAGGGTTGCTGGGTAAAGGCAGAATGAAGAAGGTCCAACGCGTTGGGTGAGGCCACACTCATCAGCTCAATGGGCCTCTTTCTGGGCTCCAGAGCTGGGCCAGGGCCAAACTGACTGGAGCAGGCTAAGCATTGGCAAGTGTCTGTGGGCTGAGCTTGAGTAAGGCTGCCTAGCTGCCTCCTCGACCACTCCTTGAGCAGCTCCTTTGTGTGGCAGCCCTGTCCCCCCTGCCGAGCTCTTGTCATTTTTGCTTCTGAGGAAGCTGACTTGCAAAAGCCAGTGGATTCTTCCCTGGCAGGGGGAGTCAGGGTGGGCTCCATGGAGATCCAGATCCTCACGACTCCATATCCCAAGCTGAAAAGAATATTGCTCTGTCGATACCCAACGGTGTGCCAGCATCCCGGGTTCTCACCAAGTCAGGCTTAATGGAGAGCATCCATGGTGAGCCTAAGGCTTCAGGCACGTGAGGTAGGGATTGATGACATACAGCTGGCTGGGAAGTAAGGGAAAGCACCAGTCGAGGGAAGGACCTGAGTATCTAGGACAGTTGGTACCCACGCTGTCTGACCCATCAGCCTTGGTAGCAATATGGAGCACCTTCGATCTTGAGTGACGGCACAAGCCCTGTGACACCAAGGTGACACCACAGTAGTGATTTTCAAAACACATGAGAAAGCCCTTAGAGCCCCCCGGAGAAGCCAAGTGAACAGTCGGCAGTAGTGGTTTGCTACGTCACTTCCTGTAGACAAACCCTCCCAAAATGACCCCCGAGGAAAGGCCCTCCTCTTCTGGTTAGTTGTGGGGTCTTAATTGATGTTCCCAGGGAATGTTGATGGGTTTATTCAAATCTCCCCTGAGGTTTCTCAGATAATTTAAAGTAAATTCTCTTAACGATTCATGGGAATTTTCTTAGCATGATGTGAGCATTAGTGTAGAATTCTCTGGAAGTCCAGGAGATGTTCCATGTGTGAATTCTGTATCTCGGAGCTCACTGGGTCTCACAACTCAGGGGGTTTTCATGGGAACCCATTAGGAATTGCACAGGTTATTCTATGAATATTCCAGGAGACTTGTGGAAATGGTCCATGAGAAAGACACGACTGGCTCAGACAAAAAGCAGAGCCAGGCTTCTGGGAGGGCTTGGTATATCCCAGATTCCTCTGTGCAACTCCACGCAAATTGTTCAGGAATGTCGTGGGAGGTCTTTGGAAGTGCAGAAGAATTTTAACAGCACCCAGGGCAGGGTTTTCTGTGAGAGTTGCTCTTGTATTCCCTCTGTAGCTACAGATCTCAGCTACTAATCAAGGTTTAGAGGCTCCCCCACCCCCAAAAATGGTGCCTAATGTGTCTTTTTCTTCCTCCCCCCCCCCCCCCGGAGCTGGGGACTGAACCCAGGGCCTTGCATTTGCTAGGCAAGCGCTCTACCACTGAGCTAAATCCCCAACCCCTGATGTGTCTTTTTCTTTGTCTCCTTTACTTTAAAACTTTTTCCTCAAAGAAAGGAAGGAGGAAGGGAGGGAGGGAGGAAGTAGAAAAGAAGGAAGAAAAGTAGGAAGGAGAGGAGGAAGGGGAAAAAGGAAGGAAGGAAACAGATGAAATAGAAGAGGAAAAGATTCACTTGTTAGAATAGCCTCACTCAGGGGTCCTGCAAAGGGTCTGGGAGTAACTACAGCTGACCATGGAAAGGCAGGATGAGGCAGGGGAAAGGAGCAGGGTCCATCACATCTCCTCCTGCTCCCTGGGAGTCCGGAAAAGGAAGTGTGCTGTCTGACCATTTCTCACATGGCTAGTGTCCTGGTGAGCACACCGTGGTTGGGGCTAAGAGTCTCTGATTCAAATTCCTGTTCTGATAATCTCTGTATCCCAGTTTCCATTCTGTCAAGTCAGCATGAGGAGGCTTGCGTGGACTGTTGGTGCTTCTGTCATATGATGGTGAGAGGGAGATGGTCATGATGGTGGTGATAGAGATAATGGTGGTGATGGTTTTAGGAGTGACGGTAGCAATGGTGACAATGGTAATGCTGTAGTTATTTTTTTTTAAACTTCTTTTTTTTTTTTTTTTTCCGGAGCTGAGGACCGAACCCAGGGCCTTGGCTTGCTAGGCAAGCACTCTACCACTGAGCTAAATCCCCAACCCCAATGCTGTAGTTATTAATGACAGGGATGATAGTAATGGCAGCGGGGACTGTGGTGGTAGTTGTTAGCATTCTAAGTTCCACCCCACAGTTACCTGGCAATAGCCAGGTATGCCAGACACTATGAAAGGGGCTGCTTGTCCCCTCCTTGTTCTCTTGCTCTCTTGCTCTTACCCTCTTTGCCCTTTGTCCTTTCTCTCCCCAGTCCCTTCCTCCTCTCCCTCTACATGCTGATGGCTGGTCTCTGCGTCTCTCTCTCTCTCTCTCTCTCTCTCTCTCTCTCTCTCTCTCTCTCTCTGCCTTTCTCTGCCCCTACTACCCTCTTAACTCCCCTCCCCAAGCCCCGAATAAATTTTATTTTTATACTATACCTTTGTGTGGTTGATCCCTCAGGGGGAAGGGGTGCCTCAGCATGGGCCTGCAGACCCACACCTCACCGCACCTCCATTGGACCTATCTGCCCTCTCTTTTTACAAACGCACCAGTAGTGGTAGTGGTGGTGATGATGTGATGGTGTTGGTAGTTGTAGTGAGAGTGGTGGATGGGAAAATGGTAACGGTCATTCCTGAATGTACATTCTCTCAAGTTGTCCTAAGTAAGCTCCTTTAAGCTTACTTCAGTCAAGAACTACAGTGATCTATTCTGTTATTGGTGCTGAGATTGAAGGCCCTGAGAGCAGATCAAAGTCCCGAGCTGACAACAGTGCACTCAGCCTCCCATCCATGTCCCTCCCTCCCAACCTTCTCTTAAGCGCAGAACTCCTGCTGCTTGCCACCGTAATCTTGAGACTCCAAGGAAGTTTCTGCGATATATATGCGAAGGACCTGTGGAGGGGAAGCCTTCTTGGCTCTTTCCCTTTATGAATCCATTTCCATTTCTCTCTTCTCTCTCCTTCCCACTCCTTGATCCCCTATTCCACACTGGTCTGTATCCTTTGTTTTCTCATCCTGCTCCAGGCACCTTCCCTCACCCACGTGGTCCCTCACCCACGTGGTCCCTCACCCACGTGGTCCCTCACCCACGTGGTCCCTCACCCACGTGGTCCCTCACCCACGTGGTCCCTCACCCACGTGGTCCCTCACCCACGTGGTCCCTCACCCACGTGGTCCCTCACCCACGTGGTCCCTCACCCACGTGGTCCCTCACCCACGTGGTCCCTCACCCACGTGGTCCCTCACCCACGTGGTCCACCTGGTAGATATGGGCAGGTGAACTTCCTACAAACCCTCTGGACTCACTGCCTGTGTTCAGAAGTTTCCAGTGACTCTTACTAATTTCTAGCAGAGGAAGCTGAGCTTGCAGCTCCTCTCTCATGCTGTCTCCTTAACACCTTGAGCTAAATTCTCTCCATGTGCTTTACTCCTAAGAATCCTGGGCTGAAAATGTCTTCTTCTTTCTCCTTCTCCTTCTCCTCCTTTTTTCCTTCCCCCTCCTTCCTCTTCCTTTCCTTTCATATCTTCCCTTCTTCCTTCTCTTCCTCTCTCCTTCCCTTTCTTTCTCTTCCTCCTTTTTCCTCCCTCCTCCCTCCTCCCTCCTCCCTCCTTCCTCCTTTCTCTTCATTCTTTCTTCTCCCTTCACCTTCCCCCCTCTGTGTCCTCCTTCTCCTTCCCATATTCCCTCCTCCTTCTTCCCTTTCCACCTCCCACCTCCTCCTGTCTAGCACCTCAGTGCATCACTATGAGACCTCTTTCCTCCTCCTTTCCCCTCCTCCTCCTCTTCCCTCCTCCTTCTATTTCTCCCTCCCTCCTCCATCTTCTTCTTCCTCTCCTACTGCTCTTTCTCCTTCCCCTTTCCAATATTAAGACTTCCCAAACCACTCCACTCCACATTCTAGAACATTCAGGCACTGATATCACAAAGCAGTGAGGCATTTCCCTCCACTAAATAGACTGGGTGAGTTGGGTGTGTGAGAAATATCTGTAACCGTAGCATTCAGGTTGTTGTGACCGAGGGGGTGTGTGGGGCAATTTCACATGAAAATTATATGTATATGTGTATATGTATGTATATGATGTATATGTATATGTATATATTATATGATGCTAGGGAGAGAGAAGTGTCCTGCTATGGACAAGGTTTGGGGCTACATATTAAGATTTGAGATCTTATATCTTTGGTTGTGAGCCCAACTTTCAATGGCTGAGCCCTTTCTCCAGCTCATAAAATCATATCTTAATGGGGGAACCATAAAAGGGTGGGGAACCACTACAAACTGACAGTGGACTGGGTAAACCACTCAAGGCAAGGATCCCAGGACAGAGCTACTGAGACCTGCTTCTGCCTCTGACCAGATGCACCACTGAACTCAATTTCCTCATCTGTGGAAGGGTGGGACAGGGCTGGAGAGACAGCTCTGCAGCTGAGAGCACTTGCTCTTCTCCCAGAGGACCCAAGTTCATTCCCAACACCCAAATCAGATGGCTTACAACCGCCTGTAACTCAGCCTCAGGGGATCTGAAGTCTTCTTCTGGCTTCCTCAATCTCCTGAATGCAAGTGTAAGTGGCATATACTAGCATGCAGGTCAACCTAAGGTCTCTGGATGTGGAGATGGTGCTTTGACAAGTATTTGACTGTACAGGGGGGAGAAAAGTACTGTCAGGATCTTTGGGATGGGCACTGCGCATCTGGAAAGGGGCTTGGCTTTTTTATTCCTAGGTAAAGAAAAGCAGACAGAAGGATTTATTGCCAAGTAGCATGAACAAGCAACAGAGAGTCTGGGCCTCATTCTTAGGTCATTGGACCATGTCACTATGAGTTTCTCCCACATCCCATTCTCTGAAGGCTGGCTCACTGGGGGAACTAACGAATGTCAGTGGGCAATGGTGCTATTCTGTTTTAAGCTTCTCAGCTCCTCATGTCTCTGTCAATGTCATTAAGTCCTCTCCATGCTTCTGGCTCCCTGCCTGCCTCTCGAGTGCTATGGAGCAGGGGAGGAGTCAACCAACAAAGGAGGAAAAGTTGATGCTGTCCTTTAGGGGTTTGAAGAATTTGACTTCTGTACCCAGGTGAGGGCAAACAGGACTCACTTTTCTATGAGTCAAGAATCTTGGAAATTGCTAGAATGGGGTTCAGGGCTCCTAATCAAGGCTCCTCCCTCATCAGCACCCTCTTCCCACATCATGGTTTTGTTGTTGTTTGTTTTGTGGGGTTTTTTTTTGTTTTGTTTTGTTTTGTTTTGGTTTTGGTTTTTTGGTTTGTTTTTTGTTTTTGTGTGTTTGTTTGTTTTTGTTTGTTTTTTAGAAAGAAAGCCACCAAACTCGAGGAAAGGAGGACTGGCAACCAGCTTATTCCATCTGGAGATCATGGCCACACACCCCTTTGTCCAATGACACCTTCAAGAGGCGAGTCACTGAGAGCTCAAAACTGGAGTGCTCTTAGACCAAAGAAGGACGTGTTTCTGCCACAGTTGGGGCAAAATCCTGCTCTTAAAATGGGGTGCAAGAGGAAGCAGGCGTGGGTTGGAAGGAAGAACACCAGATCCTAACTTTCCAAGTGGATGTGTTAAGTTGACCACTGAGTGCTACCTCAAATCAAGGTGCGTGGAGCCCTGGCCACGCCCACTCCATCTTTCCAAGGTCAGCAGTTCGGTGGGAGGGACCTTAGGGAATCCCCACCAGGATGTTTGAGACCCAGAATTTCCAAGTCACAGCTGTGTGAGGGTGGAGTCTCACCGTTCCTTAGCTGTTTTCAAAGAAACTTTAGCTGTTTTCATTGTTGTCTGTCTGAAAGGGGGTGGGGGTGGGGAGCCTACCTAAAAAGATGCCGACAGGATTTTAGCCTCTCCTCCGATGTGTCTGCAAGTTACAAGGAGCAACCCCCGGAGCTTGAGCAGGTCTGGAAGAGTTGGTGCTTGTAGCAGCCAGGGTGAAAAAGCCTCGTAGTCTGGCAGAGAACGCAGAGAGGTATTTATTGCCGCAGGAAGGGGTAAAATTAGCCCCAGACTAAAGGCTGTCTTGATACCATCTCACAAAGATTTAAAACAAACCTCAGAAGGAACAAATGGTTTCCAAATTTTACCTAATTGCTCTGCAGAAAAAAAAAATAATAACAACAGAACTCAAGCATCCTTGTAGAGTGTTATTACAGTCTAGGCCATAACACCCTGAACGTAGCCCATCTCAGAAGTTAAGCAATGTTGGCCCTGCTTACTACTTGGGTGGGAGAAAATGACCAGGAGCAGGGAAATAAAATACACGGTAAGAAAAGCAGTCTCCAGAAACAACAGAACAACAAGGACAACATGACAGGGATAAAGGAGGAAAGAGACAAAAACCCCTGTGAAAACATCCCAGGAAAAGGAGCCGACTAAGCCGGTGAGGTGGAATGGGAAGCTTTCAGAATGGGCTAAACTTTAATGAATAAGATGTCTGACAGAAAACTGAACAAAAGTAGCATTAACAGCAGTTTAGAAACTAACAAACAAAAGTAACATTAACAGTAATTTAGCAACTTCAGCAGGAAAAACAAAGGTAGAGACATTGTAACAGACAGCATCCAAAAAGAAAACACTGAGAAAAATGAAAACCTCAAAGTACTTACCACCGCTTCTAGTATGCAAATGTATGTGGATCAATGCTATGTTAATGTATGCAGTGACATGCTAATGTATGCTAATATGTGTGTCCAGAAAAGTAGTGCAGATGGGGAAGAAGTAGTAGCTTTAAATTTTGCAAACTTGAAGACAACTGTAATCCACAAAGTACAAGAAATACGAAGGAAGCCTTACCAAAGGGCATTATAGTGAAGATAACGAGAAACTCTTAAAAGTAGTTTGTAAAAGGAAGAGATACTGTATGGAGAGTGGTATAATAAAACTTTAACTTTTTCTATTTTTGTGGGCTTGAATGATGGCTCGAGTGGTTAAGATCACTTGCTCCCACTGATTTGGATTTCCAGGACCCATGCTGGATATTCACAGCCACCTGTAACTCCAGCTTCAGGGGATCAGATACCCTCTTCTGGCCCCCCGAAGGTACACCTGCCCATCCCCCACACCCCCCCCCCCCCACATACACATACTACAAAGTAAAATCTTTCCAAGGAATTTTTCATAAATTAAAAATGTACCTAAGCTCAAAGCACCAGTAAAGAAACAGAAGAGTTATAAATCAATGCATGCACTATAATGGGATAATTAAAATAAAAAAGGAAGAGGATAGAACAGATGAAAAGAACAAGGGAGAAAAATGAAAAAAAAACAAAACAAAAACAGACGGCGAGATGGCAGGTTTACAGTGAACGTGACGGGTCTGAACACTCCAGTTAAAAGGCAGATACAGCCCCGGTGAAGTAAAAAGAGCTGTCTCCATAAAATCTACAGGAAAACACACGAGATGGAGATGGGCCAGGCTGGTCCCGATGAGAAGAAAGCCGGAGTGGTTATTTCAGTTTCATAGCAAAGAGCCTCACTGAAGAGAATAGTTAAAGTAACAGGAGTGGATGGGCTAGAGAGACGGCTTTGCAGTTAAGGGTGCTCGATGCTCTTTCCCGGAGCCTGGGCTCAGTTCCCCCGCACACAAATGACAACAACCAACCATCTGGAACTTCAGTTCCAGGGGATCTGATGATTCTGTTCTGACCTCCAAAGGCACCAGGCACAGATGTGTGTGGTTCACACACAGTTTCTAACTCTCTAACAGTCACTTCTAATGCCATTCCTTGTGAGCAAACAACACTCTTTTTTTTTTTTTTTTTTTTTTGGTTTTTTTTTTCCGGAGCTGGGGACCGAACCCAGGGCCTTGCGCTTCCTAGGTAAGTGCTCTACCACTGAGCTAAATCCCCAGCCCCAACACTCTTTTTGCTTCGTTTTGTTGTTTTGTTTTGTTTTAGACATGGTTAGACTATGTAGCCCTGGCTGTCCCAGAACTCACTCTGTAGACCAGGCTGCCCTCAAACTCACAGAGATCTACCTGCCTTTGCCTCCCAGGTGCACCACGCCAGGCAAACATGCTTTAGATGACCCAAATCCTTTGAAATATACTGAGATTAGTTTTAAGACCCAGACTATGACCTAGTCTGCTATATGTTTTATGAGTACTTAAAAATGTGCATACGGCTCTTGTTGAATGAAATATTACAGAAAAGTCAACTGGGCCAACTTAGACTCTTCAGCCTTTCGTGTTCTTAATGACCTTTGCCCTGCTTGTCTAATCCATACATGGTGTTCAAGCGTGCAACTAGCTGTACTGGGCAATTCTGTGAGTCCTGACTGTGGTTGGTTGGTTTGTGGTGCTGGGAATCGACCTTAGGGCCTTACACACGCTAGGCAAGCTCTCTAGCACTGAGCCATGTGCCTGGCACTCTCTGGATTCTTAAGATTCTGAGACAGGGTCTCACTAAGGTCAACCCCAGCGGACCTTAAACTCATTCAGCAGCCCAAGCTGGCCTTGAACTTGTGATCTTCCCACCTTAGACTACTAAGTAGTGGGAGTTACAAACCAATACCAATACCACCAGACTCCACATGTCTTAAGACCTTAT